>NC_140966.1:87865387-87872887 GCF_056783735.1 Eptatretus burgeri
TACTCAGGTGCATCATACGTGCACACATAATAATCTTTATCCATTTCATTTGATGAAGTGGATTGTGCTTACATTCCGCAAGCAGCTAAATAAATCAAGTAAATCAAGAATAAATGATCAGAATGAGCTCTTCATTTGACAGTTCACAGGTATCATCGTTTGTAAAGCAAAAAGGTCAAAAGTTATAAAAGAAAACTTTTATATTTTACGTGTAGCTCGGCAATGCTAAGAAGCAGAGTTACAAGTCAAAGACAAACGTTAAAAGGCGGAGCTCATAAATCAAAGTTGAAAACAAAGAGCGATTGTCTTATTCTTTCAGCTGTTCCGACGTTCCACGTCGATAAGAAAATTGCCAATACGAGTTATCATGTTAAGTTAGCATCTTTCCTTTTTTGATGTTTGATTGAATTTGAATTGGTAACAATTGTGTAATAAGCTGCTAGAAAGATAGCGATTATATGTCCAGTCTGGATTCAATTTCCGACTTAATGATAAACTTTCGGATTCGTCGTCCACTGCAAGCAGGCCATTTACCTTGGTCACATGATGCTCCCTGATGCTCCATGAGTAGGAGCCAGGTTCCATGGGCCGATTTCTGTTGATGGATATTTTCGTTTATGGACATGTTTGTGATTTTTTTTCCCTGGAATCTTGGCTTAGAGTTATGTCAGTATGCCAAACATAAACTTTAACCCACCGAGAAAATGCTAAACAATGATTTGAGTGAGTGAGTGAGTGGTTAGAATAGATAGATGAAATTAATCCATTCTCTGACTGATAGTAACACCGTGAAATCGCTGTCATGCGAAACTGTGACGCTGAGGGGGCATTTTGCAATGTGAATCAAACCTTATGGGCAATGGTTCAAAATGGCACAAGCAGAGAAATTAGCATAGCTGCAGACATGTTTCACTCATTAGTACAGAATAATGTTAAAATAGTCTGCTTTGGCTGAACCTCCATTCGGAATTATAGAGGGGAAGACCCCTTAACTGTGTATCCCTTTGGACACAGTTTTGCATGTGCCATCTCACCAGAGTGTGTGTGGGGTTAAGCAACCAGCACACATGGACGTGCCATTTTAATTTTGCAGTTGTATGGTGTGGAACGACAATGGGGTGATTTGAGAGTTAACACCGAGAAAAAAGAGAAGGACATGAGGGTGAGGATGACAGTGGGGCTGCCTCAACATCCGATCCTGGTCTCTGCTCATTGGGGTTAAAAACACTTAATGCGAACATTAATGAAGAGATAACTGATGAATCGGCCCTTCTTCTTCCTCCTCCATGTGCTGCGGTCATATCTGCAAAAGTCATGTTATATCAAAACTCCTCATTAACCCCTCAGTCATTTTCACAACAATATACTCCACCGTTCAAAAGTTTTAGAACACCCCCATTTTTCAGTTTTTACTGATATTTAAGCAGTACAATTCCAGTGAATAACCTGAAATGGTACAAAGCTAAGCAGTAAACTGCCAGAGGTTAAAAAAAAGTTTATGTTACCAAAAACTGAAAAATAATGCAAATTTCAGAGTTGTTAAAAAGGCCCTTTTCAGGGAACAAGTAATGGGTTAGCAACTGCAGCTGTTCTGCAGCAATGGAAGTAAATTAAGCCTTGAAAGTT
This sequence comes from Eptatretus burgeri, assembly GCF_056783735.1. Lineage (NCBI taxonomy): Eukaryota > Metazoa > Chordata > Myxini > Myxiniformes > Myxinidae > Eptatretus > Eptatretus burgeri. The sequence goes on from NC_140966.1 coordinate 87,867,014, forward strand.
GATGCAAACAATTCCTACAGGTGTCCCAACTTTTGTTGATTAGTTACAAACCCTCTGTCTGTACAAAGCAGTGTTGGAACAGACTGTGTTGCTACACCCTCTGAAGCATTATTTGGACAATATTACCCTGCAGGAAGTAGTATATTGCAGGAAGTCATAATGGTGAGAAAAAGACAATTAACAAAGGAAGACAGACAGACCATTATAACCCTTAAAAGTGTATGTCTTTCCTTTGGAAAAATTGCAAAGAAGCCAAGGTGTCAGTGAGTACAGTTTCCTACACCATGAAAAGGCACTTGGAAACTGGGGGAAACTGACAGGAAGAGGTCTGGCAGACCCAAAGCCACAAAACAATCAGAAGACAAGTTTCTGAGAGTCGACTGCTTGCGTGATAGGCAGCTCACAGGACAGCAGCTTCAAGCACAGCTTAACACTGGTCGAAATATGGAAGCCTCAGTTTCAACTGTGAAGAGAAGACTTCGAACTGCAGGTTTGACAGGTCGAGTGGCAGTAAGAAAGCCATTGCTAAGATGTCAAAATAAGAAAAAAAGGCTTGCCTGGGCCATGAAGCACGGCCAGTGGACTACTAAAAACTGGAAGAAGGTCTTATGGACCAATGAATCAAAATTTGAAATCTTCGGTTCATCACGCAGGGTTTTCGTACACCGTCGAGTAGGCGAAAGTATGGTTCCTCAGTGTGTGACACCAACTGTCAAACATGGAGGAGGAAGCGTGATGATCTGGGGCTCTTTTGCTGGATCCACAGTTGGCGACTTGCACAGAGTGACTGGCATCCTGAACCAAAACGGCTACCACAGCATTTTGCAGCGCCATGCAATACCCTCTGGTTATACCTAGTTGGTCAGGGGTTCATCCTACAGCAAGATAACGACCCAAAACATACCTCCAGGCTATATCAGAACTACCTGAGAAGAAAAGAACAAGACGGTAGGCTTCAAATCATAGAATGCCCAGCACAGTCTCCAAACTTAAACTCCATTAAGCTGGTTTGGGATGAGCTGGACAGAAGGGTGACAGCAAAGCAACCTTCAAGTGCAACACATTTGTGGGAACTTCTGCAACAGTGTTGGGAAGAACTTTCCGAACAATATTTGATTTCAATTGTGGACAGAATGCCACGAGTATGTTTGGCTGTTATATCTGCAAAAGGTGGCTACTTTGATTGGTCAAAAATCTAGATTAAATTTTGTTCAACAAAACGATTCCATGATTTCGTTTTTATTTGCAATTGTTTATTTGTTCTTTGCTTTAATTGCAGAGTACATTGAAACATTAAACTGCTTAAATTTCAGTAAAAACTGGAAAAATTGGGGTGTTCTGAAACTTTTGACCGGTAGAGTAATTGAAATTGTTTTGTATTGTGTTTTGATCTTTTTATTGATTGAGCGGAATAGTTAGCAATGTAATGACTGTTATTATGAGATTCGTAATTCAGTAAGTGCACGATTATCTTTTTCACAGAATCGTTTGGTATTTGTGATGTTAGTTTACTAAGGAGTGGAGATACATGAGCTGGGTTGGCAATCATCACAAAAACAACATGTCCAAACAACTCACCATGGGTCAGAAGCAGTCATCATTGTTGAAGAGTGGTCTGTCTGGAAGCATGTGCAGGGATATGTCCAGGCAAATGGAACCATGCCCCACATTTTAGGTGTAGTGAATAATGGATAGGACCATGTAAATTAATAATTCAAGGATACTTTCAACATTTTATCAGCTTTATGTGGCTGATCCAATCAGTTCTCAGAAGGTAAGCAGTTGGCCTCGGTGAGTCATTGGTTCGGGTTATGGTGAAACAAAGCTGGCTGTTCAGTCTGCATCTTGTTTGTGGATGTTCAAAATCCCACAGTTTGTTTTAAAAGCAGCCATTTGCTATTTTGAGATGTTTAAAGTACAGTACTTTAAAACAGATATCGACAAGGATGAGATTTTGGGAATTTCATTTATGCATGGCATTGGTAACACTCTTGCCTATGAGCTGCTTGGTCCTCGCTTCCACAGATGACATTGACTGGCTGATAAAGTTGACATTTGTTTGAATTACGCTCGCTTATGGAGAGATCACGTCTCGCAAGGAAATTAGGTTTGATCTGGCATCATCAGTACAAAAGCCCCATCCTCCAGAACTTTACCCTTCTGTACACCTACATGTCAACTACACAGGCTTGTTGAACTCGGTACCATCTGACTCCTCTTGTGAAACATCCTTTAACTTTTAGCAATCCCATGCTTGCCCTCTGTCTTTCAGTTTCCTTATTCCATATGCATGCAGCACACTCACCACTATTGTGAAGGCTCTACGAGAATTATAAGCCCTTTTCCCAAAGGTCAAAATTTTTATCAGACTCTGGCCACCATCCATCCTTCCATACATCTGTCCTCCTTACCTCTGTGAGGACTTTCTGTAACCACTCTCAGTCACAATTAAACAGAGATAGTTCCCCCCACTGTCCCGTTGAAGAGTTTAATCTTCCTCCTGTCAATCATACTATTCTGCAAATATACTTCCATGAGATAGTGATACTTACTCCTGCTAGATGCTGTTTTTGTCATACCTTATCATGCATTGTTGCTGAACATCAAAATTACTCATCATGTGGAGCCACATTTCTCTTACTGTGATTCAGAGTTATTCCCATCAAAAAGTCCCAGTATCTCCCGCTGTTTAATCATAATAATCCCAAAGGAAGAGTTATCATTACTATTGGAAGCACACTGCCTTCAGTCTACCAGATTCATCATTATGCCCTTCATTGTCCTTTTTAGAAAAAGACTTCCTTATTCTTTTCTTCTTTCAAATGCAGTACATGGCTGTGGGTTGCATAATTTTCTGGGGGTGCAGCTGTGCCACAGATGCAGTGCCCCCTGAAGGTTTAGAGCAGGAATGCGGAACTTGGCCAGAGTTCCGACAATCACTCGCTACTTTTATTTATATTCCTGCTGTAAAACAAAGTTTATGCCAGCGTAAATCACAGTTACTCCACCTTATACTCATAGATAATCCCACAATTGGTTGCAGTTACTCTCCCCTTTTGAATTTTGCCCTGCTCGTATGAAACGAAAAGCTTGGTTGAGCAATTCGTTCACTTTGTCCGTCTGTCTGTCTACAAATGGCAGTTTATGATCGAGGAACAACTACATTTCAATTGAATGTTATATTTTGAACATGAATCGGGAAACAAACCTGCAGTTCAACAGTATTTTGGTTCTGAATTCGTCCTGATCACACATGCGCAGAGAGGAGTGAGATAATTTATTTACTCTGTCTGCCTGTCTGGCAAACAAAATTAAAAATCATTCTCAACAGGAAACGTGATGCTTATAGCGACATCATAAAGGGGTGAAAAAGACGATGCATCAACGGCGGTAAACTTCCGGGAAAAAATCTTTTTCTACAACTTTTAAAATCTTTATTTTATTTCATTTGAATTATATACTTGAATACTGTACAACACAAATCGCCTTTTTGGCACTTTCAAACCCCTTCCATTTAGCAGTAATTGGACAAAATATTACATCATTTTACATTATCTAGAGTCTGGAGTCTAGACTAATCAAATTTGCTGCTCTCAGACCCTGTCCATGTCCTTTTTTTCTCAAGACTGTGTGGGGTGATGTGTTCGATGAACTCTCGAGTTAAACATAGTTACTCCCTCTGTTTAATTTTTAGCACAATCTTGTTTGCTTAAAGTATACTTACTTAAGCTTTTATTTACCACTGCTGCCATCTTTATTCATCGTTTTGACAAAAGTAAATGTGACTAAAGTTGGTGAGCCATTGGTTAGGGTTAGTTGGTGAGACCAAATAGAATGAGTTCATATGTATGTTCTTCCTGACTGTAGCTACATCCGTTTGGTATTACACATCGACTGTTTGAAAACTAATATCACTCCTGCCAGTATGCAGAATGTTTTAAAATAATGCTTTCATTATCTTGCATTTTCATGTTCACAAGTCGTTTTGCCTGTTTAATTATTCACTTCTCAGTCTTTTGATTATATTGTGTTAATGTACTGTATTTGTGCACTGCTGTATAGTCATCTTTTGTTGTAAACGATACAAGTATGAAAGAACATTTTTGATATTATGGGAATCTTTAATAGACAAGATCTTGCATTGTACGATGGACAAATGGGTCTTTACACATCAACCAATCAATCAATATCCTCTCTTTGTCCCTCTGACCCTCCCTTCTTCTCCCATTCCTGCCATTCTTCCGTTTCAATCTTTATGCATCCCATTCCAACCTAATTCTCTTTCATCATGATCTTCTCACATTCCATTCCTTTCCCACTCCCAATTTTCTTATCACTCCCTTTTCTTCACCTCTTCACCTTTGACTTCATTCCTGCTTCCATGCTCTTCCCTTCTCTGCGACTGTGAGGAGTGGAACAGAAAGGTAGGCTTTACACCTCCAAATCAATATGTTTTTCACTCCTCTCTTTTTGCCTGTTTTTGTCTTCATTTCAGTTACTTTGTATTTCTTCCCGTGTCTAACTTTGTCGAGCCGTGTTTGTTTTTCCCGTCTTTCTCTGACACTCTCTTCATGTTTGTGTCTCATTGTGTCTCTCTTTGCCCACACTAAATAGTCGATGCTTTATGCTTTTCTCATTTATATTTCAATTATATTTTGAGGATCATTATGTAAAAAATTTTCTTTGTTTTTTGGAATCTTTCTAATTACCTCGGCCACCGAAGGTGGACAGAAATTATGTTTTCACCACTGTCTGTCTGTTTGTGTCTTTGTTTGTCTGTGAGCAAGATATTTCAAAAAGTTGTGGATGGATTCGGACGAAATTTGTTAGACAGGTTGAGTGTCCGACAAGGACGAATTGTTTAGATTTTAGTGAAGGTCCGGGTCTGGATCCGGAAACTAGTATTTAAAAAAAATAATTCTTCACCATTGAGAAATGGGGCCAAAAACGATATATAGCAGGCCATCTCAAAAAGTTGTAGACGGATTTGAACGAAACTTGATGGTCAGGTTGGGTGTGTGACGAGGAAGAATTGATTCGATTTTGATGAAGATCCGAATCCGGATCGGAGAATTTTTAAATTTTAAAAGTGATTTTCACCATTTGTCCGGTTGCCCGAGTGACAACCATGCACTCTGAACCGACTAACGTTTTTCTACGATTTCTGTCTCATTTATCCCTATATTTTCGAAATCCGGTTGATGCCACCCTGGTACCCTTGGGCAATTTGAGATATTCAAGATGGTCACCAAGATGGCTGCTATTTGATGGAAATATACAGAAATTGTGACAGCCTTGCTATTAAACCACAGATAAATGTGCTTTTAAAGTTTAACTATATGTTCAAGTGGCCAAGGAATATGATAGGATAATCACATATTCTCTGAACAGTTTATGCATCGACCTCCACTCCGTCACAGTCTTTGTCTTCGTCTTTGCTTCATTTGCAGGCTTGATCGTATGTTCATTTTGGCACAGGTCGTTGTCTGCTTCACCCTTGCAGGAAGTTGTGCATGATAATCCAGCTGAAGAACAGCTACAGTTTTTTTTATCGACGTGGTGCATCAGAGCTGTAGCTGCTGGCAACGACCTTCATCAGTTCAGGACGTCCAACAGTCCCACTCCCACCTGACTGGAGACGGGATACCAGCAGAAATCTTCCAACCGTAATCACTCAGATTCACAACCGGTGGTTGAATCTGATAGGCTGCTTTCCATAGCATCACCTGCAGGTGAGCACATTTCAGATGCAGAGCAATAATTTCATCCATTGGTGTTGGTGATCTGATGTTAGGTACATTCAGCCTCTTGGACGAGAAGAGCTTCTGTCGGAGGGAATTCATCATTGTCTTGCCTTTTGCACCATACAGACGA
>NC_140966.1:87877887-87945387 GCF_056783735.1 Eptatretus burgeri
TTTTGTTCAAAAAAAAGTTGCAAATTTTTTTTCTCTCTAACAATTTTTTTTTGGGGGGGGGGGGTTGGAAATCACTTAAAACATGTAGAAATGCAAAATATAAAATTCAAATATTTTTTCAAATTGGCCGCAATAGCGGCCATATTGGATTTTGGACCAAGTCCAAAATCTAATGGCATGATCCTTGGACCAGACCTACCCCCCCCCCCCACCAAGTTTCATCGAAATCCGTCGAGGAGTTTTTCCGTAATACTGTTCACAAACGAACAAACAAACAAGCAGTCATAGACTGGTACTTATGAAATCGTCAACTTGACCTCTGACCTTGTCTAATAAAAGCTGTCTCGAGAGAAGGTAGCGATGCAAACCAGAAGTTTCTACGATGATTCTGTACCAAACCATCAAAAATCGAATGTTTTGGATGTTTGACCTCACTGTGACCTTGACCTTTGACCGATTTTGACCAAAATCTAATCAGCGCTAGCCATCACCCTCCTGAATCACGTGGTGTAATTTGACATTGGTAGCTTCTTCCGTTCTCGAGTTATCGTGCCTACAAACAAACAAACAAACAAACAAATAAAACAGAAATGGAAGGCATCAATATACTTACGAAATCTTTAGATTTCGTAAGTAACAAACAGAAACTGAAGGCATCAATATACTTACGAAATCTTTAGATTTTGTAAGTAACAAACAAACAAACAGAAAGGGGTGAAAACAGTAACCTCCGTCCATCTTCGACGGCGGAGGTTAAATATAATGAGCTCACATGTATGGTTTTTTTTACACACACAACACTAGAAGAAACTATGGAAGGACATCTGGAGGCAGAATGGGCATGGGAAAGATTGAGATCAAGGGGAGGGGGGGTGGGGGAGGAGGAAACTGGGGTTGAACAAGCTGGGTGCAAGCTCAGACACAACCAGAGGATGAAGAGAAAAGCCAGGGTAAAACAAACAGAAATGGAATTTTTTCCATACAGAAACATACAGAAATGTATGAAACAAACATACAGAAACATTACATACAGAAACATTACATACGGAAACATTACATACAGAAACATACAGAAATGGAGAAAGGAAAAGAGAAGATATATATATATATATATATATATATATATATATATATATATATATATATATATATATATATATATATATATATAGACTTGTAAAAGGAAGAGGTGTGATGAGGAGGGGAGGGTGAATAAGGGAAGAAAATATCATGAGTGTGGATAGAGGATGACCTGGGGTGGTGGTGAACAGTCATATTGAATGTCTGAAGAAGTTGGTTCCACAGGTGAAAGAAAAGAGGAACAAATGAGTGGAGATGAGCAGTTAGCATGAAGTTTGGGAGCTTCACAAGAAGAGGGCTACCAGCACACTGCGTGCACCCTGCAGAAACCCAGGCTGGTTGGAAGGGGCAGCACAATGAAAAGTCAGGGGGTACCATACTCGAAATGGGGCAGCAGAGATCAGAGAGGACACCAACCTGTGTACAATATGAGAGTAATTGACCCAGATACTCAGCTTCATCGTGGGAGAATCCAATGATATTGAGGGCCTCGGTTTCTACAGCGTCAAGAAGTGCAAAGTGTGAGGCAGGGGCACCAGCCAAAATTGCAGAGCAGTACTCTATTGAGCTGTGGATGGAAGCCTTGTGAACTGATATAAAAGTCCAGATTTGTCAAGGAAAGACTTTTCACAATGAAGGGTGTCCAGTCGGCGGCTGCCTTTGGAGGTCATATTGGATGTATTGTTTGCCTTGGAAAGATCATGGCCGATGGTGAGGCCAAAAGGTTTGAGTGGCTGAACTTCTTCAAGAGGTTTGTTAAGGTAGTGTGTGGAAAGGTTCGTCAGATAGTCCTTTGGAGAGACTGAGTGAAAGTGTCAGATTTGTCAGGGTTTAAAGACGTATTCCAAGTGATGGATGAGCTCCTGATTCCTTGTAAACTTTGTCTGCTTTACGTGTTTGAAAATTTAGCAGGAAATCATGATGGATGGACTTTTATGTCAAAAATGAACTGCTAAATTTGACACAGTCTGGCACCTTACTTTGATCTCCAAACTCTCTGTCCATGGCATCCAAGGCCATCTCACATCATGGGTCACTGACTTCTTCCACTCTCATCGTCAGGCTATCAATGGGATCCTCTTACCGCCCCACCCCGTAGAGGCTGGAGTCCCACAAAGCAGTATCTTCGGTTAAGTCCTGTTCCTCATCTTCATCAATGATCATTTCAATTCTCTGAAAAATCCTGCTTATCTCTTTGCCGATGACTCCACCCTCCGCTGCAGGATCTCTCATCATTGAGATAGGCAGACAGGGACCTCTTCCCTCTTTGAAAACCTTGATAGACTCAGTGGATATGAGAAAAGGCCATTCAGCCAACATTAAGTTCCACTCCAGGGACTTTCTTTTATCGCAAGCCTTTATGAGACAAGCACAAGCCTGCATGAGACAACTCGTTTTTTATTTATTTTATTTTTTTCTACGTAATTGAGGATCATAGAAGAGTTGAGTGACAGGAGAAAAATACAACACACTAGCAGTGGAACAACAGGGAAACAAGCAAGGGAATGAACAAACAGGAGAAAATGAAGGGTAGGAAACATAGCCCAACAGACCAGAACGAGACCCGCAAGAGCACGAGAACCTGGCGAGGACACGCAAGCCCATCACAAAACACACACAAAGGCACTCAAAGAGATGCACAAACATATTACATTAATAAACTAACTATCAATTAACAAAAATTCCGGAATATGCAAGCCAATTCCGGAATAGGTATTCTCAGCTCTTGAAGACAACCTCTTGGTGCAGAGAACATTGGTTCTGGCCACGAAGGAACCTGGAACTGGAAACCTATCTAATAAATAAAATTTGTCTGTCACTCTGTCTCTCTGTCTGTCTGTCTGTTCGTGTTTTTTTGCAAACACCACTGGGCCGACAACCACCAAATTTGGCACAGACCAAAGCTGACCCGGGAATTGTTCTGAGGGTATTTTAATCCACCATCCCAGTCTTTAAAGATCCCAAATACCCTTAAGACCCCAAAGACTCCGAAGACCTGGAAGACCCCAAAGACGTTTACGACTTCGAAGATCCTTTAATACCTCCAATACCCTGAACACCCATAAAACTTTTTAAGACCTTTAAGACCCCAAAGACCCTTTAAGACCCTGAAGACTCTTAAGACCCCTAATAACTTGAAGACCTTGAAGACCCCTAAGGCCCTTAAAACCCCTAAGAACATTAAGACCACAAAGACCTATAAGACCCTTTATGAGCTCGCAGAACCTTTAATACATCCAATACCCGGAAGACCTCAAAGACCCTGAAGAATCTTAAGAGACCAAAGACACTTTAGACCCCAAAGCCCTGAAGACCCCCAAGACCCTTAAGACCCCTTACACCCTTCAGACAGCTTGGTTCCTTGACCATTTAGAACTTTAGACCACTTGGACATTTTTAGACCCTTTTTAAATGCTTGAGAGTTACGACCCCTTCAATGCTAACTACAATTGGTACGTACCTTTAGACCATGTAAAACCTTTGAAGTGCACACCACACAAACATAATATATAGTCTTCTTCCAAAACACAGACTACAGTATACATTTTTCAGCAAGTAGGGCGCAAACTCGACCCACCCAGAGGTGGGTATATCAAGTTTTTTTGTATTATGTACACCTACACTTCAATATACACCCTGCAAAAATTCCTTTGTGGGAGGAGGGAGGGGAAGGGGTGGGGTGGGAGTCTGGTGGGGGTGGGGTAGAAGGAGGGAGGGGAATGGGTGTGGTGGGACTGGGAGTCTGTAGGGAGGGGTGTGGGGAAGGAGGAGGCAGGGGAAGGGGTGGGGTGAGAGTTTGGAGGGATTGGCATGGGAAGAGGCAGGGGAAGAGGTGGGGTGGGAGTCTGGAGGGAGGAGGTGAGGTGGGATTAGGGAGGGAAATGGGTGTGAGGAGGGACCCGGCAATGCCAGGTACCTTTGCTCGTTGTTAGTAATCCTGGAGAACTGGAATTGTTGTGACGCAAGGTGTTGTCAGAAATGCTGGAGACCAAGACAACACTGTGTTCAAGCTTTGTCATGAGATAATCACTGGAGAGGACTGACCATTGTCAAGGAAAGCATGACAGGAACTGCTAATAGGACATCGCCTACTTTGTGTTCAACAAGACATTCACAGTCAGCACTATTTGATTATTTTAAAGAAATAGCACAAAGGTGATGCCTTCTGCGAAGCTCGTTTGAAAATATGATAAAGGCACAAGTAGCTATCATGTGTAGCCTGTGGCTGCTGGTTGCATCATTTTCTCGGGGTTTGACTGTGCCGCTGATGCATTGCCCTCTATTACCAGTATGCTGATAATCATTTTGCCAACCTCAGATGGACAATAGGCTAAGTCGACCCCACCTCGTGTTGATTCAACAGCCGACAGGGGCTCAAATTCAGGACCCAAAGATCTTATTAGCCAGCCACCTTAACCGTTAAGCCAACACCTGGCCTAAGGCACATATAATCATATTAAATAGTGCTGTCAGGATGGCCTTGAGAAATGCACACTCGCCTCAAGCCTCGGTTCGAATCTTGGCCCAGCTATAAACTGTCAACTGTCATCCCGGTATTTCACAGGCAGGATGATTGATCAATGTGTGTGCCATCCCTCGGATGGACGTTAAACGGGAGTCCCATCTGCCGGCTTTTGTTTGTGGATGTTAAAGATCCCACGGTGTCCTTCGAGAGCTATCGCCAGCACTGTGAATAAATTCCTGCCCGAACCAGCAGAGGACATTACATCAGCGACACAGCCTTGCCCCCAGCCAATGATGCTACCCAGCAGCCTTGTGCTGCATACCAAAGAAGATCAGATTAAATGTGTATAATCATAGAAGATTCGAGCAGGATTTGTTCTTCCGACCTTTCGACACCGTGGTCCAAGCAAACCTCACCATTGCTAAACCTCACGAATGACTTCCTCATTCATGCGTTCTTCTCAGATCCCAGTGCCTCCTTTTAACGTCCCTTACATTCACTTACCACTGTGAAGTTTCTCCCTCTTTGTCAGGGAATTTTTGACGTGGTTATTGATTTCACTATTTCAATTCCAACATGGCTATCACCTGGTGATATAATAACCACAGCTGATACAATGGTTTGGGGTTATAAAAATTTTGTTTATCATTTATTAAGAGAACGCGGCCAAGGTGAAGGCACCGCACGCGTTTCCAACTCGACTCTTTCAACCCAAATTGACTCTTTCACTTCATTCTCCTTCTTGAACACCTTTGCATGTCTGTCAGTTAACCTTCAAGATTAACAATTAGGGTTAAGGTTAAGGTGGCAATGACATGACTACAGGGCAGCCTGAATATCGCTTCGCCCATGCTAGATTTCCCCAGATCGAACGATATTTTTCTCCATGTAGTCCAGATCTCATGACTTCCGACAATTCTTGGGGCTTCATCACGGAGAAAGTGTCGACAAACCGGTATAAGATGATTGAAGAATACGCAACTTTCGAAATGACGTATGAATTCTAAATGAGGCCTTGTGCGTGTGTGTGTGTGTGTGTGTGTGTGTGTGTGTGTGTGTGTGTGTGTGTGTGTGTGTGTGTGTGTGTGTGTGTGTGTGTGTGTGTGTGTGTGTGTGTGTGTGTGTGTGTGTGTGTGTGCGTGCGTGCGTGCGTGCGTGTGTGTTTACACTGACTCGGTTCAACTCGCCGGGCACTTTTAACCTCCCGTTACTCGTACAAAATCTGTTATTCAAATCGTCTTTTAAACATGACTTTAAGCATTTAGATGGTTAACCGCAATTGTTCTGTTCCTGTATGTATACCGGACTCGTGGAAATAGAGGAAACACAACAAATATCTGTGGATAAGACTGAGAGGTGTCAATTTCCCACCATTTCCTGTTGATACAATTAGCGACTGCAGTGAATATACATAAACACACACACACATGGACGGATGCTTTAACTTTTAGCAAAAGATGCAAAATATTGTCCAATTTCTCTTGTGGTTCCAGAACCAAACAAACAATGTGTTTATAATAACAATCTTCACAGGTCTTGTAGCTCCCACACCCTCCCCCATCCCATCCTTTCCCAACATGATTAATAGTAATATCATCATGTTTGAACTTACTCTGTACATTCATAAGCCACAGATATGTCCTTCCCATCGGTGGTCAGAAGCACCTAATCCAGATACACAGTCCATTCACTGGTAGTGATCAATCGGGGGTTTGTGTAGCAAACACCCGTCCACTCGAGCCTGGCACCGGTCCACATGGTTGGGAGGTTTGTACTACGAGCAGCTTCCCGTTTGGCGAGTTGAGAAAGTTCTCCAAGTCTTTTATTGTACAGAGGCACATCCCTTCCTCTCAGGTATGTTTCTAAGTATTTTCAGCTCATTTTAGAAGCTTTGTGAACCATTGTAAGTTACAATACTTATCTCCAACACACAATACATTTTATGATTTTCTGAACACCAACGCTTCCTGGGGTTTCTGCGCATGCACCCCGAGCATTTTGGGTGGGGAATACCTCATTTTGAAAGTCGTGTAATGCACGCCGCAGTCGTGGCCTCTTTCACACAGGTGACTCCACCAATGCTACACAAGATGTATACTGAACAAAAATATAAACGCACCAACCTAAATATCTAAGTCAAGATTGCCATTATGGGAAAATGGTCAAACCGATGATATGTTTGAGCAATGGTTCCTTTGTTTTGCTCAAGACAGATGTTCCCATTGAAATTGACCACTCTGAGTGTGTGGACTCACACGTTGAGTAATCCTTCTCATGAGCACCATGGGGCTTGACAGAGTGATGTTCAGTGAGTGTGACCAGGACACAAATACTCCCTATAGCTTGCCCTATAAAAGGCCTCCCCAAAATGTGGACTGGTGCCAAATGTCAACATGCCACAGATGTCACAAATCTTGAGGGAGCGCGCCATTGGCATGCTGAATGCTGGGACGTCAGTACGGGCCGTTGCAGCACACTTCAATGTCCACCACTCCACCATTAGCCGCCTGAGAACGCGCCTCAGAGAGACTGGAAGCACCGTGAACCACCCACATGCCCGGCGACCACGTGTGACCACCGCCGGTCAGGATCGTCACATGAGGCTGCAACATCTCCGGGATCGACTCCGACCGGCCACGAGGACTGCCGATGAGACTGTCGGGCTGCATAACAGGCACATTTCAGCCCAGACGGTGCGTAACCGCTTGAGGGAGGCCAAGCTTGAGGGAGGCCAACACCCGCTACTGACTGTGTGAACTCTGACAGTGACACCTCGGTTGTGTCGGCTGTTGTAGCGCAAAGACTGTCGCCAGAATTCTCAAGGAACTCTTTGAAATTTAATGCTCAATTGTCATGGATTCTATAACCAAATTGTTGTGAAGATTTAGTATTAATGAGTTCGAGGTAAAATAGTAACAATCGCTTGGTGCGTTTATATTTTTGTTCACTATATAAGAGGACTTGGCGAATAAGTCAGTGGTGCAAGTAGGATGGTGGAGTGCATACAGATACAATGACTGATTAATTATTGTAAGTACTACACAATAAAACCTGTATATTAAAAGGGTTTAAGAACAAATGCTTTACTGAGGAGGGGTAAAAGCTACTTCCAGGCCACCCTGTTAGAGCCCCAATACAATTCATGCTTAATTTCTTAATGACGTCTAAATTTTAATGTCAATTCTGATTATCCATCCATGAAAAGATCCTGATACTCAAGGATTGCAACATTCATGTTGATTCACTTCCAATGTTTTTTTCTCTGCTTGACAGATCATTACCAACATCATCATTCATATGTAGCATTTTTGATGTGCGTTAGCATCAGTTGTCGCAAGGGTGTGGCAATGCCACTGATGCAGTGCCCTTTGCAAGTTAGAGCAGTAATTTGGAATTTGGCCATGGTGCCGGCGATAGCTCACATACTTTTCGCAAAGGACACTGTGGGATATTTAACTGCCACCAACTAATTAATGCTGCAGATGGGATGCCCAGTTTAATGTCCACCCAAGGGATGGCACACACATTGATGATTGTCCTGCCAGTGAAACCCAGGATGACAGTTTATAGCTAGGCCAAGATTTGAACCCACGCTAGACAGCCCAAAGATGAGCAGGCATACCTCTAAGCTATAATGTCGGCCCTCGGTAGGTCGTTTAGATCTACAGCAACACATTATTTGTCTCACCCATATTTACGTTCATACTTTGGGTCTTGTTTTATCCTGTGAAAATGATCCCATGATTGCTGTTGACTTTAAAATACTTCCTTTCGTGACCGCTTATTTATTATTATTCGCACACTGCGTAAACCCTGGGTAAATTAGTTTGTTGAACTCTTCACATCCCTTGAAGCACATGACGTATTGCAACATTAACTCCTTTAATAGTAATCACTGGCAGCTGATGAACGAATGCAATTCTATTTTCAAACCTCCCTGATGATCCTGAACAATTGGTTTCGTTCGATAATAATCACTTGCTTTTAAATACCCCGAATCAATTTACTCCAATTATCACTCAATTCGCTGAAAATTCCAACCACTCTCCCTGTTTCACGTCTGAGTTGCATTCACTCAAACTAATGTTGCAAATTAGAAAGAACATACAAAAAGCCTTCGGCACTGGGAAATTATGGGACTCTCAAAGCAACCATCGTCCATGACATAAACAAAGGTATGTGGTAGTGCACTACCACACAGTGTAAAGGTACAGCGTACTTAACTTTGTCCGCTGTCTCGTCTGGGTTTGATTATTGTTCGAGCTACTGGACTGGTGCGACTGGACTGGCATGGTGTTGCATCGGAGTGTGTGTCCTCCCTTCCATGGAGATACTGGGTGTCCCATCTCTGAGCATTAGTTAGTGGATACTAAAGATACCAATGTATTTTGGCAAATAGTTGGTAAGCTATTGTCGGCAGTCTGAACAAATTAAAAATTCTTGGCCTACAGTATTCTACAGGGGGCATTGCATTATTGGTAGAGCCGTGCCCCTCCAAAATGAGACCACTTGCAGGCCTCACTCATAATTGACTCCTGGCCCCCAATATGCATAAAATGCAATAAGGATTTGCTCCTGCAAACGTGCCTTAATTGAGAACAACTCGAACACCAAGTGGTTGTTCATTACATATCATTGTCAAACTTCTCAATACAGTTAAACTCGTTTTCCGTTGAATATATATATATATATATATATATATATATATATATATATATATATATATATATATATATATATATATATATATATATATATATATATATATATCTGTATAACTAGCCCAGCAATTTGTTAATGCCTCTCAACATAATATAAGATCACAGATTTGTCATGAGCTGAACAAACATTCTCTGGATCCTACAATTTCTTCCTCACCACCTAACCTCCCTTGTCTTTGAACTACTTCTTACCTGTCAGTCCTGGTGCTGTCCGATCAGGCCTAAGTCACATTTGTCACGGTGGCCATGGGGTCTCCAAAATCTACGGCCACTAGCAATTATATGGCGGCCGCAGTATTTCCACGGTCACACAATGTAGCAGTCACATATGTTTTTATTTTTCGGGGAGCCGCACGGCGTATTTAGAAATTGTGGAGACCGAAAACGTGGGGTTGCCAACAGTCTTTGATTTGATGTTGCACGGTGACCTTAAGGGGGCCCTGCGGCGGCCATAGAATTTTCAAGGCAGACACAAGGTAGCCTCAAGGTGCCCGCAGGGGGGCCCTAAGGCGAACGTGCGGCCAGACGGACGGTAACGAGTGGGTTCTTTTTTTTTTTCTTTTTTTTTTACCAGTTTTTTTTTCGGCTTGTCGAATTGCTACAGCAAATGTAGAAATGAAAAAAGTTATAACTCCGCGTTACAATTCCATGGCGACCCCTACAGCCTGTAAAAGGTAGCCAAACAGCGTAGGGCCACCCTGAGGCCACCGCAGAAACTCTGCGGCCGCCGCACGTTTCTGTCAATTCAGAGGGCGTACGGCCGCTGTATCCTCACTGTAGAGCAAATGTGACTTAGGCCTCAATCACCAGTACTTTGAAGAAAACACCTTTACTGGATCCAGTTCTGTAATTGTTTGCTTCATTACTTTTCGTTTTCTCTTCACAATCCCACGATATAAAATCGTGTGTTGTGCGTGCATCTGAAAATCATCGAACAAAACATGACTGGGCCAATCTCCACTGAACTTTGCATACGTGTTGTGGCTACCCAGAGGGAGCAGGTATGACGAATAGTAGAAATAAGCAATTGCTCCAGTGCATCGTCCACAGTTCCTGCCTCATTTCAAGAAGCCATAACAATTCCCATCTTGAAGGAAACCTCACGAGACGAAAAACTATGTTCAAAATTACAAACCTGTTTCTTTTATAGCTTTCATTTCCAGGATTCCAGAACATGCTATTGCCAATCCGGATTCTGGAATACTTTCACTAGCATTCTCTTTTAGAACCCTTCCCATCTGGTTTCAAATCGCTACATAGCGCTCAGACTAATGGCCCTCTGCATGTCGCAAGTTATATTTTGTACAAGGCTAACCAAAGATATGCTACAATCTTTACACAATTGGTCTCTGGACCTGCTCTTCGATGTTTTTAGTTTTATTTTATGGGCCATACGTATACTGTAAACATCGTAAATATCGCTGGGTATTCATCAGACCAAGTCCACCTGATTTATTGTTCACCATGGCTCTATTCTTGGTCCACTCTTGTTTTTCTTTTTATTTGCATCCATTTGTTACAATTTTACGCAATTTAAATATCAGCTTTCATTGTAATGCTGATGAACTGATTATCAACTTGTTCTTTGAACTTGATGATGTGCACTCTTTTGTGCGCTCTCTAATTCTAACACGGATGTCCATGAAGTTTATTAAAGTCAATGCAGCTAAGACTAAAGTGGGGATCCATGGCTCTCCATCCATTCTTAAAAACATCCAACAACAGATTGTGATACTTATAAATGGATTGTCATCTGAGCTCTATATCCACAGGTTTTTCAAATATAGGCGTCAGTATGGACTCAACACTTTTCAATGTTCCACATATTTCTAACACCTGTATTATTTTTCCCCATCTGTGCAATGTCCAAATACGGACAGTGCACTCGGTGCTTAAATCAGAGACTACTGAAACTTTGGTTAACGCTCTCATAACGCCACACTTGGATGTGACACAACGCCACAAGTGCACCTGCCTTTTCTCTCAAACCCTTGTAACCTATAAAGAATATGATGACATGCTCGGATGATGACATGATGACATCATAAGAATATGATGACAGAACCATGCCCATAGTTTTCGCTCGGAAATTTAATCAACTATTCACCTGCTTCCTACTTCGCTGACTTATAGATTTTAAAATGTTGCTGACAACTTTTAAAATGACAAATAAACTGGCTCCTGCTTCATTTTCTGACTTCATTCCACACCTCGCACACCTGCAAGAGTGCTGTGGTTTAACAATGAGAATCTCAACGTACTTTGTTCCATGAAGATTAAGGCTTTTCACGATCGAGCATTTTGCAGATATTTTCTTGAACTGTGCAGCCCACTTCCTTTTAAATTTCAGACTGCTTCGACTACCATAGTTTTTAACTATCTCTTGAAACCTCATATTTTTACATGTTGCTTTTTCTTAATTTTTATTCCATTTATCCATTCATCAAATATATTGTGTGATTTTAAAATACAACCGATTGATAGATTGATTGTTTCTGGACAAGTTGTTTGCCAGTCCTGTTGTTTTATAATTTAGTGACTGGATGGACATTAAACCGGGCGTCCCGTCTGCCATCATTAGTTGGTGGACATTAAGGGTCCCACGGTATCCTTCGCGAAGTGTAGGTGAGCTATTGCCTGGCACCATTAACGAATTTAAAATTCTTGCCATAACCTACAGGTGGCATTGTATCAGCGGCACAGCTGTACCTCAATCAGCAAATGATGCTACCCGCAGCCCTGTGTTGCAGAAGAAGAAGGATAATAATAATAAGAAATGACTGACAACATCAATTTGAAAGTGCTGAAGAAATGTAGAAATGAAAAAAGTTATAACTCCGCGTTACAATTCCATGGCGACCCCTACAGCCTGTAAAAGGTAGCCAAACAGCGTAGGGCCACCCTGAGGCCACCGCAGAAACTCTGCGGCCGTCGCACGTTTCTGTCAATTCAGAGGGCGTGCGGCCGCTGTATCCTCACTGTAGAGCAATTTAAATATATTTAATATAAATATTAAATAATATTTATTGTTGGGACACGGTGGTACCACTGATTCGGTGCCCCTGTATTTAGGTTCGAGCAGGAATTTTAGTGACCATTTTTAGAGCAACGCATTGACAAAAACAAAAAGGACTAAAGAATCATAATCGCCGTCAGAAAATAACCTTAAATACAGATATGTTTGTTTGACAATATGAGGCATAGACTTATTTTATAATCTTAAAAAAAAAAAAAATTCTATTCCATGTTTCGTACCATGTGGTTCAGCTTTGAAAAACCAGACACAGAGATATGGGTTTCTGTGACAATATAATGGGGCCAGCCAACTTGAGGGCAGGGATAGACATATTGAATCCATTCTGATGGGTTATTTAGGCTAGCGTGAAGAGGAGCTCTTCATCGAGCCAGGAAGTGTTTCATGCGAAGGATTCGACAAAATAAATGACTGGAGAAAGGCATACAGGCCTAAAGTAATTATAAGGGACATTGAGAGGGCAAGCCAATAACTGTGTTTGATTTAGAGGAGCCGCTGAAGAATGGATTGCAGCAAAAGTAGAAGGGTTGGTGAATGAGAGGTCGATGTAGACTGACATGTTACTAGCCCTTCTTCATTGATCAAGCAGCAGGTTCGAAGGCTCAGCATCATGGTGAGACATACCGATGATTCCAAGAGCCTTTGATCCTAGAGCATAAAAACCTTCCATGCAGGCCGAATGGCTGCATTCTGGTTCAAGGTATTGAAGGATACTTTGAAACTGAGTACAATTCCCTGCTTTGTCACTTTGTGTTACAACATTTATTGCTCAGGAGTCTCAAATGAAGACTTGATGTGGTGGAAGACAGTTTAGGAAAGGTCATGGTTTCTGGTAGTGCCTCTGAGCTTCACAGAACTGAAACCTTGCCATGGGGATAATCACTGGATATGATTGGAAAGTTTCCCAGAATATTCTTCCAGAGAGCGTAGGCACACACGGCAAACCTTGTAGAAAGGTCATTTTTCATGTTTCAAAATAGCTCTCCGTCTTATTCAGGTCGGCCACTTACAATGCTGCCACTTCTTCCCGACTACAGAAGTGTCAAAATGTGAGGCAGAAATGTCTCGAGGTTGTGGAATCCGAGCATTTAAGCCTCATTGACAGCTCTCACCAGGATGCAAAATCTGACAAACTTATTTTGAAACGTTACAGGTTGGTAGGGGGCCTTTTCATTTTCTTTTGCCTTTTCATTGGCTTTGCCCCAGCTGCGCTTAATGCTGTCTGCCCTTTCCCAGCTCTGTGGTACCACCTACACACCACTGTTAACCCACAATCTGTCTGCTAACAATTCCTTTTTTATTCTTACTTTCTTCACCTGTGAAATCAGTCTGTCTGCGAGCTGCTATGTTCTTTAAAATACCGTACCTTTTACCGTCCGTTAATTCTCATTGCCTTACTTGGTGTCGTTCATCTATTTTACTTATTTCTGTTTTCAACCATTCAACTCTCCTCACTTCCCACGCCGCCCCTCCCCCACTTTTAATTTATTTCTCATTTATGAACCTCAAGCATTACGTGAAGTCATCTATAAAGTCGTCATACCGTGTGTGCACAGATTTCTTGATGGGCATTTTAAGGAAAATTTAACTCACCTGAAAACCAACAATCTCGGATTTCAATTAAAATTGATGATTTTACCTGTTGAAACGAGAAACATCTGCACGCAAAATTTCAGGAACTTTAAGCCAAATGGTGCCTGAGCTGTAGGCAGTCAAATAAACCAACTCATCATTCCCCCGTGCCCGTAAGACTGCTGGATAGCCTTTACTGTGAATCTCGATTTAATTCAAACCTCTTATCAAAGCTTCACTACCGAGACTGCAATCAATGTTGTTTTCACATACGTGTATTATATGTACCCAAAAAAAACGTTTAAAAAAAATTATATTATGGAGGATTTCAAGTGATACTACTTTTTTTTCATCGATGTCATTTTAGTGACCATCGTAAATTTCCCTCGGTGTATTAACAGTCCACCATAATATTTTGACTGTGCGCACATGTTGGCCAAACCAGGCAAGGTAGACTGATATATCCTCAACCTGAAGGAAATTAGTGAGCCATTAGATCGAGAATTAGTTAGATTTTAGTGAGCCATTAGATCTAATTAGAATTAGATCCAGAAAAATTAAAATTGACAATGTGATAGCAAATTCTATTTCAAAAAGCTTACAATCTCAATCCTGACTGCTATTTCTTTCCATCAGATTTAAACACACAACTGCTGAGATTCCAATCCAGTGTCCTCATTCCTCGGCCCCCATGATATCCAAGAAGTAGATTGTTATTTGATTGGGTAATAACACTTGTCATTGTTGTCGTCACAATTTGTATGCAGCACGTTGCTGTAAGTTAGCATCAGTTTTTGTTGGGACACGGTGGTACCACTGATTCGGTGCCCCTGTATTTAGGTTCGAGCAGGAATTTGGAATTTTGGGCCAACTACTTTTTTGTAGTGGTACCGCTTTTGTAAGCGGTAGCTGAACTACTTTTTGTGAAGGACATCGTGGGATCTTTAACTTTCACCTACTAATGCCGGCAGACGGGACTCACAGTTTAACGTCCATCCGAGGGACGACACGCACATTGATGGAAACATCAGGATGACAGTTTATAGCTGGATCAGGATTCCAACCCAGACAAGACAGTTGAGAGGTGAGTGTTCGTACCTCATAATAGTAGTAGTATCTGTTATTTGTAGAATTAGTAGCGTTTTATATGCATGCAAATCAACATTCACCAAAATGTTGGAAATGACACTGTAATGAGTTTTATGCAAATATCTTTTAATATCATTATATATTAACCAGTACTTTTCAGCTTGCAGGCATTTTGACTTCACAACATTGAGATTAGTCGACAGCAAGATCCATTGTTTCTCAAACACTTGTACATTAAAGAGTATATGAGTAAGGCAAGCGGAAACGACAACAAAAATCAATGCTGAACTGTAACGATATAAGTAATGAAGACGTTCGGCAGGCACAATCATTGTTCACGTGTGGAAATCGTGAGCGGAATTTTCCATTGTAAATGAGTGGCTCTTTCCATAATCTCCAATAAATTGTCCATTCATTTTCCTTCAAATGGTAATTCAAGCTTTCAGAAGTCTTTTGTTTTTGCAAAAATGTAATTCCTTTGATATATATATATATATATATATATATATATATATATATATATATATATATATATATATATATATATATATATATATATGTAACAATCTCTGCGTCTCCATTAATAAATTGTCGAATTACTTTGTCTCTTTCTTTGACGCAACATCGATGGATCTCTCTTTAAATGCCTCCATCATTATTTTCTTCAGGTCATCTCGGTTTGGTTACTTTGCACATTCTTCAAGGAAGCAGCTCAAATATCTGGAGTCGCAATGCAATTTTCCCAAGGAATAGCCGGTGTGAAACATTTTCAAACTTTATGAGTTTTTTTTTTCCTGAAAGGATCGTTAGTTTGACTTCCTGGTGTGTCGTGCATACACATAGTGATTGTGCTCACCGGTCCCTGATATAACTCGTTGCTTTCCCTTCAAACCCACAAACTCTGAAATGCAATTTTGAGGTTATTCTTGGAAATGTCCATGGATTTCATCAAAGCTGCCTTGAAGCAGACACCCTTTTCCATCTTCTGTCACTATGATGAGTCCTTATTAGTCTGATTTTGCGGATGGTTTAACCTTCGTGAAATTGCAGACGGCATTGGCTGTCAGAGCTTTTCTTGCTTTCGGCTTTCTCATGGTACCAACTTTGAAATATTTGATCATACCAATTATTGTGAAAACGAAATAACAATAATTCCTGTGTTAGACCCTTAATGATATTCATATAAAACTGCAAAACCTTTGAAAGTTTAAAAAAAAATTATCCAGTCTTAAAAGTTTCCTCTTGATCTTGAAAGAATACCATTACACTTGGAGATTGAGGAAACTTGGTATGTTGGTAATTTGCTTTCAAAACACCAGACGGCATTCTGACGTGCAATGACGTTCAAACCAGCTTTTGTTTTCAATGCCCCCTCTCTCGATTTATTATTGGAGAAAGCTTATCATCGGTCTGCATCAATGATCTCTTTTCTCAGCTAGATGGTCCTTTTATATTTTTGGGGATGACTCGACTCTGTGCAGAAAGGCACACTTGATTTTGAGATACAAGCTTCGACAACATCCATCTCAGCAGATCCAGAAAAATAAATTGTTGGTTAGCCACCTTAAATGTGTATTTCATTGCAGGACAATCCCATGCCCTCGCTTTGTTCCTCTGCAAAGATCGTTTTTTAGACCACCCAGTCTACTTCTTTGGCCAACTGCTGGAAGAGGTATAGTCCCTGTGGTTCCTATACCTCACAATCTGTCACAACATCTCTTGGGCAAACCACATTGCCTTACTCGATTCTAAGGAAAGCTGATACATTGGCATTCCTTTCGTAGATAAGTTCATTTGAGCCATTCCGAGCCCCTCACATTTTATACGATTTTGATGGGTGGTGTATTTTTACAAGTTCGTGAAAATACAATGTTGATTCCTTCCTGATGGCGGACATTCCGCCCACCATGGACAACTCTGTGTGCCGCTCTCCCTGGATGATATGGCTGCTGAATTCAGCAGAACAAGATGTGAAGGTAGAAATGTTCAATGGCAAAAGGAATAGAGAAGGGAGAGGAACCGGCGAGGCCAAGAGAAAGGGAAACGCCGATGGCACAAGAAAACTGAAAGCAGCTTGTCCAAAAAGGATCCTCCAGGAGGTTGTCAGGGACCTTGACATTCTTAGAGTCCCAGTTGCATCAGATGCCCTTCATATTGGTACCCTTAATTGCCACACACTGGCCGCGCACCACAAACAACCACTGAAAGTGCATTTGAGATGTGGAATGGCTGCTCACCTCACCAACAAACTGACTTTAGACCTTCTCATGGTTCAATAATTATCGATCATTGCAGCAGAAGGTCTGCAATAACAACACTTTGGTAAAGGATGGACCCTGCTCTCTACCTTTGTTTATCCTCGTGGATACGGTGATGGAGGAGTTCTGGTCAGTTCTGATTTGCGCCAACATTTAATTTGTCAGACATTGTCACATCGAGTTCTTCATGTTGACATTAAACTAACAACAAGAAACATACATCTGTTTTGTGTGTTCGGACCATCTGCCGCTCACCCAGAGGACTCTGGATTTCTTTGACTTTCTGTTGGGTGAAATTTACAGAGTGCCTGGAAAAGACATGACTTATTCTCAGAGATCTGAACTCGACTCTGAGAAAACCTGCACTATTACCTTCCGTCCACCTGCATGCACGTGAAAATGCAAACACAGATATAATTTGTGATTTTGTACAACGACACAATGTTTTCTCTAATAACACGATTTTTAGGAAATCAGAATCCCACCTTGTCAATTTTATTGGATGTAAGAGGCAGAGACACAATCCAAATCCAACGAACAGAAACACCACCACAAGTTTGGCTCAGTTAGACAACATCCTGATGATACATCAGGAATGTAATCACATCTAAAACTGTGACACAGTGAGAGTTTTGTGTTTCAAGACTGGTCATAAATTACTACATTGCACTGTGAAACTGAAAGATCCATTGTTCAAACAACCAAAATTAAAACCAAGGTGATCTTTTTGATGGCTCCAGAAATGGGGCAATCGGCATCGATTCTCAAAAGGGTTTAACGCAGCACTGCAGAACTTCTCTCTTCCAGAAGATGTCATGGGCCCAACATCCAAGGACAGAACATCGACCTTTCAAGCAGCTGCTGAACAGACCATCCCACTTATGAAGAAAGTTAAGAATGACACAGTGGTTTGTGATGAGGATCCTAAAATCACACAAGCCAGCACACAATGTGAGAACCTCCATCATTCGGGGAGGGACAGGGGAGCAGATGCAGATACTCTTAGCCTTGCTACAGTGTACATAGAGAGACAGAAAGCGGCTGCTGATGAGGTCATCAAGTCGGTCTCATCAGCCTCATGTGAAGCAAAAGGATGCACCATGTGGGGCACCATCAATGTTCTCACTGGCCGAAGGAGTCGTAATGCACTAAACTTAGCTGGAGACATGCCATTGGAACGGATGAATGATATAAAAGACTTCTTTTGTGGAATTGTCAATGCACCATCATCTCCTGAGATACATTTTGCACTCCCTGAAGATGCCAGACTTACATCTCCTGCTGACTTTCAATCACACTGCAATCACACTTGAAGAAGTGCTTAAGATCGCTCATAATGGCCTAGGTGGAAAAGCAACTGGCCAAGATGAAATTCCAGTTGAGCTCCTTCAAATTCCTTCGGTTGCTGGAAGAATGATTCAAATAGAATACATCCCCTTGATGAGTGGAGAACAGGACAAATTGTAGGAATCCCAAAGAAACCGGGTGTGACAAAGAAGGAGCATCGCAGGATATCACTGATGTCCTGTGCAGAAAAACCATACAACAAAGTGCTGCTGAAACGCATACAACCAGTGCTTGACCCATACATGTGACCTGAGCAGAATGGATTCCGACCCTACCGAGGCACAGTGCCGTAGATCTTGGCACCACAGAGTCAAAGAAGAAGCACAAATCCACCATCTGACTGATTTGGTGGTGATTTTTGTTGATTTCCACAAAGCTTTTGATGGTGTGTCAAGTGCATACATTCCTAAGATCCCACGTTTGTATAATGTTTCTCAAGCTCTCATCAATGATATCACTCCTTTGTACCATAACACTAAGGCCACTGTCGTTGCTCCAGATAGGCTATCAGAGATGTTTGACACAACCTCTGGGGTACTTTAGGGAGATTTTTTGGCTCCTTTTCTCTTTATCCTTCTCCTTGATTGGGTGCGTCACACCACCATCCGAACTGAGGAGGATGGTTTTCAGCTGTGCAGAAGAACGAGTAGTCACCACTTCGAGAAGAGATTGTCAGTTCTTGGACATGCAGATGACTTAAGCCTTCTCTCATCCTCAGCTGCTGGTGGGCAACACCTGTTTGCTTACCTGGTGAAAGCAGTGGCCAAAGTCAGACTGCATAGCTATACCACTAAGATGGAGGTACTGACTATCCCGTTGGTCAAGGATATAGAAATTACCTACAGCAATGAAGCTGGAGCTGTGAGCGCACTGCCATGCTTCACCCAGTTTGTTTACTTGGGTGGCTCCATTCCTAATCCACATGATGACTTCCGTTGACATCGCATCCTGGCTTGGGTGTCATTGCACCATCTAAATCCATGACTGGACTCTGCTGCTCTACCTGACCAGATTAGAAGCAACATATTTCTTGCCACCGTAGAACAGTAGCATGTCGGAGAGACGTTGTCGGAGACCTTTCAGCAGGAAATTTATGCAACATACTTGCACCTTCTTAGAGTGGCCTTCAAGATATATTGGTCAACACGGATCACTAATGCGAAGCTTTACCAGCATGCCAAGCTCAAACCACTGAGGCAAGTGTTGCAAGCACCAAGACTTTGACTAGCTGGACATACTATTCAATCTGAAGGGTATTGTATTGAACCAATTCAACAGGTGTTGACAGCAGTTGCTTCATGATCAAGGACGCACCAGGACTTATCCTTGATTGTGATGCCCCTGATGAGATCTCAGAAATACAGCATCTCAGAACATTGGCCAATAATATGGTTATCTGACGTCCCTACTTTAATGGTTTACATGCATTTTGAACTTGTAGCTGTGCCCTGTACTTACTGTAATCATTGTACGTGGCATTATTATTATTAATATTATTATTATTATTAAGATCTTCATCTGAAACATCACGAACTACAGCTCCCCAATCATTGCTGGTGCAGCTGCTTCCTATCTTGCTCTCAGGAAGTAATTTCCCAGGCAAAAATGCCCACAATTAGAACTATAGTAGATGAGAGTCGTACTCTCATGCACTGTAGTTGGTAACAGGTCCGACTACAGTAGTCTGCAGAGAATTACTACAGGAAAGGAATGCTATTTTTTCCTGGGTTAGTTGAAAGCTGTTGATGTTATTGGCATATCTCAGCAGGAGGCTGCATCCCCGATCTGCTTCTCACCCACAGCAGGCAGGTTTGAGGACTCTATTTCCTCTTGCTTCACTTCCGGCCTCACCCCTGCTTTCTAGTCTTACCATCCCCTGCACCCCAACCCGCACATGTCCTGCACATTCTTCCCGAATTGCACACCTGGTTACCCTCCCAATTCTAATGTGAATGTTCATATCCATCCTTCATCCCTCTTTTCTGTTGAACTGACTTCCTGTGTCTGTTGTATTGTATCCCTCTCTCTACTCCTTCAATAATACTGCCCATTGCCGACTTGTGCTTCTTTTTTTACCTACCCCCTTCTCTTTTCTACTTCTGCTGATACTCCAGCAGTTTCCCCCTGCCCTTTTGTTTTCCAACACTCCTCCACTCTTGTGCGAAGTCTTTGTTTCCCTGTTCCCCTTTAATTTGTTAGTCTCTGAACCTGGTGCACTCTCCTTTACATCTTCTGTGAGCCCATATTTCTGTTTACAGTACTACATTTTCTGAGCCCAAACTTAACAGGTTTCTTCTCGTGAAGGCATATTGGATTTGATTCCAAATCTGGGCCTCTGGTTGCAGCTCACCTGCACATTAGAGCAGCAATTCATAATTTGCCCAATATATATATATATATATATATATATATATATATATATATATATATATATATATATATATATATATATACTGCCACACAATAGCCTATTCTTTTTGAAAGGCACTGTGGGATCTTCAATGTCCACCATATAATGTGAGCAAATGGGACACATATAGCTTAACATCCCATCTCAGGGTGGTGTACTCATTGAAGTAATGCCCTGCCTGTGAAGTATCATTACTCTATCCACACAAAGCGAAAAGCAGGGTTGGACAATTGGTTCATGTCTGTCTGCCCGTCCATCCACAAACCTCAGTTTATGATTGAGGAACAACTTGATTTCAATCGAATGTTATATTTTGAACATGAAACGGAGCATGAATTGGTAAAAGGAACCTGTATTTCAGCAGAACTTTGGCTCTGAATTTGTCCCAATCACACATGCGAGAGAGGAGTGAGATAACTTTATCCTTCCTGTCTGCGTGCCTGGCAGTTGAACAAAATTAAAAATCACTCCAAACAGGAAACTTAGTTTTTAAGGATGTCATAAAGGACACAAACAACAGGCACGAATAACAAATGTATAATGTGTTAAATAGGGTGGTGTGAAAGACAATGTGTCAATGGTGATAAACTTCTTGAAAAATTTTTTTATGACCTTTAAAATATTTATTTTATTTCAATTTAATTATATATTTGAACTGTATGGGGTAAGTTCTTCGAAATGAACTCTAATTATGAGAGGTTATAGTTTGGAATAGAACAGCGACTCGACAGCTCCAGGATGAGAATGCCACCTTTGAGTTCCGATGGTACGCATTATGTATTTAATAGCATCCACACAATCATGTTACATGAAAGAAAGGAAAATAATCGAATTGGACAAGTTGTTGAATTGATAAGAAGGGAATATTACAGAGTAAATATGAATCAACGTGTGCTATCACTTCCAATGTGCACACTAAATTGCAAACTTAACAATTCATTTTCCTCATTTATTGTTTCAATAATCAATGTTGTCTTTCGCATGAGCAGTACATTAAGTTATATATGTCAATGCATTTTAAAAATTTCATCAGGGGGAGAAACATGGACATGCAAAGAGCAACCTTTTGGTAAAATGTCTTTGACCCCTCATCCAATACATCGTCCTCAACGGCCGGTTTTCACAAACATTTTCAGAACTGTTTGTACCTATTTAGGCGGGTGATTTGACCCTTCCTTCTCATTTGGAAGTGGTTTTGTTTCTTTGTTTGTATCCAAGATGAAGGCTCATTAAAGAGGAAGATATGAGGATAGGGGAGTAACATACAGCATGATAGTGGGGTGGTGTTACACAACTCGTCGAAGAACAAGTTGGTAGTTGAATGAATGGGAATTTATGGAGATAGAAGCCTGCAGGGAAGAAGAGTGGGTATGAGGAGGATTTGTGGGGGTGTAAAAGGTCAAAGAAAGAAGGTGGTGAAATTTGGTTTCGGTGGCCTGCCCTGACCCTGAATAATATTCAAAACAATAGCAATATTTTACCAGACTTGGTGGTGTTATCAAACGCTCCGAGTCTGGGAGGTACCAGTGACATCACCGGTACCCAGAGCACCGTGGGAGGTGATGGCACTTCCCCGAGCTCAGTGTTTTTCTTATCTAACAGTCTTGTGTTTTCTCGCCTATGTTCGTGTGTGTGTGTGTGTGTGTGTGTGTGTGTGTGTGTGTGTGTGTGTGTGTGTGTGTGTGTGTGTGTGTCAGCTCCATCATGAGCCTCAGATCATACAAATAAGAAGAAAAAAATCTTCACACCTACTTGTCAATTTCAACAGTTTCATTGATAAGGAGTTCACCCATTTAAAAATGTAAAAAAAAAAAACAATCGTTGAGAGAGACAGACAGACAGACAGACAGACAGACAGACAGGGTTTTCAAGGAGAGAAGCTGCAAAGTTGTTGACGTGTCCAAAAAAAAATAACGAGACCAAAAGTGCCACCTTGTGTGGCATCATACGTCAAGGTGAGATAGAATGCACTATCAAGGGTGACAAGCTGCTTGTGAGTGTGAAGGAAGTCATTGGGCAATTAATGATGAAGAGCCTTGATGTCTTGACTAAAAGGCTTGGCAAGCAGAGCTGGTTATGGAGTGCAATAGGGATGTCAAGGCAGCCATGGGTTTTTTCTGGAGTGGGGGAAGATGTGTGTTGTGTTTGAGTTGACAGTGGCAGAATTCAATCTGAAGATCTGTGATCAGAGAGTTAGAGAAGGCCATTTCTCGAAAAGGGAATTTCTTTGAGGTCATTTGCAGCGAAGGCTTTTATTATCTTAGTTTGTAGCTGTGGAGATCAGTTTTAGGTCAGTCTTAGAAGATCAGAGTAACAGTTGCTACTTTTGATGTTCATTCCAGGTAAGGCTGACAAAAGGTTGTCAAAATTCATGAAGGAAGACCAATTCTTTAATATGGATGAGTCCATCTTAAGAGATTTTGTTTTTTCCTTTTGTCCTTAATTGGTAATGATCCGTGTTGCGCATCACCACCTCTTAACCCCAGATCAATGGAACAACTTGGAATCCTATCATTGAGCCAAATTTGTTAGTATTAAAGGATTGCTGGTTGAAAACAAGTGGCCACCAATGAGCACTGCCATTCATATTTAACTTTCATACCCGTCTTTAAGCTATGGACAGAAATTTCTTGTTCCCTCCCCCTCACATGCCTATGCTTCAATTCCATCCTGCTTTCTCCCACTAAACGACCATACTAGTTCAATTCCCAATTAATCCTAAATTCCCAATTAATCCTAACCCTAACCCTAACAGCTTGTCTCACACTCTTGATGAAAAGAAAAGGACTGAAAGAGAATGCTCCAGGTTGAATTTTTTGATTACCTATAAATATTTCCATCATGGAATGAAGAATAATGAATATATCATAAAAGAATAATGCTGTAGTTTTTTTTCTTTCTTTTTAAAACAATTATGCTTGCTTTACCATGACTGATCCATATACCCAGCTGAGAGGAATAGTGACCACCTTGGGGGTGTTGACCCTTTTTCACTTTGTTTCCTTGGGACAGGGGGGATGTGAGGTTAGAGCAGGAATTTTGGAATTGTTTGGCCATGGTGTTGGTGATTGCTTGCCTACTCTTCGCACCATGGGATCTTTAACGCCCACCAGCTAATGCCAGTAGATGGGATGCAAGCTTAACGGCCATCAGAGGGACAGCACACACAGTGATGAGTCGCCCTGCCTGTGAAACACCAGGATGACAGTTTATAGCTGGGTCGAGATTCAAACCCAACAGAGATGGCTCAAAGGCGAGATACACGACATGGCCAAAAGTATGTGGACACCTGCTGGTCTAACATCTTATTCCAAAATCATGGGCATTTATATGGGGTTGGACCCCCCCCCCACCCTTGCTGCTTTAACAGTCTCCACTCTTCTCAGAAGGCTTTCCACTAGATGTTGGCACATTGCTGAGGGGGATTTGCTTCCATTCAGCCAAAAGAGCATTAGTGAGGTCTGGCTTGCAGTAACCATTCTGTTTCATCCCAAAGGTTTTCGATGGGGTTGAGGTCAGGACTCTGTGCAGGCCAGTCAAGTTCTCCACA
This sequence comes from Eptatretus burgeri, assembly GCF_056783735.1. NCBI lineage: Eukaryota > Metazoa > Chordata > Myxini > Myxiniformes > Myxinidae > Eptatretus > Eptatretus burgeri. The sequence continues at coordinate 87,902,415 of NC_140966.1, forward strand.
CCGATCTCGACAAACCATTTCTGTATGGACCTCCCTTTGTGCACGGGGGGGGGGGGGGCATTGTAATGCTGAAACAGGAAAGGGTCTTCCCCAAACTGTTGCCACAAAGTTGGAAGCACAGAATCATCAAGAACGTCATTGTATGCTGGAGCATTAAGATTTCCCTTCACTGGAACTAAGGGGCCTTGCCCCAACCATGAAAAACACCTCCAGACCATTATTCCTCCTTCACCAAATTTTACAGTTAGCACTATGCATTCAGGCAGGTGGCGTTCTCCCAGTATCTGCCAAACCCAGATTAGTCTGTCGGACTGCCAGATGGTGAAGCGTGATTCATCACTCCAGAAAATGCATTTCCACTGCTCCAGAGTACAATGAAGGTGAGCTTCACACCAGTCCCGCCGACGCTTGATGTTGTGCATGGTAATCTTTGGCTTGTATGCGGCTGCTCGGCTATGGAAACCCATTTCATGAAACTCTCGGCGAACAGTGCTTGTGCTGACTTTGCTTCCAGAGTCAGTTTGGAACTCGGTAGTGAGTGTTTCAATCGATGACAGACGATTTTTCCATGCTACGCACTTCAGCTCTTGGTGGTCCCTTTCTGTGAGCTTGTGTGGCCTTCCACTTTGTGGCTGAGCTGTTGTTGCTCCTAGACTTTCCGCTTCACAATAACAACACTTACAGTTGAGTGGGGCAGCTCTAGCAGGGCGGAAATTTGATGAACTGACCTCTTGGAAAGGTGGCATCTGATGACGATACCACGTTGAAAGTTACTGAGCTCTTCAGTGGGGCCCATTCTACTGACAATGTTTGTCTTTGAAGATTGCATGGCTGTGTGCTTGATTTTTATACTCCTGTCAGCAATGGGTGTAGCTGAAATAGCTGAGTCCACTCATTAGAAGGGCTGTCCGCATACACTTTGGCCATTTAGTCTTCGTACGTTGCACCACTCTTAATATACATGCCTTTCACAATATGTTGACAACTCTTTTCACAAAAGCTTAATGTACAAACACTAGAAAGGAGCAAAGGCAAGAATACCCTGTTGTTTCAACTCACCAATTGCCAATGTCATTTCAAACCCAATTTGTAATCTTCTTCAAAGATTTGGTCACACTCTCTCCTGAGACATAGGAGGCCTTCACAAGTGTCTTTATCACCTGATGTGAGAAACGGATATGAAAGCATATTCGTCTTTCATTTCCTCTCAACCAATCCACACTTAGCCAAATACAAACATATAGTTATTGGACAGGTAACTCCTCATATTGGCCTGATTGGTGTTCCCATATGAGCATGTTGGCTGAGGAGTCCCATGTTCAATTCCCATGCATACTAAGTTGATTTATCTGTCATTCATGACTATCCTAAGCCTGGTGTTGGCTTAACGGTTAATGTGGCTATCTTAAGATCTTAGGGTCTTGAGTTTGAGCCCCTATTGTGCCGTTGAAATAACACCAGGTGGGTTAACTCAGCCTGTCATCTTTCTGAGATCAGCAAAATGAGTATACCAGCTTACTGATAACAGAGGCACTGCATCAGCAACACATCTGTGCATCGAGAAATAATGCAACTAGCAGCCAAAGGCTGCATATAAAACAACATCAATGACTGTCTTTGTAATTCATGAAAAACTACATGTGATCTAATGTGTTTATTTTACAGCTAATTTATGTACAAGCTCCACTTTGAGCTGTAGATCATTGTTACCTTTTTGCAAAGGTTGTGCATCAAGCAAAAATCTATACTAATACAGTATGTCTGTGTGTGTGTGTGTGTGTGTGTGTGTGTGTGTGTGTGTGTGTGTGTGTGTGTGTGTGTGTGTGTGTGTGTGTGTGTCTCTCCTCCATAATGCCAAAACCATGAAACCTAACAGCCTGACACTTTGTATGCATGCTAAGAAAACTCTAAAGAAGTGCAAGAGGGAAAATTTGGTGTTTGGGTTAATTAGAACACCCCTCTTCAAGATAATTAACAGCCTTATTTCATTATATCCTTTATCAGGTGTTCCTCGGCCACCTTGCTCTCTGATGTCTTCAGGCATATCCTGGGTGACCTTGCTGCGATCTGAAGCCGCCATGTTTTTTTGGCCTGCTCAACCATGCCTTGACTTTCTTGGAACAGGCCACAACGATTTCTTAATGATGAAGATTTTTTTTCACTTTCCTTACTCATATTATCGAATGCCTGATCATCATATGAACAAATCATTGGTTACATTGCAATGCTTATAAACGCCTGGAAACGGCAGCTTTCATGGCTTTATTTAATTTCCGCACATGCGATAACCTCAAGAATCTATTAAACTAAGGAGAATTACAAAATTTAAGGTCCAGAATCGAACTTAGTAGCAATTCCGCCTCCTAAAAAAGTGTTCATTTGTTCAATTTGGACATACTGTATTTGATATTTTGGGCGTCTCCAGGAGGTGTTTCTTTCATATGACGGTTCGGTGAATGCCTATCGTGTGCCAAATGAGCCGTTTCTTATCAAGCATTTTGTTGGAGTGCTTAAGCCACTTGGCGAGCGCTCAACAATATTCACACTGTCACTGAAAACTGTATGTCAATTGACTTGAACAAAGTTCAGGGGTCACATGCATGCGTTCTTAGCCACTTGTTGTTCGGCGGTGCAACAGGTGGTGGCTGGCTCACTGAAAACGTGAAATTTTATTTTCCATGACATTTCCCCTTTGTGTACCATCTTCCATTATATGACCCTTCACTTTGGCATTGATAAGTACAAATAAAAACAAGAAGGGCACTCAGTAGAGTGCGTACATCCGCCCCGTAATGCCTGATCCACGCGAACATATCTGGCCCAATACATTTTTGAAATATCGTGCTATGTGTCGTTTTTGGCCCAATCTCTCAATGGTCAAGAATCACTTTAAAAATTCCAGTAGTTGGATCCAGATTCGGATCTTCACCAAAATCTAATGAGTTCGTCCTTGTCATACATCGAACCTGCCCACCAAATTTCATCGAAACACATCCACAACTTTTTGAGATATCCTGAACGCAGATAAACAATCAAACAGAAAGTGGTGAAAACAACCTCCTTCACCTTCGTTGGCAGAGGTAAAAATGGTTTTTTTGTTTTGAAGCAATAAATTGCCATATCACGGCAGGAAAGCTGAGAGGTGCGCATGCTCACTCTCAGCTGTCTCGCCTGGGTTCGAATACGACCCAGCTATGAACTGTCATCCCGGTGTTTTACAGGCAGGGTGATTCATCAATGTGTTTGCCGTCTCTCGGATGGATGTTAAACTGGGCATCCCATCTGCTGGAATCCCTTCCTCCCTCCTCTCTATCAACCTCTCTCACTCTCTCACCCCTATCCCACTCCTCTCTCTCCCTCCCATCCCTACTCCATCTCTCCCACCCCTCTCCCTCTTTCTGACCCCACCCTATCTCTCTCCCATTCCCCCTCCCCCTGCTCCCCTACCACTCCCGCTGTGCTCCCACACCCCCTCTGTTGAGACTGTAGCATGTACGACTCAGATTCGGAGTGAGCCGACTGGAGGGGTGCAAAGGGCGCTGCATGTACGAGCATGCATGCATCAGACCATTGCCAGGTAGATCGTGTGGATTTTAAATTCTCCATTCCCAGGTCTCAAAAGTATCCGTGTGTGTGTGTGTGTGTGTGTGTGTGTGTGTGTGTGTGTGTGTGTGTGTGTGTGTATGTGTGTGTGTGTGGTGTTATTCATTGTTTTCTCCACATGCGGGTTTCAGGAGGTGGAACGGAATGCTCCTAGGTCTCTAAAGTATCCACCTTCGTGAGTGTGAATATGTGTGTGTTCGATCATGAGGCATATCATATAATTTTCGTTGCCAACTCCACCCTCCTCCCCTCACGTTTCTCTCCCCCCCCCCCACTCTCTCGCTGTCTGTCCCCTCATGGCTCCCCCCACCTAATAAAATGCAACACTCTCCTCCCACACCTCTCCCTCTCTCTCTCACTCACTCTCACACCCCTCCCCCTTTCTTCACACCCATCCCTCCCAGAGTGTATAGCAATGTTTGGTGAGGCGTCGCTCTCCCCCCCTCCCCCCTTGCTCGCTCTTTACTTCTTCAAGCCCCCACTTCCTCACCTCCTCCTAGCTTCCCCTCCTTCCTCTCTCCTACCCTGCCTTCCCTCAAGCCTCTGTCTCCTCCTTCCTCTCTCTGTCCCTCCCCTCCCTCCTCTCTCTCCACTGTATCTCTCTCTCTCTCTCTCTCTCTCTCTCTCTCTCTCTCTCTCTCTCTCTCTCTCTCTCTCTCTCTCTCTCTCTCTCTCTCTCTCTCTCTCTCTCTCCCACCTCTCTCTATCTCTATCTCTATCTCTATCTCTATCTCTATCTCTATCTCTATCTCTATCTCTATCTCTATCTCTATCTCTATCTCTATCTCTATCTCTATCTCTCTCTCTCTCTCTCTCTCTCTCTCTCTCTCTCTCTCTCTCTCTCTCTCTCTCTCTCTCTCTCTCTCTCTCTCTCTCTCTCTCTCCCTTTCTTCCTCCTCTCTCTCTCCCTCTTTCCTCCCTCTTCTCTCAACCCTCTCTCCCTTCCCTCCCTCCTCTCTCCCCTCTCTCTGTCCACTCCCTCCTCTCTCTCCCCTTCTCTCTCTCCCCTCTCCCATATTCTCTCTCCCTTCCCTCCCTCCTCTATCTCTCTCTTCCCTTCTCCCTCCCCTCCCTCTCTCCTCTCTATCCCCTCTCTTCCTCCCCTCCCTCTCCCCTCTCTCCCTCCCCTCCCTCCTTTCTCTTCTCTCTCCCCTGCCTCCTCTCTCTTCCTCTCCCTCCCCTCTCTCCCTCCCCTCTCCCCTCTCTCTCTCCCTCCCCTCTCTCCCTCTCCCCTCCCCTCTCTCCCTCTCCCCACCCCTCTCTCCTTCCTCTCCCTCCCCTATCTCTCTCCTCCCTTCTCTCTCTCCCTCCCTCTCTCCTCTATATCCCTCTCTCCGTCTCTTCTCTCTCTCCCCTCTCTCCCTCCCCTCCCTCCCCTCCCTCCTTTCCTTGCCTCCTCTCTCTTCCTCTCCTCTCTCACTCTCTCTCTCTCTCCCTCTCTCTCTCTCTCCCTTCTCTCTCTAGCTCCTCTCCCCTCTCTCTCGTCTCTCTGAACCCCTCCTTCCTCTCTCTCCCCTCCTTCCTCTCTCTCCCCTCCTTCCTCTCTTTCTCTCTCCCCTCCTTCCTCTCTCCCCTCTCTCCTCTCTCCCCTCCCTCCTCCTCCTCTCTCTCTCTCTCTCTCTCTCTCTCTCTCTCTCTCTCTCTCTCTCTCTCTCTCTCTCTCTCTCTCTCTCTCTCTCTCTCTCTCTCCCCATCTCCCCTCCCTCCTCTCTTTCCCATTTTTCCTTCCCCGCCCGCCTCTCTCTCTCCGTCCCTCTTTCTTTCCCCACCCTTACTATCCCCGTCGGTGAAGCGACTGGTTGTGTTTGCCTGTAAATGAAGGAAGGACAATGGAATATATTTATTATGTTAAAACGAAGCCAGATTAAGTCTCAAAAGAGAAAACAAGAATAAAGACCTGAATGAATCAGCACACAAGCTTAAAAAAATAATTAAATGTTTCAGGTCCTGAAATGGTGTCATCATGTTGTTTTTGCCTTACAGGGGATGTACAGTGAGAGATCGATCATGTTGAGTCCATATAAGTTTTGCTGCTTTAATAGCATTTTTGCATTTACTCTCAGCCATCTTGTGCTTTGCAGTGACTGTTTGTTTCTTCACATGATTGATGTAGTTGCATGTTTTTGTGGCATTCTTGCCTCTTGAGACGGTAGCCGAATTTGGTTTTTTACTTTTACAGCAATGCAATATACGACAGAGTGGGTAGGGGCTATTAACGTGACCAGGCAATGTGCGTACATTTTCAGAAATGTTAAAATATGTAGGCTAATAGGATACCACAGAGATGCACGCATTCACCTTTGACCCGTCTAGCCTGGGTCAAATCTCGACTCAGCTCTAAACTTCCCCCTCGGTATGGTGAGGCATCGATGTGTGTCATCCATCAGATGGACGTTAAACCAGAGGGACCCGTCTGCCAGCAATGGTCGTCGGTGGATGTTAAAGATGTCACGGAATTTCTCGCAAGGAGGATATGAGTTATCGCTGGCACCTTGAGAAAATTACAAATTCCTGCTCCTTCAACCGAGTATCCTGTGACGGAGTGGCGACCGTCCAGAACTGGTTCTCGCCTTGAAACGTTTCTTGACTTGTTAATGCCCAAAACTCTGTCAAGTGCCTCCATTATTATTAACCCGTGGAGTTAAGCAATAGGTTCATGTCCGTCTGTCCATCCATGTGTCCATCTGTATTCTCAGTGTATGATCGTCAGTTTATGATGAAGGAACAACTTATTTAAATGGAATATTATATTTTGAACACTAATCAGAACGTGGATAGGAAGACCATTTTACCGTTTTACCCTACTTTGTCTCTGAATTCCTGCTGATCGCACACGTGCAGAGAAGAGTGGTGATTTTTTTACTCTGTCTGGCAGTCAAACAAAATCGAAAACCATTCCAAACAGGAAATTTACTGTTTTTAAGAACGTCATAAAGGCCCAAACAACAAGTACGAATAACTAATGGATCGTGTGAGATAAGGTGGTGTAATGGACGCTGCACAAAATGGCGGTAAATTCCGGAATTTATTTGTTAATATGATTTTTACAATCTTTATTTTATTTAAATTTAATTATATACTTTAACACTGGAGAACACAAATCATCTATCATAATACTTCCAAGAACCTTCAGTTTTGTAGTCTCGTACTCCTTCAATTTAATTAAAGGTTCATTGGGGTAGTGTATAAGTGTGGTGTTTGGGACTGCTTCTGGACTACTTCAACATAGCAAAAACTTTTGGATTAAAAAAAAAAATTGTTAAAATTATAATTTTATTAAAATTGAAGTAAAAGTGAAGTCACACTTCAGGGGATATCTTATTCTGTGAACTCTCTAATTTAAATATTCGACAAATCAGTAACACTCCAACTTCTAGCATTCGATATCGTTTGTCTTGACTTTTGTTAAATGATGGAGGAATATGGACTTGATACTGGAATCAGCCTCCACTTGGAAAGACTTCTCACTTAATTAGATCATTTGAATGAAGAAAAAAGTGGGGATCTGAAAAAGAAAGATGGGAGGCAGTGGGGAGGCGTCATAATGTTGATTAAGTAGAATGATTGTTATGTAGGTGTCAAAAATATCACCACAATTTATATACAAGGAAGAATAGGAGACCATTTATCCCATGATACCTTTGCCCTATCTGTAAACCCTTTGACTTCATCAATTAGTTTCTTCTTCCAGGTATACTCACTCTCTTGCAACAATTTACCTTAAATCTCACCATTCATGTCCCTGAATGATTATTAAACTTTTACATCTCATTTAATCTCTCGCCAGGTAATGAGAGAGCAGGTCAATGTACAATTGCAAAACCTTTTCAAAGGATATATTGGATAACTTTCTGTAACCTAAATGTGTGTGTATATATATATGTATGTATGTATATGGAACTACTCATGTTATGTCCTCATCCAAAGGATGGCTGCAGTTCCCCTGCCGGTACTGCACTAAGACAGCAGTTATAGTCACATTCCACTACTGAGGAAACGTATCGATAACCCAGCATCTTAGAGGCGAGCACACTAGCAAATGAGATACTCTGCTGTCCCCCGGCCTACAACACACGGTTGTGTGTTGCCTACAACAATCCGTGAAGGTCTCCAGTTTAGGTTGTATCCTATTGCTACGCCAGATCTGCATCTGGACCTGAATCGAACTCTAATCAGCTTGTTGTTGTCACCTACCCAACTTGAATCCACTAAGTATCATCATAACTCGACCATAACATTTTGAAATAATGTGCCATATGTCGTTTTTGGCCCCATCTCTCAATTGTGAAGAATTACTTGAAAAATTTAAAATATGATATAATCCGGATTTTCACTAAAATCAAATCGATTTGTCCTTGTCATACACCGAACCTGCCCACCAAGTTTCATCCGAATCCGTGCACAACTTCTTGAGATATTCTGCTCACAGACAGACATACAAACAGTCAAACAAACAAGGGTGAAAATATAACATCAGTCCACCTCCAGTGGCAGAGGTAACAGCAGATGGGACCAACATTAACGTTGATTGAAATATGCATTCGAGCCAGTAGTCTCTCTCCCTCTGTCTGTCTCTGCCTCTGTCTCTGCCTCTGTCTCTGCCTCTGTCTCTGTCTCTGTCTCTGTCTCTCCCCCCCCCTTTTCTCTCGTTCTCTCATGGCGGTTAGCACACATCGATCAACTTAAACAAATGTTCTTTCGTGAATGCTCTGCACACACACACACACACACACACACACACACACACACACACACACACACACACACACACACACACACACACACACACACACACACACACACACACACACACACACACACACACACACACACACACACACACACACACACACACACACACACACACACACACACACACATATCAATCGAGCAGCGTGTCGCTACAAGACAATAACGCGTTAAAACCAAAATACTTTTTCTGTCATCAGAATCTTGCAATGTGATGGAAAGATAATTCCTCTACTTGGTGAGTCTTTATTCATGCCTTTGGAGGGAAGTAGGACAATTAATGCTAACAAATTTAGAGCAGAAACTGCCATTGGGAACAGCAATTTCCGTTTCTTGTGAACACCTCTTTTCCCACCAGGCATTGAACCTCATACTATCATCACTCTCCTCGTTTTCCCTTTCTTTCCCATATTCCTCAATTCTTTCCTGAATTTCTTATCGTGATCTACTGTCCATTTCCAGGATGTTATCAGTAACTCTCCAATCACACAGCCTGGCCTGAGAATCACAGCAGTTTATTTCTGATGTCAATAACAACGGCATGTTTGTCGTGTTAGTGGATTTTGACTCTGCTGTCTAAGTAGTGAGGCAAATTTTATTCGTGTTCATTAACACTGGTGAGAAACCCGCTGCTGCTGCAATCTGCAGTGTGTGTCTCTGCAAAGCAACAACATTGCTCATGGACCAACCATGGACACGTTCACAAGGGCATGAATAGGCTTAACAGTCCAATTAAGTTAAACAAACGTTCTAAACAATCACTGATAATGAGATCATAATGTGATCTTTGGACTTCATCAGTCGTTCACTCATTTTCTATGCGGCCTGTTAGCACCATTGCTGGGAGTGTGGCTGCGCTGCTGATGCAGTGCCCCTGTAGGTTAGGGCAGGAATTTGTAATTTCTGAGGATTTATGTTTTGACCCCCATTTTTTGAGCACTAGAAATCGAAGTGTCAACATCACCGTCATACTGAAGAAAAAAAAAAAAACCAGGGAGTCTGGAACACTGATACTAACCATTACCTTGACGTGTTTCGACTTATGAGTAACGTACAAGTAACATGTGTCGACGTGTGTCAACGATCATGTAACGTGCCTACAACTTATGGTCAGCATATGCGGAACGTGTGTCATACGCCGAGTACGTCGAGAAATTTTCAACATGCTGAAAATTTATTGACGTACTCGGCGTACTACGACGTATGCCAACGTACTTCGACGTATGCCAGCATGCTCTTAACGTATACAAAACTTACCCATAACGTATTCGACGTGTGCTAGCTTGGTTCGGCAAATTTTTCATACGTCGGCATATGCTGGATAAAATGTCAAGGTGTGACAGCGGCTTCACACTTCGATGTCTAGTGCGGTTATGATTTGAATTGTCGAGCCGCAGCCTATTCATAGCCTACGCCACGTGATCGTCGGCGATACACTGCTGCGCTATGCATAAGTTAGACTATCGTTGGGCATAGGTTGTGAACGCCGACAACACGCTCAGCATTCGTTGGTATAAGTTATCTATATGTGATTGAAACGTTCTGTGTATGTTACTAATACGTTATACATACGTCCAACACGTTATTATACGCCCAAAACCTAAAAAAAACATCAATAGTTCAGCCTACACCAGCGTTTTACATACATTTTGAGACCTTGCCATACGCTGGCTGAAACGTCAAGGTGTGACAGGGCCCTAACAGAGCTCCTTATCTGATCGCTTACTGTGCTGATTGATGTTGGTGGATAAATACAATGCAAATAGACAAATCGTACTTGGGGAACATCGCTGAGTGTAAAGATTGGTTGGGCCTTAGACATGGCAGGGAAGGAGAAGAGCTTCTGAACACTATTGACACTTTCATTAAGTACAGTAATTACATCACTCATATGCTGACATGCACTATTAAATACCTTATTTTAATGTCTGCCCCATTTTCCCCCAAGACCGGGTCTGCAACAATGTTGTATGAATCTGCATTTTTGGCGTTTCGGTCGGGATGCACGTATAAGGTTTGGACAGGCTTAAAATCAGTACTCTTGTCTTGTGCTGAAGTCAATGATTGGCATCGTAACATGATGTTTATATTGTTTTCAGCCTTCTGTTCTATTTTTTAAAAGGCATTTTACAACAGGGAAACAACAATTTAGGTTATAAGACTACATTTTGTCCTCAGTCTCGAGGTGCTTTAAAAAGTTTTTACCGGCCTTGCGTAAACCATGTACTTTAGTCTCCCCCCCCCCCCCCACCGCTCCCCCTTTCAGGCTAAAGTTTACATGCTTCGCTTTTCTGCCCTGTTATGTTTATCCCCACGCTTTTTGGAAAAAATGGGGGGTATTGTAATCAGCTCTGTCTGTCTGTCTGTCTGCCTGTCCGTCACGCTATCTCCACTGAAACGGTTGTGTAGAATTTCAATAAACTTGGTAGTGAGGATCACCACATGGCAAGAAGTTGGGAGAGCAATATCATTTTTGGTCCCACTTCCTTTGCTCCTGGGGCAGGGTCAAAAGGTCAAATACAAAAAAAAAAAATACAATTACGGGCACATTAGGGGAATTGGTATATAAAAAGGGGCTTCGCAGGAGGAACCCGTCTTTTTTTTATACTTCGTGGTTGGTACATGTCCATGTCATTCCGAGAGATGGAGGATACGGCAAGGCTGAGACGACAATACCTACCTGTCCTCGAACATCAACATGACCTCATCGAGTTGACACTGCACCAGTTGCGTGCCAATAGAGCCGGGCGAAGAAGACGTGAAGGGAGGAGAAGGAACTGGGTGAGACCATGGATCGGGAGGCGACACCATTACAGCATATATGACCAGCTCATGGTGGAACTCTGGAACGAGGACCATGCATCCTTCATCAACTTCCTGCGAATGCCCCCAGCGATGTTCGACGAGCTGCTAGCCAGAGTGGGTCCAAGGATAACCAAGCATTATTATTAAATAATTTCAATAGTCCAGTGGAAGCGATTTAACTCGTTCAATGGAAACGATTTCAATTGCCGAGCACCAGCGTCCAAAAACAATAGGCGAGTGACAGGCATTTATTAAAAGTGAAGTTGCAGCCTATGAATAGAAAACCTCACGTAATCGTCGACGACACGCTGCCACGCTATGCACACGTTAGACTATCGTTGGGCATAGGTTGTGGACGCCTAAAACACACTAATCAATCGTTGGTATAACTTATCTATAAGTTATCGAAGCGTTCTGTGTTCATTCCTAGTACATTATGCATTTGTCCAAGTCGTTTTGAATACTTTTAAAACTGAAACAAAAAAATAGTTCATCGTGGGAATGAGAAAAAAAAATAGCCGAAAAGAACATTGAACAATGGTGCAAAGTTGTCTCCTATTCGTGGACGCAACGAGGATCCATCATCACCCACACCCTCCCCATCACGCTCACCTACTACTACTACTGACACGCTCACCTACTACTACTACTACTACTACTACTACTACTACTACTACTACTGAAACGCTCACCTACTACTACTACCACTACTACTACTGATACTACTGACATTGACATCTACTCAACATGGAGTCTGGAACACTGACGGGTTCCTCTTGTGAAGCCCATTTGTATATACCAATTCCCCGAAACGCTGCCAAATCGCCATTATACGGTAGATGTAAGTTAGAAACACGTTCAATAAGTTCTGTGGTCATCCGGAAGACATCAATCAAATTCGTCTACATACGACAATGTGTGTTTGAGATAGGTTACACATAGGTCCAAAGCACGCTACTCATAGGTTCAAAGCACGTTACTCATTGGTTAAAAATTAAGTTTCGGGTATGCTAAACATTACCTCGACGTGTTTCGACTTATGAGTAACTTACAAGTAACGTGTGTCAACAATCGCGGAGCGTGCAGAGAACTTATGCCAGCATATGCGGAACATGTGAGCCATACGTCGAGTACATTGTAAAATTTTCAGCATGCTTGAAATTTCACGACGTACTAGACGTACCACGGAATATGACAGCATAATTCCTCGTCTTTCAGCGTGCTCCTAACGTATACACAACTTACCCATACCGTATTCGACGTGTGCCAGCGTTTTAGACACATTTTTCATTGGTCGGCATATGCTGGCTGAATCGTCAAGGTGTGACTGCGATGTTGACACTTCCAATTTTCAGGTGGTTATGATTTAAATCGGCGTGTGGCAGGTTTTTAACAGGCTACACCACGAGTTCGTCGGTGATACGTGCAGCGCGCTATGCCTAAGTTAAACTATTGTTGGGCATAGGTTGTGAACGCCGACAACAGGCTAAGCATTCGTTGGTATAAGTTATCTATAACACAACAAAACGTTCTGTGCCGGTTACTAATATGTTATGAATACGACCAAAACTTTTTAAAAAACCTCAAAACTTCAGCGTATGCCAACGTTTTACATACATTTTTATACGTTGCCATTGCCGGCTAAAACGTCAAGGTGTGACAGCGCCTTTAGGTGGGAAGCGTGGCAATTTGCGATGATGCACCATCGACTTCGCTCTCGTTTCTTTTTGTATCCTTTTATTTAAAGGCGTTTCTCAAATGTGCAACGTGTCCAAAACTCGTACTTAAGATGCTGAGTTTGCACACTTCACCTTTGCGGTTGTCTTTGGAGAGATCTCTTTTAGTTTGGCTGATGTTTTCTCCTGTCTGATCTGTTATCGCTTGTTTACTTTTAACACAGAAATCGAGGCTCATGAAAGAGTTGAACTAAAGTATGATGAAAGGGCAACACACCACCAACACGGACAGAAAAATCACTGTCCTCACAAGAGATTTGAAGTCTTTTATTTTTACCTTTGCTGATGTTTGTCTTTTTTCTCTTCTTTTTTCAACCAGTATTCTCTCCTTTATATTTTTTGCTCATTGTTTGATAAAGCATTGTTAAAACGTTTGCTACAACTCACTGTTAGTACTGCTTTTGATATTGTTGAATAATTAATCTTTGAAAGCATTCTTATGTTTTTGTGTATCTGTTTGTATTTATTTTCACACCTTGTGTTGTATTTCGATTGAAATAGTGAGATGACATTCACACATGTTTTTCTCTCTTGTTTTCTTTTGTTCCAACTTATTCCCTTTCCATGCAGTGTTCTCATGTCCTGGATCCGTTCAGCGGGTCCTTTCTGCTCGGCCTCTTGCGCGCCGAGCTCATCGTGCTGGTGCCTGGTGCCACGACACCCTACGCCCTTCTGGAGCCATATTTTCCCTTGCTTGGCAACCATACCGCACAGACACACTCTCCGAATTCTCTTCCCTCTCAGACTTTCTTGAGGGTCATGCCACAACTACCTACACGCTTCCACATCGTGTAGATGGAACGGGATTTGTTGTGTATGATGGTGCGGCCTATTTCAACCGTGAACGCACACGAAATATACTAAAGTTTGACCTCCACACTCGGGCAAAGAGTGGGGAGGCGATCATTCCAGATGCAAACTACCACGACACATCTCCTTATCGATGGGGTGGAAAGAGTGACCTGGACCTCTCTGCAGATGAGTCTGGTCTTTGGGTTGTTTATGCAACTGAACGTAACCATGGGCGGGTTGTTGTATCAAAAATCAATCCATATACGCTTCGTGTGGAAGGAACCTGGGACACAGTCTACGACAAGCGTTCAGCAGCAAATGCTTTTCTTGTCTGCGGAGTTTTGTACGTGCTTCGTGCAGACTATGAGGTGTCAGAAGGCTATGGAGGACGTGGTGCCTCAGGAAGCTTCGGCGCAGAAGATCGTATCGACTTCATGTTTAGCACCCACCTTGGAGCTGGTGCAACTGTACATATCCCCTTCCCAAATCCATATCGATTTATCACGTCTGTGAGCTACAATCCCCAAGATGGTCATCTTTACGTGTGGAACAACTACCACGTTCTACGATACGAGATCGAGTTTGGGCCTCTGGAAACTGGGATACGTAAGATGATTATTTGATTTTCTGGCACTTTGTTTTTTTCTCAACTTATTTTTCTCATCACAATCTTCTTAAAGCCTCACCTTTTTGTGACCTTTTTGTGAATTGTTTTCCAACTTATTAATCCATAATCTAAAAGAAGTATCCATCTCTTAAGTTACGAGCTTTCAAGTTCATGTTTGGCTTTCTGAACCTCAATCACCCTCAAAGTAATACAGTGTAGGCAAGTTCTGAAAGTTGCCCATCTATCAATAAGTAATACATAAAGAAAGCCAGCCAGAAGTTGACAGAACAATAGCATAGGATAGTTTTGGTGGACCGTGGGGATAAGACGAAGTGGTGCAGAAATAGTGGAGTGGAATTGTTGTTGGTAAGCAAGGACTCATTTATTTATGACAGATGCTGTATTATGTGCCTCATAGTATTCACAGCCGAAGGGCAGGTTCAAACAACTCAGTGTTTCTGTTGCAATTTTTTGTGTGCAGTTGGATTCTTTTTCAGATGAATTGAGATGTTCTGTGGACAATTTATGTCGATGAATGTTCGTGCTCTCCGGGATGGGAAATATAATTTTTCAATATAAATTAGCTTAGTAAAAAAAGAAAACGAGAACAACACTTGGTAAAACGCATACCTCCGCCAGGCTGAACTTACGTTTTGTTTCCCACTGATAGGCCGGAACTACATCTGGCGGACCTGAACCAGAAGCAAATTGGCTTGTTCTTGTCACCTACACAACTCATCCACCAAGTTTCGTTTTAATTTGTCCATAACTTTTTGAGATATTGTGCAATATAGTTTTTGGCCCTTCCACTCAAAGGTGAAGAATCATTTAAAAAATTCTCTGATCCGAATCTTCACCAAAATCGAATCAATGCATCTTTGTTACACACCCAACCTGTCCACCAAATTTTGTAAGAATCCATCCATAATTTTTTGAGATATCCTGCTCACAGACAGACAGACAGACAGGCATGAAACCACAACCTCCGTCGACCTTCAGTGGCGAAGGTAATGAGAATAAAGTATGGAAATGGAGCAGACGCAGATAGAAACGTTCAGTGTTTCCCACAAAAGACCTCAGCCACAAAAAAAACGTGACACTTGAGCAGTGTCTGTGTCACTTGAGCAATGTATGGTGCTGATTGTTCTACGCACTACAACGTCATCAATTGTACCCTGAAGCTTAATCTTCATGAGCCTTGTCTGCACCAGCCACCAAGACCACGACGTAGGCTCGACATTTCGAAACTGCATACAGATGAGGGAAGAACTTGCTTTGAGTAACACTTTGGAGACTGCTCCATTACCTGCAGAAGAATCAACAAATGGAACGTGGGTATATATTTCCTCTCTGCCGTTTATACTGAAGCAGAAGCAACACTTGGGAATCTGCATCGAGTAAATACGGATTGGTTTATTGACAATGACCCAGATATTGAGGAACCGCTTGCTGTTAATCATGCAACCCTCCAGGTGTGGCTCAACAACCCATCATCTCTGGCTACACTTCATCGACATGCCCAACCAGTGGCGAATCTCCAACGGGAACTGCAACGCATGCAGGATGGCTGGTGGGCTGAAAAAGCTAATGAAATTCAACGTCTGGCTGAACCTGGTGACTCTCTAGGCATCTTTCAGTCTCTGGAGGGTGTGTATGGCCCACGCTGATTGATTAGCAGCCTTGTCCTTTCTTCTGATGGCAATGTTCCATTGTCAGGTAAGCATTCGGGCATGATGGAAAGAACACCATTTGTTACTGCTCAATCGACCCTCTACGATGCTGTCCTTGACTCCATCCCTTAAAGGCCTATCCACTGGGAGTTTAACACCGTGCCCACAATAAGTGAGCCTAAAACTGCAGTGGCTTACATGCCAAATAATAAGGCCACTGGTCTTGATGGAATTTGGAATCCCTGCTGAAGTCTACAAATATGGTGGTGATGCACTCCGTGGTGCACTGCTTGACATATTTCAACGTTCTTGGGAATGCGGGGAACTTTGACAAGATTTTAGAGATGCTTTGATAATTACCATCTATAAGAAAAAGGGTAACCATCAGGACTGCAGAAATTACCACAGTATCTCGCAACTCTCAGTTGGTAGTAAAGTAATGCTCAAGTACCTCCAAACCGTGGTTGAAGACGTCTTCGGTGAAGGACAGTGTGCATTCCGTGCAAGTTGTAGTACCATACATATGACCGTCACACAACAGCAACTTCAAGAAAAGTCAGCTAAACAAAACATGCCTCTTTACATCGTTTACATTCATTTTCCCAAGGCCTTTGATTCAGTCAGTCGTGCTTTCCTTTAACGTCTTTTATTGAAATATGGCTGCCTGGACAAGTTTGTGACCCTTTTGCAGGCTTTCCATGAAGGCATGCAGGCGCAGGTGCTCGGTGATAGTGAGACTACCGATCCGTTCACCTTTGCACACGGCGTGAAACAGGGTTGTGTCCTTGCTTCCATGCTGATTACCCTCCTTTTTGACCGCTGTGCTGAATGGTGCCAATCAGGATGTTAAAGTTGTCGATCTAACAACACCCACTGATGGCAAGCTTTGCAACATATGACATCTCAAAGTGAAGACAAAGGTTTATCAGATTTGCACGTGAGACTTGCTTCTGTTGTTGATGTTTTTTCACATTCTATATGTTACCTGCAGAAGCTTCTTGATAAGTTTGCCACGGCATCTGCGGAATTTGAACTCTCCATCAATATCCGAAAGACCACGCTCCTTTACCATCGGGCTCCTGGAATGCCATTCATTGAGCCCACCCTTTGCTGAATGGTGAAACACTTAAGATTGTTGACTGCTTTCTTTATCTCAGTAGCACTATCTCATATAACTGCAGCCTCGATAAGGGGCTGGCGACACGGATTCGTTTGGCTTGTGCTGCTTTTGGTCAATTGTATGACTGGTTGTGGAGCATACGTAGCGTGCAAAGTATACAGAGCTGTAGTGTTGTACAGCTCAGACATATACCCTCTACAGAAGGAACACGTGCCATTTGTCACAAGTCTATTTCTGGCATCTGCAGAATATCTTTAACTTTTAAGTGGTCTGATCATATGACAAGCAACGAGGCTCTGAAGTTGTCTGGTATGCCTAGCATTGAAACTATGCTGCTGAAGCAGTAGCTCACCTGGAACAGTCACGTGGTTAGAATGGGGGATGATCGGCTGCCAAAGGCTGTGACATATCGTGAGCTTTCCCACGGGCAACGCGATGTTGGGCGACCGCGGTTGCATTCCTTGTACTGTATGAAGAGGCATCTCAGGGCCTTTGGCGTTGATGTACAGAAATGCGAAGAGAAGTCAAAGGACAGGCATGCATGGTTTGTGTCAGTGCAACCAGGATCCTCTGCGGTAGAATTGACCAGGGCAGTGGAGGTAGACGCCAGAATAAACCGTCGCCTTGAACGTGCCAGAGGAGCACCACCAGTAGATCATTCACCACCAGTATTTGCGTGCCATCACTGTGAGAGAGGTGTGTCCTCACGCATTGGGTTAGTCTCCTCCAAATGAGCAAATGACGCTTCCATTCAAACAAACTGAGCTTTCCTTACGATGAATCGTTCTCAAAAACGAGCTAACTGTGGATGATGATGATGATGATGATGATGATGATGATGATGATGATTTGGCTTAATGAGAATACTGTGATAAAGGAGCGCCTGTTGTGTATTCATCTTAACAAGAGTTTACTTTGAATAGTTTGCTTTATGTCTCATGGCGAATTACCTTTGTTGGCACCTTTTTTTTCTTGTTTTTTTATTTTATTTTTCCATGAGGTTATTAAATCAGTTTATTATGCACATACTGTAGCTCTATAAAACAATTCCTGTTGAAAATGATGCTCACAGTTAATGACAGACATACAAACAATGAAAGGGAAAGAGTAGCCAGGGAAATGACTAATAATTAAATGTATGTACAGATGAGCACAAAGAGGGAAATAAATGGACAGCTTTATAGATTTGGATAATGATGGGTATGAAATTGAAGGAATAATAATCATAATAATAAAAACAATAATAATCTAAAATTGAATGTGATATCATTAAATATCGTGCTTATCTGTTTGTATTTGAGACACCTCATGGGCAGATTATCAGGTTTTATGAATATATAATCTAAACTTTTAATGGAAAGTATAGCAAATGTTACAATATGTGAAATTACTCTCTTGAAATATTTCCTACCTCTTTTATTGTCAACAAATAATAAACAAACAATATGTCCAAAAGACTGATCACAATGATGTACTGTAGTGTGCAAATCTTTTTTTTAACTGGGCTCAGACTCAGACTCAGACTTGATGAATAGATTCAAATTTTCGATGTAAGGATTTGGACTGAAGACATAATGGCTCAATTCAAGACCTTTTGACAGACATATTGTCCGTGTGACTCAAGAATATTTAAACTTACAAATGTTATCTCTTTTTGTAAAATTAGGTGCCAGAGATAGTGTTAGTCAGATGTCAAAATTATGTGCCAGAGATAGCATGTAAAATTATGCCTGGTGTTGGCTTAATGGTTTGGGTGGTGGGCTTGGGATCCTAGGATCCTGAGTTCAAATCCCCCTTGGCTGTTGAATTAATACCAGGTGGGGTTGACTCTGCCTGTCATCCTTCCGAGGTCGGCAAATTGAGTGCCAGCTTGTTGGTATCCTGTGTCGGAGTGGCGACCCGTCCAGGATTGTACCCAATAGCCAAGGAAACTACTTAAGCAGCATCAACGCTCTGCACAGAGTATGGTCCCAATGGATGGATGGGATAGGTGTTAATAAAGTGATGAGCTGGTGAAAGCAATATAAAGTGTTGATCAAAAATCTGATTCTATTTGTAAACTGTCCAGCTTGACATATGATGTCTTGAGGCCTTGATCTTCTTAAATGTTTAAGGACTTGGACTCGCACTTAAAACCTCATGACAGATTCAAACTTGGAATGAGGACCTCACGTTTGGACTCAGACTTGGGCTAATCGTTAAATTATCCAGTCAACTACATCACCACTATCTTAGACCAAACAGCATCGAAGCTCTTTAAAACAGCTTGAAGAGTGAACGTTATGTTTTCTTTATCTTTCTTATAACCGGAGGCTGGTAACATTGGAAAATATGACCATGATAATTTTGCTGTGCCTGGTGTTGGCTTAATGGTTAGAGTGGTGGGTTTGGGATTCTATGGGATTCTAGGGTTCTGAATTAAAATCCTGCTTGGCTGTTGAATTAACACCAAGTGGGTTTGACTCAGCCTTTCATCCCTCTGAGCTTGGCAAAATGATTACCAGCTTGCTGGAATGATTGAGCCATTTGAGTATCCTGTGTAGGAGTGTTGACTTGTCCAAGATTGTGGACAAGTTTCAGTTGCACTGATGCTCTGTACAGAGTATGGTCCTGATGGGGATGGATGGATCATTTTGCTGAAACATTGATAATCAGACTCTGTAGAATTTGAGAAGTGTCTGTTTGTGTGTTATTTTTATTACCTCCGTCCACCTTTGTTATGTTTACACCCCTGTCTGTCTGTTTGTCTGTCTTGTTTGTTTGTCTGTCTGTGATCAAGATATCTCAAAAGTTTATAGATGGATTCGGACAAAACTTGATGGACAGGTAGGGCGTGTGACAACGACGTATCAATTAGATTTTGGTAAAGACATAAGTGATTCTTCCCTATTGAGAGATGGGGCCAAAAACGATTTTTATTACATCATGATGCTTCAAAACGTTGTGGACGACTGATGACAAGACTTGGTGTATGAGTCGGTTCGGTGACAAGAACAAGGTGATTAGATTTTGGTTCATGTCCAGATACGGATCCTGCCTATCAGTGGGATACAAAACGTAAACTGTTCTGCCTTGCGCTTACAGAGTGCTCGGTATGCGCTTACCGAGTGCAATTCTAATTTGTTTGTGTGTTTGATTTTTTTTTGTTTGTTTGACTTCTGTGCAGTCATCAAATGCTGGACGGAATTCGTTGAAAACTGTTGGTTGTACTCGGGCTGTGCCTGGGAAGGTCTGAGGCAGTAAGAAATATTAATAGTCCCAGGAGCTCAGAATGGGGACTGGAGAACCCTATTTCTCTCTACGTAAATGTGTATCATTTCACGTTGCACCAGGTTGGAGGGGAAATTACAATTCCCACTAAATTACTCCAATTCTGCAGGAACTAATGCATCTCTAATTTTGGGGAAATTAAACAATCATAGCATAATGGTGAGAGCATCCGCTCTGAGTCTGGGCGGGGGAGGCTTAAACCCCGTCTGAGTCATACCAAAGACTTTTAAAAAATGGGACGTGCTGCTTCCTTGCTCGACACTCGGTATTAAAAAGGAAAAAGCATGGACAAACAACATTGGGAAGGCAATGGAAAACCACCCAGAATAATCCTTGCCAAGAAACTGCTTCGTCAGCACCAGCGCTATGCAAAGAGTATGGTGCCTCAAAATCAAATTTGCAGAAATTCTATGGGAAATCAAAGGTAATCAAGCCTTTGTATGTAATTTATAGGATTAATTACAACAGGATTAATTACAAGGAACTTCAACGCAGGAAAAGGCTACCAGACTCATCAAGCCTTTGTATGTAATTTATAGGATTAATTACAACAGGATTAATTACAAGGAACTTCAATGCAGGAAGAGGCTACCAGGCTCATCAAGCCTTTGTATGTAATTTATAGACAGGGTAGTCAGAGTATTATGGTATGCATAAACACCTCTTGTTTGTGGGTGGTGCCAGGTGAGGACTTCCCATCACAGAGACACACATGCCACATGTGTGCGACTCAGCCAATCACGATCTCTCGCTGGTGTGTGGAATCCACGGTGGTGTAGTGGGTTGTTGAGCCCGGAAGAAGCAATGTAGATTTATTTTTATTGGAGCCGTCCTGTGGGCGGGACGACCCAAAGGAGGACCACGTACAAGAAAGGAGAGGAAGATTAAGCTCCTGGGAGATAGAAAAACGAAAGGGCATGCAGCAGAGCTCTTGGAATGCAGTGAGGACAAAAGGAGAAGGACCTCAGAGATAAAGGAGTGACAGGAGAACTCCACATGCACAGAGTGCAAAGAAGTGCTTTGAGGAGTGAAGGAGCCTGGAGACAGGACTGAGGGCCAATGAAGGCTGGTTGAGGGGCTGATCTTCACTGGTGCTCCTCTTGGCTGGTTTACTTCGTCTTTGGACTGACTTGGTCCTGGCTTTCGTCGTTTCGCTCCTGGTTCCTAAAGCAGGCTGCATTGATTCCTGCATCCACCCTGCACATCATAGAGACATAGACAGAGGGAAGTCCCCACCTGAATTCTTACCTTGTATGTATAAGTGTGATCTGTGGCACCTCAAGTGGGTTAGGTTTCGCGCTGTGTTTCTCATCATTGTATTTATGTTTGCGTATCCCCAATTCCCTCTTTTTGTCTTTTGATTTGCTTGGTTTGTTTCAAACTGCTTGTCTTGTGCACCTTTTCCCCACATATTCAATACAAAATAAACACTTTAAAAGGTAACAAGTCTGAAGACGACGATGGTTCACGAGCGGTATTTGACGACGTAGATTGTTTCAGAAGTCAAGGATGAGACAATGTGATAATGTTTGACCACGTTATAAAAATGATCAACATGATGTGGTACGAGTGACAGGTTATTAGCTGCAAAATGTCGAAAACCTGGTTTCGTTCAACAACTTTAAAAATTTGACCTTTGCATAACCTTTAAAGGTCACAAAACAATGTTGTGGACATTAAAATAAGGAAACAGGATACGTGCTATAGCTTATTGGAGTTGGTTCGTCGAAGAAGGTCGAAAACCCGGTTCGATTCCCACAACTTTGAAAATTTGACCTTTGTGACTTTCAAAGGTCAAAGGTTAAGGATTATGACCTTTGGTGCAAAACTTCCTCTGGAACATTCCAGGAACAATATAACGTCATATAGGCTATATAGCATTTCGCACTCATCGGATTATCCATACATTGATGAAATCAGCGTAAAAACAAACTTGAAGGGGGCGCCACGGCAAGGTGTTCGAGATAGAGCAAAATGGTTTCAAGTATTTAGGTGGGGAATGATCTCAACATTATTCATAAAAAATATTGTCATCCTCGCTCTCAAAGTTTGGGCGGTCGTATGATTTTTATGTCAAAATTCGAAATTTTCGAAGTTCGTGACCTTGTGACCTTGACCTTGGGACGAAAATGAAAAATTGAGCTTCTTGGGGCTATGCAGGTGCATTGGGCTAACCAAATACCGAAACCCCTGCCAGATTCGACAAACCCCTCGGAGAAGATGGATTTTTATGTCAAAATCGCAATTTTCTAAGTTCGTGACCTTGTTACCTTGACCTTGGGATGAAAATGAAAAATCGAGCTCTGTGGGGCTATGCAGGTGCATTGGGCTAACCAAATACCGAAACCCCTGCCAGATTCGACAAACCCCTCGGAGAAGATGCAAATTGAAATCGGCTACCCCCTGAAAACACAATTCGCAATTTTCTAAGTTTGTGACCTTGTGGCCTTGAAATTGGCACAAAAATGAAAAATCGAGCTCTGGTGGGCTATGCAGATGCCATTGGGCTAACCAAATACCAAAACCCCTGCCAGATTCGACAAACCCCTCGGAGAAGAAATTTTTTTATATCAAAATTCGCAATTTTCTAAGTTCGTGACCTTGTGGCCTTGACCTTTGGACGAAAATGAAAAATTGAGCTCTGTGGGGCTATGCAGGTGCCATTGGGCTAACCAAATACTGAAACTCCTGCCAGATTCGACAAACCCCCTCGGAGATGATGCAAATTGAAATCGGCTACCCTCTAAAATCACCTTTCGCAATTTTCTAAGTGTGTGACCTTGTGGCCTTGACCTTGGGACAAAAATGAAAAATCGAGCTCTGGGGGGCTATGCAGGTGCCATTGGGCTAACCAAATACCGAAACCCCTGTCAGATTCGACAACCCCCTCGGATAAGATGCAAATTGAAATCGGCTACCCCCTAAAAACACGTTTTTTGGGGCGTGGCGACGCCCATAATGGGTTCACCATGCCCATTTTCAGGAAAACACAACTAGATCATGATATAAACCTCCCACCAAAATTTTGTCAGGATCGGATCAAAACCCACGGAGCTATGCTCGGGACAGGCACAGACAGGCACAGACAGACAGACATACAGACAGACAGACAGACAGACAGACACACAACAATAACGAATATAGTGGTCACTTATTTTTTTCGTGAACCAATAAAATGTGCTTGAGCCATCTGCTTCCCGTGTGTGTGACATCAATTTCATCTCATATTGAATGACCCTTAGGGAACGGTAACCTTAGGTTAAAATAACTGAACGCAATGCAGTAAGAGACCGTTTGGTCATTTCCTGGGACGAAAGGTGCCGGCGCTGAGGCATACCATGTTAACGGGCACTCATGTGTGATGATATGCCTTGTGGATTAATAGAGGATTAATTACAAAGAACTTCAATGCAGGAAGAGGATATGAAGCTCATCAAGTCTTTGTAATCATACCATCATCTTAGTACTCCCCCATTACCATGACATCCAGACACCTATCCAACTCAATTTTAAAACGAACCAATGACTACTGTCTCTACATGCCTGGTGTTGGCTTAATGGTTAGGGTGGTGGGCTTAGGATCCGAGGATCCTGAGTTCAAATCCCACTCGGCTGTTGAATTAATACCAGGTGGGGTTGTCTCTGCCTGTCATCCTTCCGAGGTCGGCAAAATGAGTGCCAGCATGCTGGTATCCTGTGTCGGAGTGGCGACCCGTCCAGAATTGTACCCAATAGCCAAGGAGACTGCGTAGGCAGCACCAACGCTCTGCACAGAGTATGGTCCCAGTGGATGGATGTCTCTACCCTTGCAAAGAGACGAATCAATGGATTTTCCACTCTCTGAGTGAAAGACCACTACCTGAGTGGAAGATCCCAACTCTCCTCTTCTTTATGCTTAACCTGTGGCTCCTGCTCCTGTCATTGTCCATTGTGCTGAAAAATTATTCTGCGCTTATTTTTTCTTAACCCCTTCATTATCTTCAATCAGATACCCTCACAATCACCTCCTTTTTCATATAAAAAGTCCTGTCTCTTTCAGCTGCCCTTCATAGCTTAATTGAGTTAGTCCCAGGATTGATCGAGTTACTCTATGCTGTCCCCTCTCAATGGTAACTACAGTGCCTTCAGAAAGTATTCACACCCCTTGACTTTTTCATGTTTTGTTGTGTTGCAACCTGAATTTAAAATGGATTAAATTGACAAGTTTTTTTTGTCACTGATTGACACAAAGTACCCCATAATATCAAAGTGGATTTTTTTTTTCAGACATTTTTACAAATTAATTAAAAATGAAAAGCTGAAATGTCTTGCATCAATAAGTATTCGACTCCTTTCCTATGACACTCCAAATTGAGCTCAGGTGCGTCCAATTTCCTTTGATCATCCTTGAGATGTCTCAACAATTTGATTGGCGTCGACCTGAAGCCAATTCAATTGATTGGACATGATTTAGAAAGAAACACACCTTTCTATATAAGGTACCACAGTTGACAGTGCTTGTCAGAGCAAAAACTCCACAACGAAGTCCAAGGACCTGTCTGTAGACCTCCGAGATAGAATTGTGAGGAGGCATAGATTTGAGGAAGGGCATAAAACAATTTCTGAAGTGTTGAAACTTCACAAGAGCACAGTGAGCTCCATCATGAGGAAATGAAAAGAATATGGAACTACCCAGACTATTCCTAGAGTTGGCCGTCCAACCAGACTGAGATACTGGGCAAGAAGGACCTCAGTCAAGGAGGTGATCAAGAACCCAATGACCACTCTGACAGAACTACAGAGTTCCTTGGCTGAGATTGGAGAACCTGCTGGAAGGACAACAGTCTCTGCAGCAATTCACAAATCCAGGCTTTATGGGAGAGTGGCCAGACGGAAGCCACTCCTGAGAAAAAGGCACCTGACAGTACGCCTGGAGTTTGAAAAAAGGCACGGGAAAGACTCTGAGAGCATGAGGCAAAAGATTATGTGGTTTAATGAGATGCAAATTGAACTCTGGCCTGAATGCAAAGCGCTGCATCTGGTGGAACCTGAGCACAGCTCATCACCCATCTAACACCATCGCTACCGTGAAGCATGGTAGTGGCAGCATCATGTTATTAAAATGCTTTTCAGTGGCAGGGACTGTGGGAGGCTTGTAAGGATAGAGGGAACAATGAATGGAGCCAAATACAGGCAAATCCTTGAGGGGAACCTGCTTCAGAGTGTAAAAGATCTTAGACTGTGACAAAGATTTGCATTCCAACAAGACAATGACCCCAAGCATACAGCCAAAGCAACACTGGAATGCCTTCAGAACAAGAATGTGAAAGTCCTTGAGTGGCCCAGCCATAGCCCAGACTTGAATCCCATTGAGAATCTGTGGAAAGACTTGAAGATTGCTGTTCACCGACGCTCCCCATCCAACCTGACAGAGCTCGAGAAAATCTGTAAGGAAGAATGGGAGAAAATCCCCAAATCCAGATGGGTAAAGCTGATACAGACATATCCAAGAAGACTCGAAGCTGTAATTACTGCCAAAGGTACTTCTACAATGTATGGACTCAGGGGGCTGAATACTTACAGTAAGTGAATTAGATATTTCAGCTTTTATTTTCAATAAATTTGTATAAACTTAGAGAAACATGTTTTCACTTTGTCATTTTGGGGCATTTGGTGTAGATCGGTGACAAGATTTTTTAAAATTTAATCCATTTTAAATTCAGGCTGGAACACAACAAAATGTGAAAAAGTCCAGGGGGTGTGAATACTTTCTGAAGGCACAGTATGTCTATCCTGAGATGTGGTGACAAAACTGTGCACAATATTGCAGTTGAGGCCTCACAAAATTCCTGCACAGACACAACCTCTTTTGATTTATAATCTATCTGCTATGAATGCAACCTGAAACCCTATCAGCTTTTACCTATGGCGAATTGGCACTGTGCGCTGTGCTTACCCCTCAGATCTATTACTCCCCCCAGATCCTTCTCCTGTGTCACACACTCCAAAACTGCCCCTTGAATTATGTAATCCCTATTTTCATTATTGTGACCCAACTCCATCACTTTGCATTTCCTTATGTTGTACTACATCTGCCAATCTTTTCCGCAATCCATTACAGTGTCCAGACATTCTTGAATCAGATCAGCCCCCTTTCCCCTGTCTATCTCACCTCTAAGCTTTGTGTCATTGGCAAATTTTGAAAGCTAAATCTTAACCCGACTATCCAAGTCTTTGATTTAAATTATGAATAATAACGGTCCTAGAATTGATCCCTGGAGTACCCCAGTACTAACATTCTCTCAGTTGGAAATCCTCCTGTTCACAGCCAATCTTTGCTTTTTATACGCCCGATATATATATATATATATATATATATATATATATATATATATATATATATATATATATATATATATATATATATACATATATATATATATTTATATATATATATATATATATATATATATATATATATATATATATATATATATATATATATATATCGGGGCGTATTATGTGATACCGGTCGTCCGTCCGTCCGTCCGTCCATCCGTTCCTGTCCGCACTCTAACTCCTAAAGTTTTCAACTTTCACGTTTCATATTTGGTACATAGGTACAGACTGTGGAGACGGTGTGTCGCGACATACATTCATCATCTAAAGTGGTTGCCATGGCAACCAGGATGCTGTTTTCCATGTAGTAGCACAATTCTGTATATACCTTTTTGTTCTTCATAAATTGACGTGTTTGAATATATAATTGTGTGTGTGCGTGCGCGCGCGTGTGTGTCACAGAGACTTTTTCCGGCGTATATTGTGCTCACTTGCGCTCTTGTTTAATAATAAGCCAGTTTCCAATCCAGTTGGCGACTCCACCAGGCACTCCACATTACCTCACCTTAGCCAACGGTATTCTCTGTGGTACGTAATCAAAATATTTTTGAAAGTATAGATCATCTAATATATCCATCCACTGCACTTGCCTCGTTCATCCAGTCAGAACCTGCCGCATAGAACGCCATTAAATTTACAAAACATGACCTCCCCTTCGTACATCTGTGCTGACTACCTTTAATTAGCTGGAACTTATTCAAATGGTTACCTGTGTCTCCTTAATTAATGTGTCCAACACCTTTTTTGTTTACAGAGTGGAGGTCCAACGATATCGGTTAATATCACACTTATGTGTTCTGTCACCTCCCTTAATACTCTTGGATGCATATTGTCTGGCCCCAGAGCTTTATCACCCCTTTATTTTCCTCACTGTTTCTCCACTTCTTTCACTTCTACTTGGATCTTCTCTCCAAGCCCTTGCTTACCTCTTCGATGGATGTTCCCAGATAATGAGAGTTCCCATGACTGTTCTTGCATGAATATAGAAGCATAATAACTCTTCAATATGCCTGCTAGTTCACCATAATCATCCACCAATTCTCCTATGACATTCCTCAAGGGACCGACATTTGTCTTAACCTTTTATTTGGCTTTGTGGCTAGGGTGGCTGGCTGAGGAACTTAGGATCCTGAGTTTGAGCCCTGTTGGCTGCTGAATTAACAGCAGGTGTGGTTGACTCAGCCTGTCATCCTTCTGAGGCTGGTAAGATGAGTTCCAGTGTACTGGTAGAGGAGCAAAGCATCAGTGGTATTGCTGTGCTCCAAGAAATGATAGCGACCTGGCGGCCAAGCTGCCATGTGCAAGAACAGATTTATGCCATGTATGCTCATTGAATGACTTGATGTTATGTTTGTTATTTTGAGCAATATCCTTCTCATATTCTCTTTTGGCTTGCCAAGTTATTTTCTTAACTCATCTCTGTTTACTCCTAAACAACCGTCAGACTGGAGTCCTGTTATTTTGTACTTCATGAAAGCCTTTTGCTTATCTTTAATAACACTACTTCCCTCCCTACTCATCCACCCTGCTATCTTTCTGCATCTACCTTTACACCTCACTGGAACATACCTACTCTGCACCCTACACATTTGCTCATTGAAGGTTGCCCATTTCTCTGAGGCAGACTGCCCACACGCTAGTTTTTCCCAATCAAGATCACCTAACTCTCTTCTCATACCCTCAAAGTTTGCCTTCCTGAAATCGAACTGCTTTACCAGACCTGAACTTCACGTCTCAACAACATTGTTGCACACACTATGTTGTGATCACTTGTTCTCTGATATTCTCCTACCTCTACCTCCTCCACCATATTGGGATCATTATTGCTTCAAAAAATATCACCCCACATTGGTGTAGAATGTTTTTTTTTTTAACTTTTCCCCTTTTGTCACTATTTTGCTGCCTGGCCCCACCAACCATGCCATCAACTGCAGTTCCTAAACTTAAAGCATCTCCGACCTCCTCAGGCCTAAAAAAAAGCTTTGATTCCCTCCACAATTCACAATGAAAACCTTTCTGCCCATTTCTGTTCAGCCTATGGTCATCATTGCGGAAAAACTCCATTTGCCAACTAAAATATTCACATTGCTTCATAAACCCCAAAACCATGGTGCATACACTATTCTTCCAACCATAGTTAGTCATTCTACTTGTGAATTCCGGGAGAATCCTGGAAATATAATCGCATTGGAACCCTTTTCACTCATTCGATCACCCAACAACTCATACCAAGCTTTCAAGTAGTCAGAATATATTCTTTCCACATCGTTACTGGGCACATGCACCACAAACAATTCCCTCCACTATGAACTGACAAAACAGCATTCAATATTCCTTCAAAATCCCTCATCCTTGCCCATTCCCCTCTGAAACAACACAAAATCCTATTTTTCCGATCCGTGTCTACATACCCAATAGCCTCACCCCCAACAAAAAAACATCTCTGCACCCACACTGCGATCAGCACACTCTGTGCACACACCTTCGCCATACACTCTGTACTCCTCACACACCCGCAGTAATGCTGCGCCTGCCATAGATCAATTCTAAGAACACAACCAACCCTCTTCAACAAATCCCCTACCCTCTGACAAATCCTGTAAAGTAATTGCCCCTTTCCTCACCACATGAACCAAAGCCTTTAGCCAAACCACCTCTAAGCTTTAGCCACCTCCTCCCTTCCCAGTCACCAACAACTCAGACACTGTCTACATACAACACACAATATGGTGTACGGCAGGTGCAGCACGAGTGGGGAATGTGAGGGATGCACTTTATAACCACTTACGCATTTGTGCCTGGCATTGCACTTATCCAATGACATCTGCTTTGTCTTGACCTCCTCTTTTTCCTTAAACTCCTCAAACTTAATCCCCTTGATGCCACTATCGAGAGTGGGTTGAGCATCATCATGCTCAGTAGATTTAACATTTGAATGTCATTCCTCAGGGAGCCCCCGTTGTGAGATTCACTCAATCCATGCCCTTCCTTTGGTCTCAGGCCAATGTGATCATCTCTATGATGCCAATGAAAATTGTGCCCTCCATGAATGCCAAATTAATCTGTGTGGCTGACCCTGCTGCCACGTGCATGCCCCTACCCTCTGACCTACTCTGCATAACCATAACCAAAATCCTCAGGAACCCCCATGCCCCCAAAAGGCCACCCAGACCGGCCAGTAGAGAACGCTGTGGACTCTTCAATCGGATGCTTCAATGTCCGGAAATCATAGCTGGGACGAAAAACTCTCCAAATTGACCATCCAACATGCCGGTCAGGATGAGAGCAAGATCGCCGGCCCGAACGACTCTCAGAGAAGGCGCTGCACCACTTAAACCCACTGTCGGGATCAAAGGAAATTCCTAATGAAGTGCCATACACACAGAGACCAGACCGCCGGTGAAAGTGTCGCCAGCCTTCCCTCCTGAATCCAGCAGGTGCAGGCTGGCTCAGCAGCTCGAGCTCTGCAGCAGGACTCAGCAGTTGTATATATTGTCAATAACCACAATATTTATTGACTCCAAAGTCTCAGGGACGCATTTCATATCAGTTTGCAAATTCAAGTGCTATTTCAGAGAACGGTTCTGCGTTCACAGCATATGGACATCCTGATTGGCAGCTGCTCCTTCCAGTTTAGCCCATCTCAGTTCCCTGGACCAGATACATTGTGTTTTCCTGTTTTCTTTTAATTCCTGCTTTTCTGGTTGTCTTTTTTGTCAATTTTTCTTCCAAAAACCATATATTTTTGCTTTGAATCATCCATTCCGTATCTTGGGTAAAGTCATTTTCTCGGGTCTTGGCGAGACGGGCCTCTCTACATTTATTTTTACCTCATTTTCATTACTTTTATCCCAGGTATTGTTACTTCTGATCCCTCAGCTCAACCCATTTTCCCTCCTCATTCAAAAATATTCAAACAATATAACACTTTTCTTCACTCTGAAACAAAAAAACACAACAACAAATCAGAGAATAAAACCAAACTCTTATCTCCCATGCTCAGTGCTCAGTTATTCATTTCCCCGTGCCTTCTTCTTTTCAATATCCCCAAACTGAATCATCACTGCATTGGATGTTTCTCTTCCTTGAGAGGCTCTTCATAAAATTCAACAAATGCTTCCAAGATGCATTTTAAAATGTCTTACTCCACTAATTACTCTGTCAAGAACAACCCATTCATTCTTCTTCATCAAAGTATCTTCCTTTTCTCTTTGGCAAGGCTTATTTCCCAAAACTTCCTCACTCCTAATTGCTTCATTCATCCAGCATCCTCTTTCACTTACAACTTAATTTTCCACCATTATGCCATAACCAAAATCTTTTTCACCACACCACCCATGAAGTCTTTCATAAGTTATATCCAGTCTGGGAATTATGAGGTGTCTATTTTGCAGAGGTTGTGTGCACATGACAATAATTTCCCGTCCATTCATGGTGACATACCCCTCCATGACAGCACCTTCCCTTCCATCTGCTCCCCCCCTCGTCCCACCCCTTCTCAGCTTTCACCTCGTCCTACCCCCTCTGCCTCCCCCCCCACTCCTCACCCTTGTGGTTTCACCCCTGCCCTCCCCCCTCCTGACTTTGCCCTTTCCCCACACCCTCCAGGCTTCCCCCCACCCCACACACTCTCCTTGCTCCTTTCCACATCCCTATGCCCTCTCAGCAGCTCCTTCTCTCCTGTCCATAATGGTGTGGACCTCAAACATCTGAAGCCTCTGCTCCAACCGAACAGATCTCTCAATCCAGACCACTGCCGATGAACTAGACATCATCTGTTTAACAGAATCCTTCCTCCCACGGGATGTCCCTGACTCCTTAGTGTCTCTCCCTGGTTATTGTCTCATCTGGTTTGATCGACCTGAACCCTGTCCTGGCAGCAGAGATGCGCACTGCACATATAGAACTCAATTTCTCAATCTCTGTGTACTGCTCTTTCACATCCCAACTCCCCGGGAGTACCTTTGGCTGCGACTTTCCCTCCGCTCCCACCTCTTGTATATCTGTGTGTTGTACCATCCTCTTCACATTGAGGACTCCATTTACATTCTCTCTCAAACAACAGGGACCAACATTTAACCACCACTCATCCCAACTCTGTCTTCCTCATTTGTGGTGATTTCAGTTGTCACCATGCAAATTGGCTGGGTTTGGGTACCTCTCTCACCAGCTTCAGCAAAGGACTTTTGTGACACCATGGGACTGACTCGATATGTGAACTTTCCAACCCGGATTTCTCCCAATGGCAAATCTTCCCTTCTGCACTTAGTAATGGCCAACTTCCACGCAAATGACTCCTGCTCTTCCTCTGCCCCAAATGGTTAATCTGATCATGTACTTGTGAAAGTCAACATCACTTTCGCTATTCTCACAGAACAGCCTTAATACCGGCGAGTCTGGAAGTTCACTCAGGCAAACTGGCAGGGGCTGCAAGCTGCCATATCACTTCAGGACTACTCTCCTCTATCTGCTGCCCCTGATACTAACTCAGCCTAGGAATTCTTCCACAGAAACTTGCTCTTCCTTTTGCACAGATTCATCCCATCTCATCTTCAGTTATCCTAACCTTCCTTCCACCGGTGGTACACTGAATCCTGTGGTGAGGCAGTTGCTTTGAAAGAACTTGCATTCTCCTCCGAGAAGGGAAATCTGAATGAAAGCAACCTCAGATCACTTCACAAAGCCTGCAACAAGTGTGTGTCTACTCTCAGGAGAGCCAGAAAACAACATCGATCAAACCTCGAGAATAAACTTTCAAACTTGTCTCCCTCTTCTAAAACTTGGTGGCACACTGTCATGTCTGTCTCTGGAGTATGCTCCCCCTCCATCCATTTCCTCACTTCAAATGGCATCATGGCCTACTCCATCAGTGAGAAGGCCGAATGCCTCGATTCTGTGTTTGCTTCCAAATCTTGTGTCCCCAACCCCCCTCCCTCTGTACTCACCCAACCCAGTCACACCCAACTGCTCCTGGACTCTGTGTTTTGCACCTGAGAAGGTGGAGAAGTTTCGGGCAACCCTTGCCTGTGAATCGGCAACGAGACTGGATGGCATCATTTCATGTGCCCCAAAAATCTGCTCCACTGCTCTTGCACTTCCTCTTTCTGCTCTGTTTACCCGATCATTTTTTGTATGCCATCTTCCATCCTCTTACCAGTTGACTGTGTGTGGGTCCCTCCCTCACCTGCCATGGCCCTTCGGCATAAGACTTCTGTGACTCATTGGAACTGACACAATCTGTCAACTTCCCGACCAGGATATCAACCAACGGTACTCCATCTCTTCTGGATCTGATTTTGACCAATTTCCCAGAAAATGTCTGCTGTTCTTCCTTTGCTCCAATAGGTTTATCTCACCACATGCTTGTCAAAGTAAATATCTCTCTGGCTGTTATTAGAGAACCACCTCAGCGCCGTCGAATCTGGCATTTCACTCAGGCCGACTGACAAGGTCTTGAAGCAGCCATCAAACTTTGAGACCGGTCTCCCATCTCTAATTTCTCCAACATCAACTCATCCTGGGAATTCTTTCAAAGAAATTTCCTCTCTCTCATGCACAGACTTATCCCATCTCGTCTTCAGTTGTCATACCCGGCTCTGCCTATTCAGTTGTCATACCCGGCTCAACTTGCCTTCGCCTTAATTGAAGGTAAATCCAACTTAAGGCAATCTCAGTTCCTTCCACAAAGCTCAGAACAAGTGTGTGTCGACCCTGAGGAGAGCCAGAAAACAACATCTTTCCAATCACGTCTGAACTCTCAAACCTGTCTCCCTCCTCCAAATCCTGGTGGCACGTAGTTAAGTCTGTTTCTGCTGTATGTTCCCTCTCCATTACCTCAAATGGCTGCACAGCTGACACTGCACGTGAAAAGGCTGAATGGCCAAACTCCGTGTTTGCTTCTAAATCTTGTGTCCCAAACCCATCGCTTTCTGTACCCACCTTACCCAGTCACACCAAGCTGTTCCTGGACTCTGTGTCCTTTTCTCCTGACAAGGTGGGGAGCTTGCTGTCTAACCTCGTCTCTGATTTTGTAACTGGTCCAGGCAGCATCAGCCCACATGTCCTAAAAACCTGCTCTGCTGCTCTTGCTCATTCTCTCTGTTCTATTCACTGTCTCATTTCCTCAAGGTCCTCTACCATCTGCTTGGAAATCAGAAAACATTACTGCTCTGCATAAAATAGGTGCAAAAGCAGATCCTTGCAACTACAGACCAATCAGCCTTCTCCCAATCATCAGCAAGGTTATGGAATCCATCATCACTTCCGACATTAAATCCTTCCTCTTCTCTAATGGCATGATTTCCAATCATCCATTTGGGTTCAGACCAGGTCACTCTGCCTTGGACTTGCTGCTCCTGCTTTCCCAACAACGGATGGTGGCCTTCAATGTCAGGCATGAGATCAGGGCCATCTCTCTTGATATATCTCGTGCTTTCGATATAGTCTGGCATCCCCCCGTGCTCTCCAAACTCTCTGCATCCAAGGCCAACTTCATGAATGGCTAACTCACTTCCTCTACTCTCGTAGGCAATGTGTGGCTCTCAATAGCATCCTCTCATCTCCTCTCCCTGTCAATGCTGGAGTGCCCCAAGGCAGTGTTCTCGGCCCAGTCCTATTACTATTCTTCATCAACAATCTCTCTGACTCTATGAAAATCCCCTTTATCTCTTTGCTGACACCTTCACCCTTTGCCCTGATATCCCTCATCCTTCAGATACGAATGTAGTGTCCTCGTCCCTCTCTGCATATCTTGATGGAATCATGAACACTTGGAATGTCTTTCAATCCTGACAAATCTCACACTGTCTCTCCAAAAGGACCGTCTGGCAAACTCTTCCATCTAGTTTCTTTAAAATCCTCTTGAATAAATTGTCACTCAAACCTTTGGACCTCACTAACAGCCATGGTTTTTATTGGGCAAACCACACTTCTAAGTTGACCTCCAAAGTCAGTTGCCAACTGGGCTTCCTACGTCATGCAAGGTCCTTCTTGGCACACCTGAACTCTTATCCACTGACAAGGCGTTCATGCGCAGCTTGATGGAGAACTGCTCTCCCCTCTGGGCCGGCACCCCTGCCTCACACCTTGCTCAGCTTGATGCCGTGGAAACCAAGACCTTCATTCGAATCTACCATGATGAAGTGGAGTCTCGAGTCCTATCACTTTCAAATTGCAGACAGATCAGTGGTCTCTGTTTTATACCATCTCTTTGCTGATCTTGCACCCTTTGCTCTTTCCATACACCCCTCCCAGGTTTCTGCAGGGTGCACATGGTCTTACAGCAAGCCCTTTCTGGGAAACTCCCAAAATTCAGAATCACTGCTCACCACCACTCATTTATTTCTCGTTTTCCCACCTGTGGAACCAACTTTCACGTTATTATCTTGCCAAAACGAAGTTTTTGCAAGATATGTTAGTCAGCTTGTACGTTTTTTTTTGTTTGTTTGTCTGTAATCACGTATAAATAATTCTGCATAACACAATTATCATTGGAAATTTTTGTAACTTCGCATATCAGAGGCCTATAGAGGTCCCTTTCAGCACATAAAATTTTTTGAAGGTCAAGGTCAAAGGTCAAGGTCACTTTGTCGCAAATCAGGGGAGTCGACGAAACCCTTATTTTTTGAGTAATTTTGATCGGATCGTCTTCAAACTTCATGGGAATATAGTTCATGGTCTGGCGCTCAGCTGATTAATTTTTGGTGGCGATTGGCCTTGACCTTCATGGTTAGCACCTAAGGTCAAAAATATTTGACCCCAAGGTCAAATTTTGAAATCTTAGATACCATATCGAGTAATACCTCATATGAAAGCGCTTGATAAGTGCTTTCCAGATCTGTCAAAAGTTTTAAGCTATGACGTCATTTGATGACGTCATAGCGAAAAAACGGAATTTTCATGAAAATTTTATTTTGTTTGTTTGTCTGTAATCATTGGATTTTTCACCTTTATATCACTCTGTAGAGCACAATTCTCATCAGAAAATCTTGTGGGTACACATATCTTAGTATTATTACAATACCCTTCAGCACACATAAAGGTCAAGGTCAAAGGTCAAGGTCACTTTGCGGTAAATCATGGAGGTCGACGAAATCCTTATTTTTTGAGTAATTTTAATCGAATCGTCTCCAATCTTTATGGGAATGTAGTATATGGTCTGGCGCTCAGCTGATTAGATTTTGGTGGCGATTGGCCTTGAACTTCATGGCTAGCGCCTGAGGTCAAACATATTTGACCCCAAGGTCAAATTTTCAAGTTTTAGGAACCATATCGTGTAGTACCTCAAATTGAACACCTCGATGAGTGCTTTCTCGATATGTCAAGCTTGAGACATTATGATGTCATTTGGTGACGTTATGAGGCAAACACATTTTTCTTGGTTACTCTGGAGAACGATTCTCATCAGAATCTCTCGTAGGCAGATATTCCTCAAGGAGTCGCTCCTGGTGGATAGCAGCTCTGTTCACCTCAGTGTGACCTTAAATAAGTCACACGTGGTCACCTTTTGGCAAGATACGGGTCACCCTGCGGGTGACATTGGTTTATTTCCAATGTCATTCTTCCCTCCAGGTATTCAAGACTGCAGTTTACCACCATCTCAGCATCCCCCAACCAAAACCATTATCTTTTCTTCCCCCTTTTAACTTTCCAACAACGGATGGTGATATAACACAATGTCCTCTTTCCACATTTCCAGTTTTTCCTTCCTGAGAGTTTGCTTCGTATCCATCTTGTACACCCCGTGTGTCCTTTCCTACCCCATATTCCTCCCCACATCCCTTATTTCTCGAAGTCTCCCTTTATTTTGTCCCTCAACCATGCGGTTGGTGTCCTCTCTCTTGCTGCTGTTCCTTTTGTTCTGTTACATCCTGATTCATTCAATGTTCTAGCTCCTCCAAGGAGTCTCAACATTGCATGCAAAAATAATCCTCCTCAATGAATGTGCTTGTTGTCACCATCTCCAGCAATCTGTCCTGGCAGCCCCACATCCTCAATATCATCAAATCTGCCTCCAAGAAGTTTGGTTTTATCTTCAGAGCTCACAAGTACTTAAACTGTCTCCAAATTCACACTCTCTTCAAATCCCAAGTCAAACTGGTGAAAGAATACTGCTTCCATGTCTGGGCGGTGCTCTTCCGTCAGTCATCACGCATCAGTACTCTGGATCACGTCCAAGCCAAGGCTGTCTGACTGATTAATGATAATAATAACACATGTTCCTTCCAAGGAACTTCAATACAGCAGGAGGCCATTAGGCTCATCAATGCCTGCGCTAGTATTGCCAACTTATGACTGTGCTATAGCCTTTTAAATGCTGAGCATCGAGCAATGAAACAGCATGTATCATTTTAAAAGTATTTGGTCTAACTCAGTTCAAACTGCTGACCTCCCAGACTACGATTGGACACTCTATCATGTAAAACCCACCATGTATGATTGTCATGTTTTGTAAATCCTTTCTCTACGATCATACTTAGTCAAGCCGTCTCGAAGGCTTGGTCCACTGTCGAGCAGTTTTTTTTCCCCCCTGTGCCTCCTCTACCATTACTCCCACAGTCAGTGGTCTGTCAAACTCTCTGTGTGTCCCTCCCCTCTTCACCCTGCTTGTTACACCCATCTGGTTTCTGCTCATCACATTTTCTGTATTACCCTCCCTTCCTTCTGTAACAATCGCCATTCCTCCTTCTTTCCCTGCACTGCTTCCCTTGGAATGGCCTCCCCAGCTTTGTTTTCCCGACTTCTATCAACTTGTAACAATTCAAGTCACAAATTAATCGTCTATAACTTATTTAATCAGTACGTTCCCCATCTTCTTTATTTGGTCCTTTACTCAGGAGGCCCCTCTTGGTTTTTGGGTTCAATCCTCCCTTTGTGGTGTTCATTAAAAATAAAGTTTCCTCCCCTTGTTGCCCCACTATCCCACTGTGAGATTAACCTTGCTTTTCCATGAGCCTCACTCTTGTAGAGAAGAAAAACACCATGAATGATAGCAGGATACCTTTGAGGTATGCACACTCGCCTCTTAGCTGACTCACCGCAAGAAGCTGTGTTTGAACGTTGGCCTAGCTATCCACTGCCATCATGATGTTACACAGGCAAGGTGACTCAAATATGTGTTCCATCGCTCGGATGAACGTTAAACTGGGTATCCCACCTGCTAGCATTTGTGAGTTGACGTCGATTCATGAAGCGTAGCTGAGGTATTGACAGCACGCACGCTAAATTCTACATCCCTGCACCTTTATGAGTTGAGTATCCTGCGTTGGAGTGGCCATCCATCCAGGTTTGTAACCTGAGCCAAGTAACTGCTTCAGCAGAACCAACGTTCTGTTTATCACACCGTCCAGTGTGATGATGATGATTGATGATGATTGCTTTCGGTGATTCATTCGTACTCATCAGAATTGCATTTTTTTTTTTCATTACTCTCATTATATGGGTCAAAACGCATGGGGGACCAGAATTATAATAACTGTCAGGACAATGCTTGTACAAACATTAAATAGCCTACATAAGGAAGAAGAAGCTACAAGGATTCTGAAACATCGCAAGTCGACATTGTATTCAGTATGTGAAGGCCTTCGGTGCTCAACTTAGAAGCATAACATAAAGAATGGAGTATTTGTTCCAGTAGTTATAAAGGAAACTTACATGTGATTAGCAGATGGGATTGACTGAAACAGGATGGGCAGACATGGATACGTTGATGTTCGGGAGATTGATTGAAAACTCCGTCTTCCTGGTAGAAGTCGTGGGATTGTTTTAATGGTGCTGATACTTTACAAAGCTTTGAACTCGACGAAGATAACTTATTATTGGCATCAATGCAGTTTCTTTTCTCAGCAGTGTTTGACGAGTGAGAGCCATTCAGTAAAATATAACTTTAAGACAAAAATCTGCACTTGCGTGTTGAAGCTGGATGATAATTATTGAGTCCATACCCTTACTCAGAGTGTTGGTGCTGTCCAAGCAGTCTTATGGCTCGGAATACTGATGGTTTTCCATTGCCTTCCCAGCGGTAGTCAGGCAGGAATTTGGAATTTAAGCAGTGTGCTGGCACATAATGGCCGACTCACTGTTAAAGAGATTGAGATCTTTACCATCCACCAGCTGGAGATACTGGCTCATGGGTCCCCAGTTTGGCACACCAACTGGTAGATGACACCCATTGATGCATCGCCCTTCATGTGAAATACGAGAATAACAGTTTATAGTAACGTCGGGGAATCGTATATGGATTTACAACAGCTCAAATGCGAGTACCCTCCATCTGAGTTCTGCCTGCTACTTGCACCCAAATAAGAATGCCTAAATATGGTTTGTTTAACAAAATTGCTAAATCGTACATAAGATAATGAACAAGGTTATTGCATGTCTATTAAAATATGAGGAAAGCAACAAAGCATGCATTGATGTAGTAATTAATTGCCTGTACCACTTAAAGTCACATGTTAACTGCATTGAAGTGGTGTGCATTCATGCCGATTGCTTTGTAGCAGTAATGTCAAATCAAAAAATACACGTCTTTTGAAACTGGATCACTGAGCGGACAAAGCAGAATCCTGAATAAGCGCAAAACAAAGGGTCCTGGAACAGAGCCATCACATCATTTCAATGAAATCTATGCACCACTCCGTAGACATATTCAGCAACCCAAATGGAAAGCAACCCCAAATGCTTGCTCAAATTTTTCATGTTTCTTCTATTTTAAGGTAGGGATTGCTGGCCAGCATTTTGTACACAACATGTCTTTTTCGGTCGTGTACAGCTTTGGTTTTGTACGATACAATCGGCACACAATGGCAGATTTTTTTTTCTTTCAAATAACTCTCTTCTCACATATCTGAGCTCCATCCCCTTACCTTTACCCAAGATGTAATCGTGTTTATTGCGATTAACTGTTTAAAGGTGCAGACAGATCTTGGTGAAATGGAATGTGCAATTTTTCCAGACGGACAAGTCGCACCTTAACGTGACTTTAAGATAGATTTCCATGAGCTTCAGAATGTAACAACCTGGATGAAGCAAGTCATTATAAGTGAAACTGGAGTCTTGTTTGCTGCAGTGTACAACTTCATGTTGGTTTAGTTATTTATTTCGTTTTTTCCCATTATCTGATGCGGTGTTGCTGTAACATTAGTGTGTTTACAAAGCAATGGAAACGGAATGCTTCCACATCCAGCCTGATATGTTTAAGCCATAATATACAGATACTGAGCTTGTGGAAACGCTCACTACTGTGGAATTAAAAGTTCGGATGTGGATCCGTTATCAAAGACAGATATGATGTCCTGTCTCGTTCGCGTTCATCCATTTTGCCGCAAACTTACTTTTCTGCGATCGTTTTGGGATTTGGCATCAGAAAGTGACTATTTCCTGGACATTTATCAAATATGTTTGTTCAGCCTGCAATTGTGCCTGTAACTTGTAAATTAACAGAGAACTGCTTTAAAGGTTGAATAAATCAGCTTCAGGCTTGTTATCCTGACGATATATATATATATATATATATATATATATATATATATATATATATATATATATATATATATATATATATATATATAATTTATAATACAAGAAATAAGTTTTTAAAATAACTTTTGGTTTTATTTCCTCTTTAAACTAGAGGGCTGTGATTGGAGTTTGCTGATGGTTCCTGATATCGCCAACTCGTAATATTAGCCAATTGGAAGCACATGAAATTCTGCCTCGTCATGATAATAATAATAATAATAATAATAATAATAATAGAAAAATTGAAAAACGTTTCAATAATTAGAAATTGAGAAAATTTAATATTCGAAAATTGGGGGGAAAAATCAATTAAACGATAGAAAAATTAAACAATGGAAAAATTATTCTTCAAAAAGCAGGATACCATGAACATCAAGACTAAACACTTAATGGCTCCCTCCGTCTGGGAACCATAGCAACACCATCCAAACAAGTCTGCAGTCAGCAGCCCTTCGACAACACCTTCACATTCTCTTTTATCACTTTTCTTTATCACACTATTTTCTATCATGCCCTCTTCCATATCACCTTCCTCAGTCATATGCTTCTTCATCATACTGCTCTCCTCTCATACGATAATCTAACCATACACTCTCTATTGACACACTCCTCCCTTACTCCCTCCTCTACTCATTAGCTCCCCAGTCACACCCTTCTGCATTGAATTTTGTAACTCACGATGGTCGGATTTTGCATTTGTTTGGATTTATCATCCTAACAAAAACAGACACCTCTTTTGTTCAATTCTTCATCTTGGATTATCAAGGCTCAAATTGTGGAATGGTAAAAATGTAGATAAGCTCGGTGAAGAAAAAATAAATGTTTCTGAAGAGAATATATTAAGCGAATGCGTGAAGCGGCAGAGTAAAGTCCCTAATGGTATCGCAAGTCACGTATCGGACAAACGGGTGATTGTTGATGCTCTGTGTGGAAGGACATTGCAAAAACGAGGAACAAAAGAAAAATAGGAATGTTTTGACAGGGCAGTTTGAACTCTGTAGTTAAAACGGAGAAGAAATCGAAATAAGAGAATGGAGTAATGGCAGGGTAGTAAGCAGATGATTGCCTATGTCATCCTTCAGCACTTGTTCATCACAGTTGTTCTTTTTTAAAATCTGCAATTCTGATAGCTTAATCTAAGAACAGGAAAGGTTGGAGAGACAGTTGGACATGATTGAGTCAAGCAGAGAGTGGCTGCAAGTGTGGGTTATATGGCTTGGGAATCAAACAGATTCAGGTTGACACAATAATTGTCCACAAAAAGGCCTTGGCTGCAATTCCATGAACAATGATGTGATGATTGATGTCAAGCTAGCTGGAATGGGGACAGTTCAAGTCATGACAGATTAGGATTAGTGAGAGTTGTGATGGGAGGATACAAGGTCGTCATAGTTGGTTGAGATAGCCTGTATTATACCCGATTGATTTATGTGGACACAGCAATCTCGGGATGATAGGAAAGAGAGCTTCTGATGTACAACCACCAGCACAAGCTTTGGATCCATCCAAATCTTACAAAAAATAACTAGGGAAAGAAATGGGCGAGTCCAGGGCATCATATGAAAATGGAGATTCAGTAAGACTGATAACATCTGGAGATGAGGCATCAAATTAATTGAAGGGAGATATCCATGAGATTGGAAAATAATTGCCTCTAATGTTAGTGGATCAGAAGGAAAGTGTTTAGTGGTGCATGATGGGTAGTTGGGGGGAGGATTGGGGAATCTAGTGAGGTGGAGGGTTTATGTATGGTGTGCAAGCCATGGGAGCACAGGTCATGAGAGTGTGGAGAAGCACCGCAAGGGTGTTGGTTTCAGGGGGGGGGGGGCAGGGGCAATGTCACGAGGGTTTTAGGCAGGGTAAAATACCAGTCTGATAAACGGAACATGTTCTTCACTCCTATAACATATTACAGTCTCACCCTGTCGCCCTGGGAAGTATCGTACATTGCAAGGAAGTATCGTACACAAGGTACATTGCTCTCATATTGCAGGCATATCAATGGCTTCTTTTTTAATTGAATTCTGAAGGAGAGCAGAGGTAAGAGTAACGATGAACTATTGTAAAAACGACAGTTATAACAGATGGACACTAAATAATACGACCGGTAAAATTTAATTTCGTAGGAGCGAACCATGCGGTTCCACCTCGGAAATGGAAACGAAGTGTTATCAAGTTTAATGTAAAGTTGATATTTACTCTTATCAAGTTGATTTACAAACAGCATCGTGTTTATGAATCAATTTGATAAGAATTATACGCTTCTCAATGATCAACCAGTGAGATCCACTACTTCTGTCAACCATGTTTTAGATTCAGCTAATCTGTAAAAGAAAGCAAAAAACGTCAAAGTCACAACGTTGGACAAAAATAATAAAAACAAGTAGAGGTACATTCATAGTACACCGCCTCCATGTCAAATAAAAAAATAACAAATCCTCCAGCATATGACATTGCCAGGGTGCCTTCAGCACCTGGCAATACCACCGAGCAGCACACAAAATGAGGAGGGAGGTGAATGTGTACAGATGATACTCACCATGCAGCACATGGAGACGGAATTGGGAGGGAGTTGGTGAACAATAATTGATTAATCGATTAATTGCACAATAATTTTTTTTTCAAAAAAGAATTGTAAAATAATTAATTTCTTAATTGGCTAATAGCATACCAAAACCACCATTGTTTCATCCGAATCTGTCACTTTTTGAAAATTAAGTGAGTC
>NC_140966.1:87950387-88012887 GCF_056783735.1 Eptatretus burgeri
ACTTTGGATATCTTCTCTGAAACCGCTCAATGAAAAAAATTGAAACTTGACAGAAGTCATGAACTCCACATGGGGAATAAAGATTGGTAACAATGATGTCATCGGTGTCCTGGTGTGGCAGCCATAATTGCATGAATCAAAATCCTTATCGGAAAAATTTGAAACTTCATACATGTGATCTACTTCCAAATTTGAGGTAAGTTTTAAATGTATGACGTCATTGTGACATGTTCTGGCAGCCATATTTGATTGAAAATGAATCTTCCAAAATCTTCTTCTCCAGAGACGCTCGACAGATCGATGCGAAACTTTATATACATATATGATTGACTGTCCTTTTGGGAATATAGTTTGATCATTAAAACGTTATCAGTCACATTGTCTGACAGCCATATTGGATCAAAGCAAAGACCTCTAAAATTATTCTCTGAAAGTTCTTCACTGATCAATGCGTGCGGCTTGGGGCAAAACTGCTCGCAGTTGTACAAGTGCCCGTTGAGTTTACTCTTTTCTTCTTCCAACCTCCATTCCCTTTATCTCCATTGTTTTCCACACTCTGTTCTTTTATTGCCTTTGCCTCCTTTTCTCAATTTTAAATTTCTTGAATTACTCAGATTAAAATCAAAATTATTACTTTATCTGATATGTGAAAATCTATACGTTTTAGGCAGTAAGTCCAGCTTCGGTGAATTTGCCAGTGATGTCTGTATTGAGGCAGTGCTTGTCCTGCCTTTGGGGGTCCCTGATGAGATTCTAAGAAGCATATGACATACCTTAGATTCTCTACCTTTTCAGATTTATTAATGGTTTTTAAAAGTTGATAGAATTGTCATTGCATTGTCAATGTTGTACTTACCTTTTCCCCTCAGGGCTTGCTTCCTTCATGTGTTCCAAGTTAGGGATCTGGAGCCCTGAAGGGCCTGATCTGTCCAGATGCAAATCATCCTGGCTGGAGGATCTCCAAAATGAGGTTTGGTTTTTAGACTGTACATTGGAAGTAATGTTCATACTTTGACAGAGGATTTCGAGATGAATTGGTGTGGTTGGGAATTTTGTTGTCATTTGTTTTTTTCTGATATTTCAGTTACTGAAGAGACATCCAACAGTAGATGTCATAGCCGGGATAGAAAATGCCTTTGATCATGGTCCAAGGGTTCCAGGAGATGTGGCTGGTGTGGCCCAATTGCTAAAGACTTTGGAATCTAATCTCAGCACTGGCCTGCGAGAGCTGCAGGTATTTTACGGTGAAGCACGAGATTTTTACTCGAAAAAAATAAATGATGAATGCACAGTCGGACAGAGATCAATCACTCATTCATCAGTGGCGGACTGTAACCGCAGCAGATTGGAATTTGCATTATTATTATTATTATTATTATTATTATTATTATTATTATTATTATTAGTACATTATCCACCTATTGGTTCTGGTTTTAATGGCTCAGGATATAGCCTGTTTTGATGAAAAATTGTAAATTCAATGCAGCATCATTATGATTACCTGCTCCTTTGTGACATCATTATCTCTTTGTGCAGTCTGTTCTTAATTCCTCTCAAAATCCTGGTTTATTGATATCTTTATTTATTACTTGGTACAATCATTATTTATGTAATTCCTTCATGTCTCTGATAAACCTCGTGGTGCATCCACTTCAGCAAGTCTGACCTGACATTTCATGGTAATACTCTTCGTCTAAATTGTGTAATGTACTGTGGTCCGTTTATTCCAAGGTGCCCAAAAATGAGGATGGCAAATGGGGAGAAAAAGACAGCAAAACACATGTGATGATAATGTCACGATAGCTTA
This sequence comes from Eptatretus burgeri, assembly GCF_056783735.1. Lineage (NCBI taxonomy): Eukaryota > Metazoa > Chordata > Myxini > Myxiniformes > Myxinidae > Eptatretus > Eptatretus burgeri. Next base: position 87,952,195 of record NC_140966.1, read on the forward strand.
TAGAATGATTGATTAGATGGGACGAGCTTCCTCCATCCGACAACAAGCTTGCGTCGTTTGCGGATGACATCCTAATTTGAGGAGTTGAGATGCCTTGTTGTAATATCATGATCGTTTGAAGAGTTTTGGTTGAAGAGGAGAGATGAGGACATGGCATTCTGTAAAATAACACTTACAAAATTTTTTAAGAATATAACTTCTGCATTATCACCAGACGCATGTCATGGATATCTCCCTTCAATCTGATATAACAAACGCCTGACAAAACATATGACAGGCAGTGTGGAGGAATGATTGATGTCACTGTATTTAGGGTTTTTTCTCCTTTTCATTCTCGGTTAATCGTCTTCTTTCGATTCTTGGTTAATATTCTTATTTTTATTAGGCTTATTATTGCTGGCAAAGAACCCATTCTTGCGGATGGGTTAATTGCCACAGAATTAATATTTTATATTGACTTGTAATCGCCCCTCCCACTCAACAAATTACATCCAGGGCTTCAGGAGTGCAATTAAATCAAACACACAAACTCAAACAGATACTACTCAAACTGCAATGGCACTCGGTAGAGCGCATTCCTCTGTCAGGCTGAATAGTTCACATTTTGTATCCCACTGATAGGTCAGATCTGAACCCGGACATTAACCTAAATCAAATCGGCTTGTTCTTGTCACCAAAACAACTCGTCCACTCAGTTTTGTCATAACTCGCCCACAACATTTTGAGATACCATGCTATACATAGTTTTTGGACCAACACTACAAGGCCAAAAGTGTACGAGGACACCCCTTCTAATTAGTGGATTCGGCTATTTCAGCCACACCCATTGCTGACAGGTGTATAAAATCAAGCACACAGCCATGCAATCGCCACAGACAAACATTGGCAGTAGAATGTGCCGTACTGAAGAGCTCAGTGACTTTCAACATGGCACCGTCACAGGATGCCACCTTTCCAACAAGTCAGTTCATCAAATTTCCACCCTGATAGAGCTGCCCCACTCAACTGTAAGTGCTGTTATTGTGAAGTGGAAAGTCGAGGAGCAACAACAGCTCAGCCATGAAGTGGGAGGCCACACAAGCTCACAGAACCGGACCGCTGAGTGCTGAAGTGCGTAGCACGGAAAACTCGTCTGTCGTTGATTGCAACACTCGCTACCGAGTTCCCAACTGACTCTGGAAGCAACGTCAGCACAAGCACTATTTGTTGAGGGCTTCATAAAACAGGTTTCCATGGCCGAGCAGCCGCACACAAGCCTAAGATCACCATGTGCAATGCCAAGCGTCGGCCGGAGTGGTGTAAAGCTCACCCCCATTGGAATCTGGAGCAGTGAAAACGCGTTCTCTGAAGTGATGAATCACGCTTCACTGTCTGGCAGTCCGACGGACTAATCTGGGTTTGGCGAATGCCGAGAGAACGCAACCTGCTCGAATGCATAGTGCCAACTCTAAAGTTTGGTGAAGGAGGAATAATGGTCTGGTGCTGTTTTTCATGGTTCGGGCTCGGCCCCTTAGTTCCAGTAAAGGGAAATCTTAACGCCACAGCATGCAATGACATTCTAGATGATTCTGTGCTTCAAACTTTGTGGCAACAGTTTGGGGAAGGCCCTTTCCTGTTTCAACATTACAATGCCCCCATGCACAAAGCGAGGTCCATACAGAAATGGTTTGTTGAGATCAGTGTGGAAGAACTTGACTGGCCTGCACACAGCCCTGACCTCAACCCCATCGAACACCTTTGGGATGAAATGGAATGCCGACTGCGAGTCAAACCTAATCACCCAACATCATTACCTGACCTTACAAATGTTCTTGTGGCTGAATAGAAGCAAATCCCCACAGAAATGTTCCAACATCGAGTGGAAAGCCTTCCCAGAAGAATGGAGGATGTTATAGCAGCAAAGGGGGGGGGGGACAACTCCATATTAATGCCCATGATTTTGGAATGAGATGTTGAACAAGCAGGTATCCACATACTTTTGGCCACATAGTGTATCTCTCAATGGTGAAGAATCACTTAAAAAAAATTAGGATCCATATTCAAATTTTCACCAAAATCTAATCAATTTGTCCTTGTGACATGCCCAACCTGTCCACCAAGTTTCAGCCAAATCCGACTCTAAATTTTTTTAATATATATCCTGCTCACAAACAGACAAACAAACACACAGGGGTGTAAACATAACATCTGTCCACATTCGGTGGTCGAGGTAATTATAGTGCAAGTACATATGCATGTGGGCATGGCACTACAAGCAGCCATTTTGGTGAGTGATGAAAAAGTAGACAAAACGTTTGAACAATTACTTTCAAAAATATTTTGAGAAAGGCTTTTGGCCTTGGATAATGGAGCTCCATGTTGAAGAGTCACTTTGGTTATGTTGCCATCTCTGAGGGGTTTTCATGGTATTGTGGCAGATGTCACAAATGCCTGCCGACACATATGAAATAAAGAGCGTGAAGAGGTTATAAAGAAGGGTTCGTGAAAGTCGGGAAGAAAGGTGGAGTGCTCTTGTGAGTCTTTTCAAATCGGTCGTATTCATGATACAAGCTGATACATGCTTACGCACGCACACGCTCTTGTGTCCAATAAACAATGTATTATTTTCAAGACGGGTCCGCCCGCAAGCACACTCACGGGAAGAACAGCAGAACCTCTTTTGGGTCTTCCAACTTGGAAATATGTCTCACATATCTCGTACAACTGTTCATTCCTAACATGATGTATCTGCTGTAACTATTGTAACTGCAAACTTACGGTTCAGCAATCACCATAAGAAAAGAATGTTTGATCAAACTGGCTGCATATTTATGGAAGGCAATTGTGAGGTACAGAAACTTCTATTTTGTGAAAAGCCTTTCATGTATATGTAAGAGAATAATCAACAGGTAGAATGTTGGAGTGTTTGATTTTTTTTTTTTTGCAGAATATAAGACTCATAGAGGAGCTTATACATGTGCATTACACGTAGCGTGAGGTCATTGGGAGAGATCATTGTACTTTTACCTCAAAAGTACAAGGAAATTAGTAGACAATTGACAAATCAAAACAGTATTGATATTTGAATCTGGTATGCGACCATCATGAGCCCTGTAGGCAGATGGGAATACCAACCAGGCCACCCTTCAGTGTGGTGAGCCAATATCAATATGAACCTGAGATCCGTGCCTTCATTTTCTGATAATCTAGTTAATCAGCCGCGGGAGACGGGATTTCGCAATCGCGCGCCCACCCGCCCGCGCGTGCGTGCGTGTGTGCGTATGTGTCCGTCCGGGCTGTAACTTTTTGCCACTTTGAGCTTTTGTCATCAATTTTTCAACAAAGCTTTATTATGAGAATATGGAGAAGTCAAATTCATAATTTGGTCAAAAGGTCAAAGGTTAACATAAAATCGTCAATTTTCATCCAATTTACCTGAAATTTTAAGAATTTGCATACTGTTGCATCACTGAATTGGTTTACCAATCAAAAGCTAGATCTAATTGTTTTCAGGTCAAAGGTCAAGGTCACAAAATCGTCAATTTCAATCTGACTTAAAATTTTAGCAGGGTTTGCACATTGGGTCAATGAAGCCTTTTGCTTTTGAGGTCAAGAGGTCAAAGTAAAGTCGCTTAAAATCGTCAATATTTTTATATTTCTACCTCCATCCACCAAGGTGGATGGAGGTTATGTGTTCATCCCTGTCTGTCTGTCTGTTTGTTGGGATTCGCTAGATATCCCTTATTGTCGGGTTTTCCGTGTGTGTGTGTGTGTGTGCGTGCGTGCGTGCGTGCGTGCGTGCGTGCGTGCATGCGTGCGTGCGCGCGCAACGCGAGACTCCACAGCACAAACCAGAAAACCGATTTCGATGAAACTTGGCGAACAGGTGCCATATGGGCTGGGAGTGTGCGCGTTTGAGTTTCGTTGCTAAGCAACCACCCGTTGCTATGCAGCGGCCAAAAAACCGCGTTTTAAGAACCCAAACGGTAACTGACGTAGCGTGGCTTCTATGATAGGTAGAGCGACCGGACCAACTCCTGCCTATTCCTTGCATCCCCATGTAGTTATCGCGACAGCATAACGTTCCTCTATCTCTCATAGTTTCCGAATGGCAGCCCTCCGAATGCGGAAAGGTGGTGAACCAGGGAATATGTTAAGTGACCTTGACCTCGGAAACCGTCGACGGCAGAACGTTCAAATTTGGTGTATGGATCGTTTAATAACTACTACAAGATTGAACCGCAGCATTTTTCCAGATTTGATCACCAATGGTGTCGGGGCTGAAATACGCAAAATTCGAAAAAAATACTTTTTCTCGACCTACGTTCAATATTTTCTATTCTTGTCCTACAGTTTTGAATGTGGAGAAACGAGACTTCGGAATTAAACACTTCGAGATACTTAGAAAATTTTACTCGAGCCGATTTTTGATTTAGGTTTTATTTTTCAAATGGTAGTCCTGTGAGGAGTGCCAGTTGGCAAAATACGCAAAAGGAAAAGTCGTGCCAGGCAGAGGAACAATTGTATGTGAACCAATACGTCTTGGCAATGAATCTTCGTCGGTGGAACGGTCAGAATGAAAAGCATCATATCCAGCGCTTTGATCCTCGCGGATCCCTCGTCGCCTACCGGCTTGTCTGTTTATTACTTGCAAAATCGAAGATTTTTCAAGTATATAGGTCAGTTTTGTAATTCTGTCTGTCTGTCTATCTGTCTGTCTGTCTGTCTGTTTGTCAATCGCCTTCAGGTCACAATTCTAAACCGATCATCATGAAACTTTACCAACTTTTGATTTTGAGGTCAAAAGTCATCTTGAGGTCAAATTTCTAAAATCATTTGTTATCCAATTAACCTGAAAATTAAGCAGCAATTGCATCGTGCATCACTGAACTTGGAAACACATATTTTTGAGGTCAAAAGGTCAAAGGTCAATTCAAGGTCAAACTTCTAAAATCATGAATTTCAATCTCAAAAAATAATCAATTTTCATCCGATTGGCCTGAGCTTTGATTAAGATTGTCAATTTAATCTCAATGAAATGGACAATTTGATGTATCCATGGAAACCTTTAGAGAGGGGGGTGGATTTTGCAAGTATCGTGCTCTGGACGACATCTTTTTCTTGTTATTTACAAAATCAAAGATTGTTCAAGTATATTGGTTCATCGATTTTGTTATTTTGTCTGTCTGTTTGTTTGTTTGTTTGTTTGTTTGTCAATCACCTGCAGGTCACATTTCTAAACCAATCATCATGAAACCTTACCAAGTTGTAGAGGTCGTCCCAACCGAGAAGGCTATTGATTTTGAGGTCAAAAGTCTTCTTGAGGTCATATTTCTAAAATCGTCATTTTTCATCCGATTGACTTGAAAGTTGAACATGATTTGCCTGTTGCATCACTGAAATGGGAAACCAACTGTTTGAGGTCAAAAGCTCAAAGGTTAACTTAAGGGCAAACATCTAAAATCATGAATTTTAATATTAAAAATCATCATTTTTCATCTGATTAACCTGGAAATTAAGCAGCAATTGCATAGTACATCAATGAATTTGGAAACCAACTATTTTTGAGGTCAAAAGGTCAAAGGTCATCTCAAGGTCAAACTTCTAAAATCAATTTCAATCTGAAAAATAATCAATTTTCATCCGATTGACCTAAGCTTTGATTAAGATTGTCAATTTTAATCTTAATTAAATGGACAATTTGATGTATCTATGGCAACCTTTGGAGAGAAGGGTGGATTTTGCAAGTATCGTACTCTGCATGACATCTTTTTCTTGGTTGTTTTTTCCATCTTTCTTTTTATTTTCCTTTGGGACTCCCACTCTTTGATGATAGGAAGAAAAGCACGGGGTAACCTTCTCGGGGCAGTTTGTGGTAGTGCGTGTCGGGTGGTGTTGAGGTGTCGTCCGCCAGACGGCGGTCACCTTGGGTTACCCTGAGGCAGTCCCTTTGGGTGGATGCCCGGAATGTCCTATCCCAAAGAGAGGATGATCACCTGTCTCTGTTATCATCTGAGCTCAAGCATTTCAACTTCGGTATTGCAGAACTCTCTGAGTTTCAGAGACCGGATGGTGGCAAGATCATGGTGGGTGGTTACACCTACTATTGGTATGGTCACTCTGATGGTTACCATTCCCAAGGAGTTGCTGTAGCTGTGTCCAATAATCTGACTCCAATGGTAATTGAGGTAATACCGGTCAACGAGCGTGTTATGAGATTAAGGATTCATCACTCCTTAGGTGTCATTTCCCTGGTCTCTGTTTATGCTCCGACTGAGGCGAGTGATCTCACCGTGAAGGATGCATTCTACGCCACGCTCGAGTCTGTGGTTGATCAGTGCCCCAGGCGAGATACACTTCTAGTCTTGGGGGATTTCAATGCATCGACTGGAACTGATAGGGATGGTTATGTGTTGTTGTGTGGGATACAACAACATGTGTTGTTCCTCATGGGTCTAGAACTGTAAATCACAAGAGCACTAAGTTCCTTGACTTTGCAAGAAGTCTTGGACTTAGGGAGGCTAGTTCAGGGTTTCAGCTCCCACAAGCTCATCGCTGGACTTGCTATTCCAACGCTGGCGATGCGGCAAAGGAGATTGACCATGTCCTCATTGACGGTCGCTGGATGATGATCCAGAACTGCAGGGTCTACCGGAGTACTCAGTTCCTCAATACCAACCACAGGCTTGTGTGGTAGTAACTCTGAAGTTGCAGCTTAAATCTGGGAGAATGGTACCATCCCAGCCTCGGCTGGATGTTGGCAAGCTCAAGGATGAGAGGGTCGCTGAGGAGTTTGCGAACAGGCTGAGTGGGGATTTTGGGGGTCTGGGTGTTTTGGGGAATCTTGAAGAGTTGTGGGAGTGCCTTCAAGATCACCATCCTTGATGTTGCTAGTGGATGTCTTGGAACTAACCGTACGGCAAAGAAGAATTTTTTCTCTCAAGGGACACTGGATACCATTGATGAGAGTCGAATGGACAGGCTTAAAGGCAGAGCTGAGCTGTTCAGGGAGTTGAGGCATAAATCTACGTGCGCTGAGAGTGGACAAGGAGGTCTATGTGTGAGGATTCTGTGAGGGGGTAAAGCATCACTTGTGGTCAGGTGATTCTTGTCCTGCTTACAGGGGAATTCACCCATTGCCTTCCTCCAAGCCCTTCCCTCGGTGTACTGCAGTTAGAGCGGAGTGTGGTGGGTCTTCACAGAGCAGTCCGAAGTGAAGGCCGGCTGGGCCGTTTACTTTGAGCGCTTGTACCAGGCTGATCCACCAACTGTTGAGTTGTCTGTCAGGCGTGTTACTCTCCCAATTACTGACCCTCCAATCAGCTATGATCCACCTTCTTTTGTGGAAACACAGGCTGTGGTGAACCGGTTAAAAATGGTTAAAGCACCTTGGATCTGTGGCATCCATGCTGAAATTCTCAAGACTGGGGGATATGCTGTACTCATGTCATTGCATGCAGTTCTGTGTTTCAATCGTGAAGTTCTGTGTTTCAATGTGTTTATATAATATAATTAATAGGCTGCCACTCAACGATTTAAATCATTACCGCACTAGAAATCGAAGTGTCAACATCACCGTCATGCCGAAGAAAAAAAATTTAAAAACCATCGAGTCTGGAACACTGATGGGTTCCTCCTGTGTGAACCCCATTTTTATATGCCAATTCCCCTAAACGCTGCCAATACGCCATTATACAGTAGCTGTAAGTTAGAAACACGTTCAGTAAGTTCTGTGGTCGTCCGGAAGACATCAAATACGTCTACATACGTCAATATGCGTTGGAGATACGTTACTCATAGGTTCAAAGCACGTTACTCATAGGTTCAAAGCACGTTGCTCATAGGTTCAAAACACGTTACTCATAGGTTCAAAGCACGTTGCTCATAGGTTAGAAATAAGTTTCGGGTATGCTTAACATTACCTCGACGTGTTTCGACTTATGAGTAACTTACAAGTAACGTGTGTCGACGTGTGTCAATGATCGCATAACGTGCCTACAACTTATGGCCAGCATATGCGGAACGTGTGAGTCATACGCTGGCATACGTCGAAAATTTTTTAGCATGCTTCAAATTTGTCGATGAGCTTGGCGTGCTACGACGTATGCCAGTGTGCTTCAGCGTGCTCTTAACGTACACAAAACTTATCCATAACGTATTCGACGTGTGCCAGCGTTTTAGACAAATTTTTCATACGTCGGCATATGCTGGCTAAATCGTCAAGGTGTGACAGGGCCTTTAAATCGTTGAGCGGCAGCCTATTAATAGGCTACACCACGTGATCGTTGGCGATACGCTGCTGCAGGCTATGCATAAGTTAGACTATCTTTGGGCATAGGTTCTGAACGCCGACAACACGCTAAACATTCGTTGGTATAATTTATCTGTAAGTTATCGAAACGTTCTGTGTACGTTACTAATACATTATGCATACGTCCAACTCGTTATGAAAACGCCCAAAACTGAAAAAAAACATCAATAGTTCAGCGTACGCCAGCGTTTTACATACATTTTGATACGTTGCCATACGCTGGCTAAAACGTCAAGGTGTGACAGGGCCCTGAACTGTTCGACACCGAAAGATTATGTATAAAAGAGTTAAAAACCAGCTATAACGAAAACTAAATGTTTTCAACAGCCATTTTATAGGAAGACTTTTGTCTCCAAATGCATTCATTCATGCAACATGTGAACACACTCTTCCATGATCCTCAAATACCAAAAGGCTTATATCCTATATCAGCTTGCCCCCAATCCTTTTTGCTTCTCCTCCAACCGAGATTTCTGTATGTAATTGTTTTTTAATAATAAAATATTGGAATAAATAAATGCATAATTAAGATAATTGCTGTTTAAATGTTGAGAAGTTTTATAATGTCAAGTAGCCTGCTGCTGAGTGTTTGTACCTTTGGCTCTGTAAGACCAATTAATTTGCAGTTAAGGAAGAGAATTCCAACATGCTTACATCAAAGATTTAGGTTCTAAAGCTTCTGAAAATTTCAATGTCATCTTTGTTGGAGGGACTGTCAGTTGTGTAAAATAGGGGGTGACCTGTACTGGGGTCCCCAACGTTTGGTTGTGGTTTTAAACTGACTGATTTTAAACTCAGCATTATTATTGCTTGTTTTTGGAGTAATTATATAAGAATGTACTACTTAATGACTGTATCCATGTAACAGCTACAAGTAAATAAAAAACAATAAAATAGTCATTGAGGAGTGTATTAGGAAGAGAGCCAAAGGCTGGACCAGAGGGCATGCAGACAAAATGCTCATGAAATAACTGAGTAACCTGAAGCCACTGATGTGGCTGATTTGGTGCAAAATAGTACTGTTCATCATTGCACTCACAACATTTCAGAAATGTTTATTCATGAGCGTTTTGAAACGGGAATGAAGCCAGCATCATAACGGAAGAGCCTTGAAATGTGACAGATGAAAGTGCCGATGACCATGTATTGGGATGGCATGGGTGGGTGTGCCACCACCAGGGATGCACTGGAGAAGCTCTGACAAGATGAAAGGCTAAATTTGGTGATGCCAGGGTGAGAGTTGAAAGACGACGACAGTAGAGGCCATATAACTGCAGAGTGCAAGAGAGACAAATTGGTCACGACCCTGGCGTTTGATTGCGGGCACATGATTGACAAGGCGCAAGAGGAAACTCAAATCTATGCGGAACTCGCCATGGTAACACCACCAAGTGTTGACCTTTGTGCTACAGGACTGAGCACAAGTTTCACAGAGCATGCGCCAGTGAGGGGTGAGCCAAGGCGACCACTGTGTGTGCCGCACCACTCAGTTCTGGCCTGCATGTGCCGTCACACTGAGTGCAAGTGGCAGAGAGGAAATGCCATCAAGAAAGAGATTACAACCCATGCTTTTTTAGCACAATGTCGCCAGACGGCCTGGTTAAGGAGACACCGAGAATGCCCATCCAGTCCAGCCCATGGAACCAGAGAGTTGGGATAGTGTAGTGCATCATGACAGTCCTGCGGCAACTGGCATTTCGAATGAAAGTCCAACCTGTTCTTTTCTACGGCAATAATGGAGGTGATCACAAGCAGCATGGTTTTGAAATGGTTTTGAAAAGCAGCATTGAACAATGCTCAGAAATTATTTTACTGACACCTCAATCGGGAATGAGAGTAGAGGCAAGAAAAATGTTGAAATGGAGGCAGTCTTCTTCTTTTACGTCTACTTCTATGTCTTCCTCCTCTTCTCCAAAGGGACAAATTATTCGCACCTTCATGTGGGGTCAGCTGGGGACAACGGTTCTGGCCCAATGCCTTTCTGGAATGAAATGGCCAGGCCTGGCATTAAATTGGCAGGAATTTGTTATTTGCTCACGGTGCTGGCAGTAACTTGTCTTCTCTGTGAAATACACTATGGGATGTTTAACGTCCACCAACTAATGCTGGCAGGTGGCTCCTTCAGCTTAACCTCGTTCCGATGGACGGACAGCACATGCATTGATGCCTCGCCCTGCATGCAAAATTTCAGGCCGACCATTTATGGCTATGTCGGGATTTGAACCCAGACTAGACAGCTCGAAGGCCACCAATACACATACTTCGAAGCCATCCTGACAGTCCAGCAGTAGTTATCATTTTTTTATTCCAAAAATCTGCCATTGTAATTAGTCTGCGACAGCTTGTACTAGCTGCTATTCCTCTAATAGGTATAGTCTGTCCAATGCATCAGTGATAGATACAATTTGTTATCTCTTAATACAGATTAACGTGGGCAGTGAAAGGTAATTCTCATCAAACAAGTCGCTCTGTTTCAGCGCTTTTCAGCAGCGAAAAGGTATTCATGTTTATGTTTCTCTGAGTATATTAGTTGCACTGCAGTCTTTAATGAAGTTGTTCATTTCCCGGTGACTGTATTAAAGCCAGGTATCCCTTTATGTGTGAGAGTTCAATTTCCGTCCATCACTTTCCCTTTCCCATACTGGTCACTGGAGACGGATTCTGATCACAGAGCAACATCTGAATTTTAAAATTTTAACCTGTTATTATCTGCTGTATGTTTATTGCTGCAGCTTCTCTTATCGATGTTTCTTTTCCGGTGCAAGCTTGAGTATACACCTATCTTCTTCATTGTCCCAGCCAGCCACTCCTTGTTATAATTACCCTCGCCGAAGGAGAGAGTGTTGCATTTGGATCCATTTGTTTCTTGCAAAATCGAAGATTTTTTCAAGTACATGTAATATTGATCGGTCAGTCGATTTTGTTATTCTCTCTGTGTCTGTCTGTCTGTCTGTCTGTCTGTCTGTCTGTCTGTCTGTCTGTTTGTCTGTCTGTTTATTGCCTACAGGTCACAATTCTAAACCGATCCTTATGAAACTTTACCAAGTTGTGTAGGTAGTTTCAGCTGAGAAGCCTATTGATTTTGAGGTCAAAGGTCATCTTGAGGTCGAATTTCTGAAATCGTCATTTTTCATCCGATTGACTTGAAATTTGAACAAGATTTGCACGTTGCATCACTGGATTGGAAAACCAACTATTTTTGAGGTCAAAAGGTCAAAGATCAACTCAAGGTCAAACTTCAAAAATCTTCAATTTCAGTCTAAAAAAAATATCAATTTTCATCTGATTGACCTCAAATTTGAAGAGGAGTTTCACATTTGATCTTTTACTTCAACCACCAATTATTGTTGAGGTCTAATTTGTTTTATGGATTTTGCAAGTATCATGCTCTGCATGCCGTCTTTTTCTTGTTTGTTTGTTTATCTGTTTGTCTGTCTGTCTGTTTGTTTGTTTGTTTGTCCGCACAGAACTTTAGTGTTTTTCTCTGCAACCGCTTGTTGGATTGAGACAAATTTTTCACCACAGGAGCGACTACTCATGTGGAATGTTGAAATGATAATTATGACGTCATAGGTCACGTGGTGTGGCAGCCATATTGGAAAAACGGAAAAACTTTGGACCTCTGTATCACTGAAACCGCAACAAGGAAAAAATTGAAACTTGGCACACGGCAAGTGTTTTTTTGCTTGGCACACTCCTCATGGGGAGTGAGTGTGATTTTTTTTAATGATGTCTTTGGTACGTTCTTTATGACGTCATAAATGCATATGTAGAAAGCTACATCTGATCAGTATGAAAATTTTTGAGGGTCATCTCGGGATAAAATGGTCCATAATTTTTTTTGATGACGTCATCGGTCATGTGGTTCGGCAGCCACATTGTTTTTGGGTTTTCTTAACCTTCAAAAATCTCTGAAATGGCTGACCAGATTGAATCGAAACTTTATACGTATGACCACCTACCCATGAGAAACAAAAGGTTCACACATACGATGTCATATGTTACATGGTTTGGCAGCCACATTGGATTTACCCGAAAACCTATCAATATCTTCTTCTCCAGAATGGCTGGACAGATCGAGGGGAAACTTCACACAAATGTTCCCCAAGCCTTGAGTGTACAATTTTGTTCAGGAATAATTGATAGGTCACATGGTTTGGCAGCCATATTGGATTGAAGAAAATATTAAGTCATGTTTTCTCTGGAACCGCTTAATCAATCGACATGAAACATCATAATTATGGTCAAGTAGCGAAGTGAAATACCTGTTTTAAATTTCAACTTGATCGGGCACATGGTCTGGCAGCCATAATTATTTAATTTTTTGATCTGGGTTTTTTTTTTGTGATCTGGGTTTGTTTTTGTTTTTGTTTTTGTTTCTTTTGGTTTTTTATTATTTTTTTGAATAAGGCTCACTTAGCTGTGCCTGATGGGTTTGGGGGTAGAGGAGTGGAAGCTGAAATGTGAATCCTATCCAGGTTCCTCCTGATGACATCACCTTTGCTTTTTGCTTGTTTGGGTTCCTTCTGATTACTCTAATGCAGGACTGTACCAATTTGGTCTTCCATTTGATTTTAATTGATTTTAATCCTATTCTGAATTCAATTGACTAATAATGAAAACATCATGGGTCAGGGTCAGGTGTCCAATCAAAGCGGGGTTGCATCAAAGCGGGATGTCTTGGTACCCAGTCATCACTGCCAGCAGTTATAAAGTGGTAGTATGAATTATGTCTCTTATTAATTGCATAACACACCAGTACACAAACGCCATACAAAATACACCACACAAAGAAAGTCCTGGTGAGGGTCTGCAGTCTATGATTGCTCTTTTTCTTGTTTTGTTTGCTATTTGGGGATATAATTAGTTGAGGAATCCATTTCTGTCTGCCACTTTCTGGTGCAGATGTTTACTCTGTAATGTATAGTTCTCGCTATAGCACAGTAGATTAAGTCAACATTTCACCAGAATCGTTCAAAATGTGAAATAAGTGTGAAAACTGGTACACATGTCCATTTTTATGTTCTTTCATATAAGAGCAGGACACACATGATCAGACTACAATTACGGCCACCATCTTGAATTTCAAAATGGCCACCACCGAAAACAATTTTTACGATATCCTGGTCACCAAGAGGCCTAAGCACTTGAATAAAGAGTCGAATCCAATGTTGTCACACACAAGGAATCCAATAAACACACTTATAATAATGCTCCATTTTTCAGTCTTTCTGCTTTAAAATCGAAATGAGACCCTTTCATAAGCAACTAAATACTTAAAAGTGTTTGCTCGATGTTTGATATCAAAATGCTATGAGCGTATAGAAATGGCTTTATCCAATTTAATTTTCAATATAATGTTTTGAAAGGGGTTATAATTCTAAGAGTCTGTCTGTCATTCGCTCTGAAACTATGGTCTGCGGTCGTTCCAGCTGTCAGTCGATCCATGCGTTCCAGAGAACGTCCCTGTGCGTGGGTCAATCACTATCACTCTTTGCATGCGTGAATATGATCTGTATTGCAATTGATGCACTAAAAATCAGTTGCTGTCTGAAAATAATGGGATGTATGCATGTATAGATGTGTATAAGCAGAAATATATGTTGTAAATTGTAATGGTGGTGGACTCACATTTTTTTCCTCTTTTTTTCAGGACATTTGATACGGTGATACCATTGCACTGACATGCTATAACGATGTCCAAAAAGTGCAAGATAATCTAAGCTGGTGAAGGTGCATCTTCTAAAAGACAATGCCCAGAGAAAACAACCTCGAGTCAGATTCTGCAACCGGTCCAGACGGCATCAGCCCACGTGTCCTCAAAGCCTGCTCTTCTGCTCTTGCTCACCCACTCTCTGTTCTATTCACCCTCTCATTTGCCCAAGGTCATCTGCCATCTGCTTGGAAATCTGCTAACATCACTGCCCTGCATAAAAAAGGTGCAAAAACAGATCCCTGTAACTACAGACCAATCAGCCTTCTCCCAATCATCAGCAAGGTGATGGAATCCATCATCGCCTCAGATATGAAATCCTTCCTCTTCTCCAATGGCTTGATTTCCAATCATCAATTTGGTTTCAGACCAGGTCACTCTACCCTGGATATGCTGCTTCTGCTCTCCCATCAATGGATGGAGGTCCTCAATGCCAGACAGGAAATCCGAGCCGTATCCCTGGACATATCACGTGCTTTTGACACAGTCTGGCACCCTGCCCTACTCACCAAACTCTCTTCCCATGGTATTCAAGGCCATCTCCACTCATGGCTCGCAGACTTCCTCTCCTGTCGCAGTCAACGTGTGGCCCTAAATGGAGTTCTTTCATCCCCTCTTCCTGTGCAGGCTGGAGTTCCTCAAGGTAGCATTCTGGGCCCTGTTCTTTTTCTGGTTTTCATCAATGATCTCTCGGACTCTCTGGAAAATCCTCTATTTCTCATGCCGACGACTCCACCCTCTGCCGTACCATCTGTCATCCCTCAGACCGGCAAGCAGCAGCTTCTTCGCTCACTGCAGATCTGGATAAAATCACAAACTGGTCCAACACGTGGAACATGTCTTTCAATCCAGACAAATCTCACACTCTCACTATGTCTCTTCGAAAGGACCATTTACAAACCCCCCCATCCACTTTCTCAACAATCCTCTGGAAGAAGTCTTTTCTTTCAAGCTTCTAGGTCTCACTATCTGCCATGACCTTTCCTGGGAAAGTCACATTTCCAACCTCGCCTCAAAAGCCAGTCGCCGACTGGGAATCCTCCGTCGTGCTAAGTCCTTCCTCGGCCCTCTTGAGCTCCTGACCACTTACAAAGCTTTTGTCCGTAGCCTGATGGAGTACTGCTCTCCCCTCTGGGCTGGTGCTCCTGCCTCCCACCTTTCTCGGCTTCACGCTGTCGAAACCAGGGCATTTAAGATCATCGGTATCTCCCGCAATGAAGCTGAGTCTTTGGGCCTCTCACTCAATCACCGCAGGTTGGTCGGTGGTCTTTCTGTCTTCTACCGACTCCTCTCCAGCCTTGCCCCCCCTGCTCTCTCTACGATTTGTCCCCACCACATTTCCACAGGGCGCTCAAGGTCCGCCAACAACCCCCTTCTGGTAAAACTACCAAAATCACGAATCACTGCTCATCTTCACTCTTTCATTCGTCTTTTTTCCCGCCTTTGGAATAAACTTCCTCACTCTATTCTTTCCCATTCTTCCCTCCAGGCTTTCAAAACAGCTGTTCACCACCACCGCTTATCTTCCCCCATCCAAATCCTCGATCTTTTCTACCCCCGATAATCCACCCAAGCCCACTTCCTTCATTTCTCCTGCTTTCCTTCCTGAAAGTCCCTGAAATGTCCATCTTCTCTTCGCCATGTTCCCCGTCCCATCCCCATCCCTCTCCCTTCCACAGTTCACCTAATGTGTCTGTTCCCCACTGTTTTGTCCCTTCCACTCCCGCCCCTCTTGTCTCATGCCTCCTTGCTGTGAGTTGTGTGTTAGCTCTCATACGAGCCTCGACCAAGGTATACAAAAAAAAAAAAAAACAGTGTTGATTGACTGGAAATTGTGTGCAATTTGCCAACAGGACACCAAAGAAAAGCTTGTTAATCCCAGCATAGCTAAATATAGAGGAAGTGATAAAGAATGCAGCCACAAACTATTTGCTGAGAATATTTTGGAGTTTCATCAAATTGATACCATACCAGGGGATATTGACATTGTGAAGTGGGACAGTGGATATGGCATTGAAGCCATGCTCAGAACAAACCAGGCAGTATGGCACAAAAGCTGCAGAAACAGGTTTGACAAATAGAAGTTCCAACGTGCTTAGAAAAATAAGTCAAAAGAAAACCTTGAATATGAGACAAGTCCTGTTAAGATGAGGCAACGCAGCATGGGTTTAATGGCAAGAACATGTAATTGTTTCTTTTGTGAAGAAGATGACACAAATGAGTATCTCCATGACGCAAGGACTGACAAAATTGATATTCGAGTTCGTCGATATGCACGTGCTGCAAGATAGGAAACTGTTGGGAAAGCTCTCCGAAGGTGACATGCATGCCTTAGATGCTAGGTATCATCTATCATGTCTGACTTCTGTCACCAACCGTGTGTGAAAACATAATGCTCAGCATGTAAGAGACACCCAAAGCACTCAAGTCGATAGTCTAATACTTGGTGAGCTAGTTTCGTACATAGAAGAATTCCACCAAGATGAAACGTTGCCAGTCTTCAGATTGTCAGATATGGGGTGACTCTACGAGTCCAGATTAAGAGAAGAAGTCCAGAAGATACGAGTCCAGACTTTTCTGGAAAGGTCAATACAACACGATTGAAGGAGAGACTGTTGTGCTTAATCCCAGATATGAGAGCTCAAACTCAAGGAAGAGATGTGGTCCTCATGTTTAATTCCAACATTGGAGAAGCGATTAAAATAGCTTGCTCCAACAATGATGATGATGATGCAATCCACTTAGTTTGTGCAGCACAAATATTGAGGTAGGACATTTTTGCCAAAGAATATTCTTTTGATGGATCCATGAAACCTGGATGTGAAAATGATGTTGTCCCAGAAAGTGTCCGAGCTCTTGTCAGAATGATCCTGAGATGACCAAGTATCCAACATCAAAAGCAAGCATCAGATGCTTCAACAAAAACAGCCTTATCTCTGTCTGAGCTAATAGTGTTCAACACAAAGAAAACCTGTAGAGATTCATCTGGATCTCAATCTTGGCATGTCAAAACAAGAGCGACACCACTTAGAGACACCCGGATATAACGGACACTTTTTTGAGTTATCCCAAGAGCCTTCATCAGTCTCAGATGAGAATGTGTGCCAACTGGAAAGGTTCGTCATACGTCTTTATGATAGAACCAGTGAATGCACCGAGGTGAATTAGGCAAGGAAGCTTCTGTTCGCGAAAGGAAGACAAATAGATCGCCTTCCCCCCCACAAAGGCAGCCCTCACGGAACATATCAAGAGGTCGACATACCAGGCAGGACACATCTGGGGCCAAGTGCTGATATCTAAGCAGCAGTTACCAAGCCCATGCGACTGGGGATGGACGAAGAACGCCATTGAACAGTGCATACCTTTCTGGACAGCACTTACCGAGGCGGCCAAATCCTGCACAGAGCTGATCAAATGTGGCTGCAAAAAGGCATGCAGACCACCATGCCAATGTTTCTGTGCATCTCTCCCATGCACTGAACTTTGCCATTGTGCAGGAACATGTTATCAGACAGATTGAAGTCAGAACTGTATCTAGACTAGATTAACTATACTTGGGACAGTGTATATGTCATTTTAAAGCAGAAAGACTGACAATAGAGCATTTTAAGTGTGTTTATTCGATTCTTTGTGTGTGAAAACATTGGATTAGACTCTTTATTCATTTTGCTAGGTCTCTTGGTGACCGAGATATCATAAAATATTATTTCGGTGGTGGCCATTTTGAAACTCAAGATGGCGGCCTTAAATGTATCCTGATCAGGTGTGTCCTGCTCTTATATGAAAGAACATATAAAAATGGACATGTGTGCCAATTTTCACACTTTTTTCACAATCTGAACGATTTTTCTTTAATCTACTGCACTACTATGAGGCACTGCGTTTCAGATGGATTTTATTTAAATATCAGCAAAAAAGTTGTTTACAGCCACGTGCCATGAATTTTCGGTTTATAACTTAAAATTGATTTTGAAACGATAATTAGGCCAAATACATTTTGTTATATAAGCTTCCATTATAGGATGCAGAGTTGAATATGGAATCACTCAGGAAGGTTTTGAGCATTCCTCGTATTGACTTATCGGTGTCCTTTGAGAAGTTTGAAACCGATGGCGTTGAAGCCATACACTAAGGGGATTCCTCTGTGCAAATGGCAGGTGAGTGTTCTCAGATCGTTGTCGCCGATTGTTTGCAGCATGTGACTGTGTCGGTTCTCGCAGGGGCGTGGTGGGGCTGTTGATGCATTGCTCCACTGGGTTATAGCAGGAAGTTTGAATTTGGCTAGAGTGCCGGCGATAGCTCACCTACTCTTCGCGAAGGAGTCTGTGAGACTTTTAACGTCCACCAACTGATGCCAGTCGACAGGATGCCCAGTTAAACATCCATTATTCTTGGATGATGAATGCAATTATCGTACAATGTTATAGCAGACATATATGCTGTCACGATGCCCAGGAATTTTGCAGGTGAATTTCAAATACATTGACATAATTAATTTAAAAGTCTGGTGTTTGGTGCTGAGTTTTTATATAAACTGAATACGCTTCCTTTTTGATGTTTCAGAAACATGTCAGTCTCCAAAACCATCTGACTCAAATGAACTCAATCTCTAATATGGCAATAGTCTCTCATAAATCATGGCTTCCTACATTCCATCCCCCCACCACACATATATATTATACGTGCTTACCCTTCCGCTTCCCCTTCCCAATGGACTCACGTCACCAAATGAAAATGTAAATAAAGCATCCCATCAAACACCATGCATTGGGAGTGATAACACATGCACAAATGGAGGAGCATAATTTGTGAGAAAATGAGTCACTCAATTGACAGCACTTGCAAACAGAAGCAAAAACACAAAGACACCCACTGGCAGGTGATACAAGCAAAACTGATTTCTCGCCATGATGGCTTCTCTTGATGGTTTCAATGTGTGTGCCCAAGGCTTAGAGTTAGTGCTTTAAATGTTGTGCACAAGTACGTATCATTGTGTGACAGCTTTTAATATTCCTGGTATATTTACTTTGCCTTTATTTTGGAGAAGTCTCAAACACTTCTTCTTCAAACAACTTTACAGTACATATTTGTTTTATATAGTCTATCAACTAATCAAGAATACGCAGATAATCTGTAGGTTGCATCATCATTATTGGCGTGTGACTATGCCACTGATGCTGTGCCACTTGGCAAAGAACGCACGAGATTGTTTGTTATTTCCAACCATCTGGAGTTGAGATTTGTTGGGATTTGAACCTGCCATCAGCAGAATACCAGCCAGTTGATCAAATTCCTACATTTATAGCTCTCTTACATACTTGTATTGTCTTTTTTTTTTTCCCATAAATTGAAGAAAGGGTTTTATTTCAATAACTTAATTATGAAAGAAAGTTTGTGGTTTTTTCAAAAAGAAGACTGCCTGGAAAAATTTGAGATTCAGAATGCCTTTTTGTAATCAGCGGATAGCAAGCAGAAAAGGGATCGTAAGACCATACCATATTACATGTGGGCTCAATGTTGTAAGAATAGTAATTATAATAATAATAAAGAAAAAATATTATTATTATTATTACAAGACTACCGTTGCAGCATTGCTTGCAAAAAAATTTTTACGCAAAAAATAATTTAATTCCAACAAAAAATTCAAAGCACTTCTCTTATGTTATGTACAATGTTTTGGGTGTTGTGGAATGAATCTTCTGCAACTGCAAACCGGATATTTTGTGGATTCCAAATGCTGGAAGCAACAACATGGAGTTGGCCACGTGTGAAAACTGGATCATGCAGGTACACTCCAACTCTTCGCAAAGTTTCTTGAGACTTGTTTATTTATTGTTGTGCCAAATGCAACCAGTACTGGGAACTGACGCCATTACCAAACAAATGGGAAGGACTCATCAGTGGGCTGTATTGCAATGCTGGAAATTAGCATCGTTTTTGTGTGATCCTGCATTATGTTGCTTGCAGTAGTCTTTCTTTGATGATGACGGGCGACCCTTCTGTATTTTCACACTATTCAGACTTGACAACTCGGGCTAAAACCGAAATTCTGTAAAAAAAAAACCTTAATTTATTATACAAATTGCTCATCCATTTATTTGGGCAGTGCATTGGCCACACTGTTGCCTCAATTGCTCCTCGAAAAAAAAACAATAACCCAGCTTACATACATAAAGCAAAAACATGCCTACTGCTTATGTGTGTGTATAATACATCGTGGTTGGGGGGCCGCCGAGGGGCTTCGCCTCGTAATGGATGGTGCAGGTCGGGGTTCTTTGTCTCGGGCCACAGATGGTAAAGTGGCCCGATGATGATGAGGCGGTCAGTCAATAGGGGGTCCTAACGGGCCTCCCGCTGTCCTGACTGATCCTCAACATCATCCCCCTCTGGTGGGCCCAGTCTGCAAAAACATCTGCGAGACGAGCTGTAGGGCACCTCGACAAACATGCATGGTGTGTGAGCCCCACAGCCTTTCCGAATTTGCAGGGATGATCTGGTTGTAGTCTGGTCTCCATCAGTAAAGCGAGCGTGCATCGTGGCGGTCACCCTTTCA
The DNA here is from genome assembly GCF_056783735.1 of Eptatretus burgeri. NCBI lineage: Eukaryota > Metazoa > Chordata > Myxini > Myxiniformes > Myxinidae > Eptatretus > Eptatretus burgeri. Next base: position 87,972,751 of record NC_140966.1, read on the forward strand.
GGTAGCCACTCCTTGGCGTGCAAGCACCTCTGATCAGCGCATTACAGGATCTTCCTTGAAGAGGTTTTCTCGTTGCGCTGGGAGCCCAGACCAAATTGACCAATCCACTACAAAGTACGACAGCCCAGATTTGACATCAAACTGGACTGGTCGGAAATGCGAGAGCAAGAGCTGCCCTCGACGGTCTCTCAGCACATGGACGTGTGCCAACACATGGTGTCTTTCAGCTGGTGGGCTCGGGCTTTCCCCCTTAAGGGTCAGGTCAGTCGTAGACTCTGACTTGCACTTGCATAGTCAGTACCTTCCCTGGTGGGTTTTGCTTGGGTCTGCGGCCTGGGACCTCGTGACGCAGTGCACCGAATGCACTGTGCGGATTGCCAAAGTGCTCTGGGTGATTCACCCCGGGCTGGCCTCATGGGCCAGATCCTGTGGTTTAATCCCATATGCACCTCACCAATTGAGTGGCTTTGAGTTCATGCCCCATGGAGGCCTGGCCGGGCTGGCCTCATGGGCCAGATCCTGCGGTTTAATCCCAATGCTCCTCGCCAATTGAGTGGCTTTGAGTTTGTGCCCCATGAAGACCTGGTATTACTAAGGTGTGGATGCATCGCTGGCTGCCAAACGAGGAGGGCCTGGGTTTCACTCGCCTCCGGATCCCATTGGAATACCGATTTGGCATGCTTGTCCCGGCCCTAGCTGGTGGTGGCCAGTAGGGGTTGGAGGTCCACGGTGGAGTCTGACTCCGCCGATGGGTTACCCCACTCCTGTTTCATCAAGCATCTGACCCGCATTCCCTTCGGCGGTTCTGTTGCTTGCTTCCCGGGGCCACCACATGATCTTAGAGCTTGAATGACGACCTGCCGGGTGACGGACTGCATCCTGATGATGGATGCAGAACCAGGCAAGTGCTGGCAAATTTCGCCAGGAACCGTCACAGAGCGTGTCTCGAGGCAGCTACACCATCTCAGGATAACGGTGGAGATTGGCGTGGGGAATTGACCCCAAGCACCAATCCTCTGCGTCCTGGAGTGCCTTCACAGCCTGGAGACCCATGCATTGATTTGGGCCAAGCCCGAACTAGGTGCCAGTGTGTTGAGGGAGAGGGGAAGATTTCCCCACTCCAGCCCCTTGCGGGAATGGGACAAGGGGGGAGGATCACCTTGGCGCCGCATCGCGGCGGCACTAGGGTGCATCTGATGATCTGGCATATTAGACATGCAGACTGGCTTGAAAATGAAAAACATCTTATTTGTCAAGAACGCTATACAATACGGAACATCATATCTTTTTATAATGAATTGCAAGCTCACTTTACGAAGGAATAACAAAAAACTGGCAAGTTTTGCAACTAGAACTTTTGGTTAAAACTCTGCTTTCTCAGCAAAATCGAATAGTCCCCTGAGTTTTGGGGTAAAACTGATTGAGAGAAGGTCCTGGCACTTGGTTTATTGAGGGTGGAGAAATGACAATTCCAATTCTGAAAATAACATCCTCCAAGTTAGGGTGTATACCCATATTTGTGTCGCTTTGTTGGTACCTATTTAAAAACTGTCACTCACTTCTGTCTAAAACCTGTAGTAATTCTAATTGTCAGAGAAAACTTTCATCATATATATGAAAAGCTACCAATTCTCTGTATGTATATATGTATTTTTCTTGATTAAAAAAAGTCACGTGTAGACTTCCGCTTCCCTCTTCCTGTTGTAGCCTACGACACTTGCTCCTTCTTCCTGTGGCCTATTATTGTGCAAGTGGGTCACTGACACAATATTTCTCTCCTGGAGGGAGTAACTATTACTAGTGTGTGAAATATGCCAAAACAAGAAAAACCATGACAGGAAGGAAAGCTCACCAGGATAGAAGAGACACAGAAACAGAACAGCAATAACAATGGTGGGCAATTGATGACGAGTGCATAAGATTGAGACGATTTTTCAGAAACTGAGAAGAAGAGAAAACAAACACAGAATTAAAAGATTGATCAGATGACCTATATATCAAGGACACTGAAACATCAAGCTTCAGTTTGTACAAGAAGCTACACCAGTACTATCCCAGAAGTGCACTCCGCAGGACAAATGGAAGGTACCGACCTGCCCATGGTGTGAAGCTTAATGTTTTCTGGAGGAAAGAACATCTGCACTTATATTGTCAAAGTACTTGCCACATGCACCAAGGTAAAGTATCCCTTTCAAATCTTCATAATGTTTCTCCAGCAATAGTTGATTTATACTCAGGTGTGAGTGTTGTGGCAAAAAAAACTTTCAATCTGATGTTCGTAATTACATTAATGCATTTGTAATGGCATCGTGGAACGCTGAGATTGCAATGCCTCCAGGCCGTGGTCCCAAGGCAGTCACTATCCATGGGAAAGCTTATCATACAACGAGTTGTTTGGATCCTGCTGAAGGACAAAAGAGAAAATATGTCCAACTTTATGCACTTGATTCACAACGAGCTTTGGAAGAATGATTGTCAGTTCCTGCAAATGCTGCCACAAGACAGGATGTTATGGAATGTATCCAAAGGGAACTTGAACAGACCAATCCATCTGTGCATCACTTTTCGTTCATGAGCAAAATTATGGAATGGCAAAGAACTAGACTCAGGGCACAGATGTGCTGCCAGGGAAAATGTTCATTGCCGATAGGGCTGACGAAGATTAGTGGCATTACAATGATCCAACAGCTTCTGAGATTGCTGCAGTTTTTGTCGGAAGTCGAGGAGCTGTGCCAGATCCATCAGCTCAAGACTGTTATTTATCCTACTGTGGATCAACCAATTCAGCACATCAGCACCCTATCTTCAAACGTTGTTTCCTTGACATAGCATCCTTTTTTGCATGGAGAAAGAGGATGGGATGATGATTTATGTCAACAAGGCCAAGAGGAAAGATTGAATGTGAAACGAGTTTATTTACAGTGATACTATGCACTGCTATAAGAAATGGCTTTTCACCTAGTCATTCTGCCAGACTATTATTTAATCATCATCTGGCTTACACTGCAAAGTGGATGGAAATAAAATGAAATTTATTGGAAAAAAAAAATCAAGTAAAGTTACCAGGGTGTTATTGGATCTTATTCAAACCAGAGCAGAACATGATACAATTCAAGTCGGCTGCATGTTACTCTTGCCTGCAACATTTACTGCTGGCCCATGAAACACGCAACATCATTTTCAGGATGCTATGACAATTGTGAGGAAACACTGCAAACCGGACATCTTGCTGACATTCACACAAAATCCGAAATGGCTGGAGGTTTTGGCTGTACAGCCTCCAAGGCAAACTCCAAATGATCGACATGACGTTGTTTCCATGTGTAGCTGAAAGAAGATCTTTTCAAGAGGAACATTCTTACAAAGGTTATTTCCCATGTGCAACTTACAAAATGCTGGTTGCCTCTTCTGCATCTCCTGATTTTCTTTTCAAATGAAGATAAACCATGAACACCTGAAGATGTAGATTATATTATTACAATTGAGGTTCCAAATTCTGTTCTATATCCAGCAGTCCATGAAAAGGTAAAGAGACACATGATTGATGATCATTGTGGAGAGCTCACTTCGAACTCTATTTGCATGAGAGATGGAAAATTCCAGAAGAACTTTCCAAAGAATCTCTGCAAAGTGACCCGTTTGGATATGAATGGGTATCCTAAATACTGAAGACGAGGACGGTTTAATGTTCAGTTTCCAGCCAGAGAATGTGGTGATTCCTTTGCTGTGCCATATAATCCTTATCTCTTGGCAAATTCTAACTATGACATCAATGTTGAAGTATGCACTACAGTAAAGAGCATCAAGTACATATTTAACTACATACAAAGGGTGATGATTGGGTTACGATTGAGATTTGAGAAGGGCTGTTAGATCATGATGAGATGAACGCTTATCTTAACGCGAGAAACAGTCCATTGGCCTTCACAAAGTGATATATTCTCTCCTACAATATACGTTGTATGAGATGAGCTACTGCATCTTCAGAATGGCAGTCCACCTTCCTTTCCAACAAACAGTTGTATTTCGAGAAAAGGAAGCAGAAGGAGCTGTCAGGAGAGAGACAAGAAAAACACTCTGATTGCTTGGTTTGATGGAAATGCGAGGGATGAGGAAGTCCTTTGGTATTTGTATCATGATACCCTGCAACACTATGTTTTTTCAGAAACAAGGCAATTGGAAGAAGAGAAATAAATTCCAGAACATCATTGGTCAAATGTACCAAGTGCCCTCACACAGCCAAAAACATTCAGCTTGAGAATTCTTCTTCTTCTTCATCACACAGGTGCAACATCTTTTGAGGACCGATGCACAATTAATGGAGAGTCACATCCCACATTTAGGGATGCTCCAAAAACAATGGGGCTGTTGCACAATGACCTTAAATGTCAGCAAAGTATGGAATATGCAAAACTGATGTTGATGCTGAGATAGACGAGAGAGTTGTCTTTATCTTAATCTTCTGCCAGTCTGCCAATGAAATGCAGCTATTCCTGAAATTTGAAGAGTCAATGTCTGTAGACTTTGTCCATGTGGATCATATTCACCTGAATGACCCTACTCGGATTCATTCTGAAAGACACAAGTATCCATCCATCTATCCATTGGGACCATACTCTGTGCAGAGCGTTGGTGCTGCCTAAGCAGTCTCCTTGGCTATTGGGCACAATCCTGGACGGGTCGCCATTCCGACACAGGATACCAACAAACTGGCACTCATTTTGCCGACCTCAGAAGGATGACAGGCAGAGTCAACCACACCTGGTATTAATTCAACATCCGAGGGGGTTTGAACTCAGGATCCTAGGATCCCAAGCCCACCACCCTTACCATTAAGCCAACACCAGGCATAAACACAAGTCTCTTTGTCTACAAGATATTCAGTTAGAATTATTAGAAAGGGGAGACAGATTTTCTGACTTCAAATTTACATAAATTCCAAATAAGTTAATCAAGGAAAATGAGGAACAGAGAGGCAATTGTAACAAAATGACAGGACATCAATTGGGAGATCAACTAACACTTCAGTGAAATGAATCTCAACATCATGTTTCTGGCATTATTGTAAATGTGCTGCAGACGAAATCTCAGCCGGCACAATTTATTCAACGACGAAATCTCACAGACGGGTCGCCCCTCCAACACAGTACACCAGCATGTTGGCACTCATTTTGCCGACCTCGGAAGGATGACAGGCAGAGTCAACCCCACCTGGTATTAATTCAACAGCCGAGTGGCATTTGAACTCATAATCCTCAGATATCAATCCCACCACCCGAACCATTAAGCCAACACCAGGCATAAAGTAGGAAATGGTTCTTCTCTATTTGTGAATACCACTGATGAGATTGAACTTCCTGTCCAAAGTTCTTAGAACAAATTAGAGAACTCATGTTCGTATGTTTTCCCTCATGGTCCAATTATAGGGAGAAGTTGTGCTGCCTGACTCCAAAGAATGAGCATTCACATTTTATAAACAGCCTCATTTTGCAACACTTACCACTTATCAGGTCCATTAAGAACTTGCCTCAGCGCTGATTGCATTGTCTCTGATGATCCACAAGCAGCTGCTGCATATCAATTGGAGTTTCTAAACGGCATCACTTCATCTGGATTGCCCCTGTACAACCTTAAGCTCAAGGAAGGGCTGCCTATTATCCTGTTTCGAAATTTGACTCCAAAGAAAGTACTGCCAGTAAGTAATGGCACGAGACTCATGATTAGAGAACTACTGCCCCATCTCAATAAAGTGGATCAGAGTCGAGTCAAGTTTCAAGTCAAGTCCGAGGAACAGTTGCACTCATCCTGACACTTGCATTGGAACAATCTGATACAAGCTTTCCATTTACTCTCAAAAGGATGCAATTCCCATGAAGGCTTGCCTATTGTTTGATCATCAATAAGTCACGAGGTCAATCCTTATAGTCCATATCGGTCATATCTCCCTCAGGACGTTTTTAGTCATGTCCAAGTTTATGTTGTGTTATATTGTGCAAGTCTTTGAAAGGGATTAAAATCCAGACTCCAGATGGTAGACAACCAAGAAACGGTGTCTACCCAGGGATATTGAAATATAAATGGTTATTTTCAAACATAATCAAAGCCAGATGTTTTTAAAGATCCCACCGGCACAATTTTCTTCAATGCGGAGTTTCTCTTTTTCAATGTTTGCACTGCACCCTCGTAATCATGCCTCAACAACTGTCATGCATTAAAAAATCAATATGCATACCTATTTATTTAGCATTCCAATAACATTTCAAAATTTAACAAAATGTATTACGAGTGATTTTTTTTTTTTTTAGTAGTGACCATGCCTCCATCATCATAAACTGTACAATGAAATAATGATTTACTGTTTCCCCTTTCTCTCAAAATAATTTTTTTTTTGAGAATATTTGTCAGTAGTGGAGATGGTAAAGTGTATATAAACAAATCAATGATTCAAAGGTGTGTGTTGTGGTCGTGGTGATGGCAAAGTGTACATGAATAAATTAATAATTCGAGGTAGTTTGTAGACTGTAGGGGAGATGGTAAAGTGCTTAAAAATAAATAAATAAATATATATATTTCAAGGTGGTATGTTTAACTATATATGATGATGTGATGGTAAAATGTACATAAGTAATTCAAAGTTGCATGTTGTTCGTGATGATGGTAAAGTTCGTGATGACATAAATAAATAATTCATGGTGGAATGTAGTAGTACTGTGTAATGGTAAAAGGTATATAAAGAAATAGATAATTCAAGGGGGGGGGGTATGTAGGATGTATTTATTAGGGTAACAGGTATCGAAATACATATTTCAAGGTGGTATGTCGGGGGCAGTGATGGTAAAGTGTACATAAATGAAATAATTCAAGGTTGTGTTTTGGAAGTGGAGATGAAGTGTATATAAATAAATATTGATTCTCGATACAATCCTGTACTATTCTCTCCTATATATGTGTGTGTGTGTGTGTATATATATATATATATATATATATATATATATATATATATATATATATATATATATATATATATATATATATATATATATATATATATATATATATATATATATATATATATTTTTTTTTTTAATGCCAAAATTTGGAAATAAAATTGCGTGTCCCATGACTTTTGTCTCAGATCCTAAAATAATTTGACATCCTCCATTCCCAGTTGTTATTGCATGCATGTGCCGAATATGAAAGAAATGCGTCTGATCATTTTTGAGTCGAGGCTCCTGACGAACAGATGGATGGACGGACTAAGCCCCCAAACTAAGCATGCTCAGGATGGACAGAACTCAAAATATAAACCCCCAAATAGGCTGACACCTGGTTAGGGGCTAATTATACCAACAAACAACACAAGAAAAAGTGTGCTGGGGCCTCCACACTTGCTCGTACATAAAACTAAATAAAGACAGTTTCATCTTTCATGGACAAACATGAGTATCTCGTTTTGAGAACTTTTTGAATGCTCCACATTTGCTTTGATGAGAAATGCATTATATTTGTAATTTTATGTTACACAATTGAGATTGTGTCAGTTAATGGCTTTGTTTCTCAAATGATCATCCACATACTGTATATTGTTCTTCATACTTCTGCCCCTGCAATTTTGACAATTTATTTCTCTCTCTTTACCTCCTTTCCCCTAGGAGCAGAAGAAAGACTATCTTATTCATAACTACACACAGGTATCGATCACAGAGCTGTGGCTGTGCCTAAAAGACTTGTGCAATAATAAATATGAGCGTATTGTGCCACTCAGCAATTCCCAAGTCTGCCTTCCCCTAAGCCCCCTTATTAGGATATCATCTCTCACTTAGCACCTCTCTTATGCTTGTGTACAGTAATCTGTGCATGCATCAACCAGAGACTCATTCATATGTATGCAGCACCTGGCTGCTGGGTGCATAATTTCTGGACAGCGCGACAGTATCACTGATGTAATTATCTCTTGAGATCAAAATAATAATTTTATAATTTTTTTCCTGGTACTGGCACACGATAGCCTCCTCTTTTTGAAAAATCCCTTTCAATTTTAACAAACACCATCAAATACTAGCTGACAGAGCAGCCAGCTTAACATCCACATCATCAGTTTGTAGCTGGACCGGCATTCGAACCCAAACTGGACAACTCACAATTGAGTACGCTTCCTCTGATGTAAATTATCGGCTTGGCAATTGGAGATGATACACTGGCAAAATGGGATGGTCATTAATATTAAGGTTGACGGTGCAAGGGGGGACCGTACGTGCTGAGAGGGAGAAATTGGAGCGAGTAGAAAAGAGCTGAGAAATGTTCCAAAGGAGCTGGAATCGTCGCAAGAGAAGCTAAATGCAGTAGCAATGAGTGTTTAATTGGCAAATAATTTGCTTTGAGATTTGTAGACTTCTTTCAACATTTAAAGCACATCCGACAAGGAGTGTGGGTAAATAGGAGGTTGAGTGAATGCCTTATTGTATTGGTGAACAATTACAGGGTTATGAAGCACTTGTTTTGTATAAACCTTCACAGAGAAATGAGTATGTATTGAAAAGCTACGAAAGGTGTTTCATTTTGAGTGCAGAAGGCATTGTCTCTTGCATGACAATCATTTGAATCATACACTTGATCAACAAAATTGTGAGATCTGCAGTGGCGTGGAAAATACGAGGGCATAGACCTCAACGTTTGGTCAAAATAACAACGGCTCACAAAGTCTAGTTCATCCACGCACTAGCTGTCTTCAGGGACAAATACAGGTCATGTGATCTTGGATTTCAAATGCACTATCAGGGGCTAGTGGGGGTGGGAGCAAGACACGTGAGCAATAAGCAAGGAGACTCATCATCGCCAGGCAACTATTCTCATCATCACCTTTGTTGTTGTCTGACGTGGATGGAGTCGGGAGGTAGGATCAGAAGACCAATGTCCCCAACACCTTCTTACATATAATTTACCTCGACTTTCCCCAGTCCTTCTCTTTTACCACCTCATCGTTTCCCATGTTTGTTGACATACCTTTGAGAATTAATTACTCATGCATGGTGGAGCACTGCATATGAGTAATTTGGCCTTCGACTTATCGTCACACTACCAATTCAATCTAGATTTTAGAATGAACTCACAGAGTCTTATATCGTTCACTGAGCATCAATTTGCCCCAAATATTTCACTTTCATCATGTTTGGGCACAACGCTGAATTTGTAACATTGTGCAGTATGAGTATGGTTTGGCACAAAGTGAAGCAGGCATGGTGGAGTGCCATGCTAAAACTTCCCAGCCGGAACACTTTTTCAAAATGGTATAAGTGATTCATATATACTAGTCGTACCAACCCGTTGCTTTTCTGATTGGTTTAATCAAAAGACAGCATGTTGCACTTCACAAACACATATCGGAGTTTCAATGAGGATGTAAAATTAAGTGGAACACATGAAAATGGATCTTTTATAGATAGTTGTTGTTGGTGCTGGCAGGATGGCCGACACATATAAGGACACACACTCGCCTCGAAGCTGTTCAGCCTGGGTTTGAATCCCGACCCAGCTATAAACTGTCATCCCGGTGTTACACATGCAGGGTGATTCATCAATGTGTGTGCTGTTCTTCGGATGGACGTTGAACTGGGTGTCCTTTCTGCTGGCATGTTAAATGGTTTGTGGATGTTAAAGATCTCACAGTATCCTTCGTGAAGAGTAGGCAAGCTATCGCCGGCACTTTGAACAAATTGCAAATTGCTGCTCTGACTTCTTGAGTCGGTGTGGCTACCAAACCAGGATTTTAGCCTAGAAACTGCTTCAGCAGCACTGACGCTCTGTGTGGAGCATGTTCCATGATGATGAGTTGTTATTGTTGTTGTTATTGTTGTTGTTGTTGTTTTTGCTGCTGTCATTGTGGCTGTGGTTCTTGTTATTTATGTGCTCCTTCCGTGTACTGTGATCTATTTTTCTTTTGCTTTGAGAAGAATTACTTTGAGAAGTATTATATAATTTTGTGTGCGTCTTCTGTGTCCTTTTAAAAGGTTCCTGCAATCATAGAATTACAAAAATGGCACCGCTGGAACCGCTACGTTAAAGCTCCAAGTCCTGCTTCTTCCTCTTCCCTTCCTGAAAGAGGGCGCTTTTGAAACAGGCATTTTAATGATTAAATGGACATGACCTTTTGTACCAAGTAAATCGTTTATTAGCTTTCCAACGGGACCATCTTTATTATTCGATGATATGACATCAGAAGCCCTTGGAATAAACCATGACACACACACACACATTAACTTCTCCTTTTAGTAATAAAAGATATATACGTAAAATACATACGTAAGCTGAAGAAGCAATTATATGATTAAGGAATAACAAAATCAATTCAGTTGAAACTAAATGTGACAGTTAATCGAGCGATGGGTGTTCAAAATATAATTAATGTATATGTATTTTTTGGGATTCAAGATCAAGGCTCATGGATGAACAAGGTGTCATAGGGTAAAAAGTGTCAATGTTGTGACAGCAGGATGACAGTTGGACACAACAAGCAAGGGAATGAGCGAACAACAGAATAGGCAGAGGAGAAGAGGGACGAAACACCGTGAGAGGGAAGAGCTACGTATGGTCGATGTGTTAGAAGAGATCACGGGGAGGGTTGGATTGGGTGACGTAATATTATGGTGCACCACCTACTTGAAAAGCTTGGACAGAATGGAATTGGACAGTCTCTCGAAGGCGGTTCCACAAATGGGAGAAAAAAGGAACAAAAGTGTGAAGTTGGGTTGGAAATCCTTGATGTTGAGAATTTAACCCTCAGTGGATTATTGAATCATCCTGGAGGAGCTGGAGATGGTCAAACTGTTGAGAGATCAGAGGGAGCTCTACTAAAGGAGAGGTGGTTAAAAACAGACATTATCAGTGTGTAAGCATTCTCAGATTGTCGGTCCTCCTCCCACTCAGTTTTTGAGTTTGAGATACCAGGATGCTCATGCGAGCACTCCAATTGCTTGTACATATTTATGATTGTCTATTTTTCACTGTACAAAGCCTTCAGACCATGTCAGACTCGAAGTGGAATGGGGAATTGGATTTTGTTGTGAAGGCTAGTGTCTTCTAGTGTCAAACCGTAAAGGTTGATCAACCTCATCATTCTGTAGATCCCTTCCATTGTTCTTGCCACACTGTCCCTTGACTAAGCTACAACATTAAAGGGTTACTCGTCATTTTCACACAAGTTTGCTACTGCTTGGCTTGGCACCCTAATCTTCCATTGACGAGTCTGTTGTTCAATAAAGTTAATCAATAAAATATTTATTTGTTGTTAACAAGACAGTAGCCTGTAGAGTGGAACTGGAACTGCTGTTTTTCTGCACACGTATACAGGAAAGGACGAGCTCGCTATCACATGCAGCTTGTGACTGTTGGTTGCATCATTTCCTGGGCGCACGGCTGTTCTGCTGATGCAGCAATGCCCTCTATTACCAGTACACTGCTCCCCATTTCACTGATCACAGAAGGATGACAGGCTGAGTCAACCCCACCTGTTGTTAATTCAATGAGAAAAGAGGCTCAAACTCAAGACCCTAACATCTTAAGCCAGCCATCTTCACCGTTGAGCCAACGACAGGCTTAGGAAAGGACTCAATGCTCAAAACCCAAGCTATTCACACGAGAATGATGACACACAGAGCACGTGTCACCGACTTCATGCAGAGAGGGAAACGAAGGCCAAAGCAGGAGTATCCAAGAATATGAGTGCTGTGATGCAGACAGATGCGAAGATGAAAAACCTGTGTCACGACGTCCACACAAATCCTACCTCGGCAGGACTTCTGTGATTATGAGTTTGGATCAAAACATGAGAAATACACTTCGTTTAATTGTTTAAAATGAGTATTCCTATTTTCTGTGCGCAAACATTGCCATTAGCTCTTGACAGGCATCAGCACTACCTCATGAGTTCTTGTTTTGATCTGATGCCGAAACACTTCATTTTGGCACTGTCAAACTCAGCATTGTTTCTTCTCATCATGATATGTCATAAAAATATGGATTTGTGTTGAATGCTATTTGTGTTGTCCATCACATGGGTATCCAGTCGTGAGACTTGGCCAGTGGCAATGAATATCTGCATGTCTGTGCTTTCCGTGACGCCTCTGAACTTCATACACATGCAGAGCACCGAACAGTTGTCTTCCATTCATTGATTTAAAGAGACAGGATTGCTCGAAAAACATGAATTTAATTGTCTTATCCCAGCGACTTCATCAAGATGTGGTGAAATTGTGTTGATTCATTACTCCATGCCATTTGTGACATGTACAGCATTGATGAAGCATATCGAAGATGGCTTGCTTTCGATTCTGGGGGCACCATTGTACCTTCGGGTTCTGTATTAAAAATTAAATATTTAACGAGTTTTATATATTTGTCCGTGTCCAACTGTTATCGAAATCCATGATGACAAAGATCAAATGTAATTTCAATTTTTTTTAAATTTTTATTAAGAACATGGATGGTTTAACTATTTTCAGCTATTTATGAGAATTTACTCATCCTATTTTCGAAATAATATTTCAACAAAATGGCTGAAAGTATTCCAGAAGCCTAGATTACTGTACTGCTCATAATGCATCTTATGAGGACGTGTTGAGAAGTCATGCCTCCTCTTCTTTTCCTCTGAAACAGGTGAAGATATTCTAATGAAGCAAAGATAGATTATAACATCAATCTTTATTCTACCATGAGACAAATTAATTTATCAACATCATCACGACTGCAGTCCACACATTTCAGCCAACGTTTAAGTAGTTTTGTGATGCTTTCGTGATAGAACTGTGTATCCTGCTGACTCAACAGCAGGACACACTTCACAGTGGCCTTTACATCATTCTCAGAAGAAAAAGATTCTTCACGAAGGTGTTCCTTAAGTTTGGGGAAGAGATGGAAACCTGATGGAGCCAAGTCGGGGCTGGTGATCCTTTATGGTGGTACTCCATTGACCATCTCCTACTCTCAGGATCATAACAGTTCACCCAACTCTGATCTCTAGTCATCTCATCTCATCTCCAGTCAATCATCCCCAACTCTTTTCTCCAGTCAGTCATCCCAACTCTCATCTCCAGCACTTCATGCCTCACAGCACTGATTATGTCATGCTGCCCTCTACCATCTTGATTAACATAGCACTGAGACATCTGTTGTCAGAATCATGAAAACTCACACCCAGTGGTGGGGAGAATTAATCTGTGGACAGCACTTTGTTTCATTTGAATATCTTTACCTGTTTTGGAGAAAAAGAATAGGATGCATTAATTTTCAGCATGCCCTTATATGCAAATCTGAAACTCATTGTCATCATCTTCATAATCATCATTGTCCGCTTCTGCATCATCACGATTATGTACCAAGCTCTATACAGAGCCTTGGTTCTGCCAAGGCAGTTTATTGGATAGGGTTCCAATCCTAGACGGGTTGCCAGTGTGATTCAAGATACTCGACTGATTGTGCAGTAATTTGTAATTTGTTCAGGGTGCCGGCGAGAGCTCACCTACTCTTTGCGAAGGACACTGTGTGATCTTTAACATCCACCAACTAATGCTGGCAGACGGGACACCAGTTCAACGTCCATCCGAGGGAAGGCACACACATTGATGAATCACCCTGCCTGTGAAACACCGGGATGACAGTTTATAGCTGGGTCGGGATTCAAACCCAGACAAAACAGCTCGGACGCGAGTGTGCATATCTTTATTCAATCCTACGAGCCCACAACTAGTCGGCCATTTGTATGTTGCCACAGGTTTGTGCATGCACCTGCTGTGTGCTGAGGGTTATGGTTTGTAGTTGGGTGTGAGATCATAGAATAATGTTCATGCTATTACTTTAGTTGGGGCTGGATTTTAGGTTTGCATTAGTAGTGTGGTTCGGTTTAGTTTAATAATGGTTCGTATCTGGGGGAGGCTGAGAGTTTGCCATTTTGATCAGGGTTAAAGATTTGGTTTGGTTTAGGTTTTGCGCTCTCTGCTTCGGGTTTATAGCCATGACATAAAGAGTAAAAGTTTAAAAAAAAATTTTCATAAATGTATAGACAAAATATAGCCATAGCCAAATTAACGACATATACAGCGGTGTATGTAAATTTGCTGATACCGGAAAATGAGGGAGCTTTACGGTAGAATGTTTTGGAGCATAAGTTCTTGTTGCATGTTGCGAAGGACATACCTTGGGGGCATAAAGCAATAAGCGCCAAATGAGATTTCATGTTGAGAAATGTAAGGTTTCAGGAACTGGCAAAACTAACTGCAGTAGAGATTATTTATTACCTGGAGATGCTTTAGTGTAATACTCATGAGAACCACTTGGGCATAGCAAACTGCGCAATGTCAGCCAGTAATATACAAGGCAGAGGTGTATGTTATGTCTACGGAAGGGAAGGGTATGAACCAAGAGAAATGATGTCGATGTTATTTATGAATACAGAGTAGCTTCATGTTGAGTCGCTTTATATTTCCATTCACCTTAGCAAAGAAATAATGTGATAGTGAGGGAAGCTTGTGACAAGTATCTTTGGTTTGTCTTGGTCGTGCGTGTTGAAATGGCAGAAGAGTTTCTCAGCATGGTGTTGGCTTAGCGGTTAGGTGGCTGACTTGGGATCTTAGGGTCCTGAGTTTGAGCCCCTGTTTTCTGTTGAATTAACACCAGGTGGGGTTGACTCAGCCTGTCATCCTTCTGAGGTCAGCGAAATGAGTACCAGTGTACTGACAATAGGGGCATTGCATCAGCAACACAGCTAAAGGCAATGATGCTACCTGCAGCCTTGTGCAGCATATGAAGGAGGAGGAGGAGGAGAGTTTTTTTTGCAAATTACAGGCTTGGAAATATTTAATGATTTCACGACCAACAATAATTTTTAGTAAGAAGACATTTTCTTGAAATAAGAAAGGATTTTTTGAAAAAAGAAAACCATGAGAAAACTTTTTGAGGAAAAAAAAATTCCCATGAGTTTCTTGTTTCAAGAAATCTTTTCTTATGTAAACATTTTTTTTGTATTCAGTGTCAAGGGTCAAGGAAGAGGACGAGGAGATTGGGACCATACTCTGTGCAGAGCGTTGGTGCTGCTTAAGCAGTCTCCTTTGCTATTGGGCACAATTCTGGACGGGTCACCACTCCGACACAGTTTACTAGCATGCTGGCACTCATTTTGCCGACCTCAGAAGAATAACAGGCCGAGTTAACCCCACCTGGTGTTAATTCAACAGCTGAGTGGGATTCAAACTCAGGACACTAGGATCCAAAGCCCAACACTCTTAGCCATTAAGCCAACACCAGGCATAGGAAGAGCAAGGAAGAGCTAGAACACAAAACGGATCAGGATGCAACATAACAAAAGGAACAGCAGAAAGGACAGTGGGAAATGCCAACAGCAGGGCCGAGATAGAAAAAGCAGCGAGAAGCACAACCAGATTATCACCAGTTGGCTGGAATTTACCAGGTGCACAAATTAAAAACCACAAGATACAGTTTCGGACAGAAAATTTGACAAGAAACATGATCAGCAAGACAGGAATTAAAATAAAACAGTAAAACACAACATATCAGGTCCAGGGAACTTAGCTCAGATGAACTGGAAGGAGCCACTGCCGATAAGGATGACCACGTGCGGAAAAACCCCGAACCGGGATTTAAAAAAAATTGTATACTGTCAAGGCTCGTGAAAGACCGAGTACATTGAATGGATCGGGACATAACTGATAACAGGACAAATGGAATGGTGGAGAGAGAGGGGGAACACCAGCTGCACAGTTGAAGGCCGAGATAGAGGGAGACTTGGACAAACAATGGGTGTGGGGAGAGATTTCAATTTTTCTATTTTATAAAAGTACTTAAAAAAAAAATTAATTAATGGTCGTGGTGGAAATGATTCAAGCAATCCAAAAAGGAAATTTGGTCTCTTCTTCATAAAGGAAAGTATTTGGCTTATAAAACGTTCTTTCAGCAAGGTTAGTGGATTTAATAACAGTCATTACACGAAAATACCGAAACATATTGACATTTAGAGATGAAGGAATTTATCTTTACAAATAGTTACCTTTAGTAAACAGTGAAGAACAAACATTGTTGAAATACTCGTGATCAGCTTTGAATGGCGATGCCACTTAGTTTGCATAATCTACTCATCTGAGGTTCATCACTGAGGTGCAGCAAGGTGAGGGTCTTCTTTAATCGTCCCCACAACTACTTCCACATAAATCCTGTTTGCTTGTTCTTCATGATTTCGGTGTTATTTATGAGTATGGAGTTAGCTTCATGTTGAATCGTTTTATATTTCCATTCACTTTATGAAAGGAACAATGTGATAGTAAGGGAAGTTTGTGACATGTTTAGTTTGTCTTGGTAGTGCATGTTTAAACGGCAGGAGAGTTTCTGCCATTTATACATGTTTGTTTTGGCTGCACCTGGATGGGTTTGAGGGTATTGGAGTGGCGGCTGAAACCCGAATCCTATCCAGGTTCCTCCTGATGACTCCATGATTGCTCTTTATTTCTTCGGGTTCCTCCTTGGTCTTCCGTTTGATTATAAGCTAATCTCCTTGTTAAGGGGAGGGTAAGTCAAAAAAAAGGTTTTTGAAGAGAAGAATGGTAAGGAAAAGTGATTTCGGAAAAAAGTAGTAGAAAGTAGATTGTGAGGAGAGGGATGGGGAATGGAATGGAAGGGGTGGGGAAAATGGGGGGTTGGAGGTGGAGGTTAAGCAATTAATTATGACATTTTGCAAATGTAACATCAGTTACCCCTTATATCTGACTTCCTTGAACAATTACATTCCAAAAAATTCCCATGAGATCTGATGCAATTATCATTATCTCGTAAGACATCATAGAAGATTTTTTTAAAGGGATTAAATGAACAAGGTTGTGAACTTGGGATGGTTGAGTAATCAATGAGATGGATTCACACTCTGTTTGTCATCATGAATCTTTTCATCGCAGATAATTGTTGCTGTCATTGATGAATTGTTCGAACCTGAGGCTTGGCCGGCTTGGCGAGGTCTGACCAAACCGCATCGGGCATTGGCCGTCGATCATCTGTTGGAAGTTGTTGAACGAGCTGGATTTGCTCTCGCTGGACTTGTCTCGGCTCCAGGAAACCTTACACTAAATGCCCGCAACCTTGGTAGGTTGTTAAGTTGCGGATGTAGTCTGGCTTTATTGATGGCATTGTTGAAAGAACTTTGATTGACAGGCTACCTTGTTGCTACCCTTCAGTTTTACAGGTGTCAGTAATGGGAGAAGCAGAAACTCAACAAGTTGGATTCCCAGCAGCACGAGGCCGGGGTAGTACTGTCCACCTCTCACCATCTGCCATTCCACATTTCAATCCTAGAGGTGAGTCGGATATGTCATGTAACGTGCGCTGTTTGCTGTCTGTGATATTCATAAGGAATGTGTTTCTAAGAATCAGTATAAGTGATAGAGAATTTTTTTTTAATGTTTCTGAACATTTACTTCCTCGCTTGGGTGGAACAGGTAATTCACCATTTGGAATGGTTGAGTAATCAATTAAAATTTGATGGATTTCGATTTTCTTGCTCCAAATTAGCTGATGTTGTAATGAATTAATAACACTTTTACAGTATTTGCATCTTGCTGATGGTAACAGCCAGAGCTCTTTCTAGCTGATTCATAGAAATAATATTTTTAAAACCCAACTCGAAAAAATTTAAACATTCTTTATATATATATATATATATATATATATATATATATATATATATATATATATATATATATATATATATATATATATTTTGATTTTCGAGAATTACTTTTGTTTGTTTGTTTGTTTATTTATTTATTTATTTATTCATTTCTTTATTTACTTTCACTGCTGGAATTTTTTTGCATCCAAAGTCAATGCTTGTTTTAAGAGAGAGAACACTGAATGGATCAGGATCAGGATGCAGCAGAACGAAAGGAAACAATGGCGAGAGAGAGAGAGGGAGAGAGAGAGAGAGAGAGAGAGAGAGAGAGAGAGAGAGAGAGAGAGAGAGAGAGAGAGAGAGAGAGAGAGAGAGAGAGAGAGAGAGAGAGAGAGAGAGAGAGAGAGAGAGAGAGAGAGAGAGAGAGAGAGAGAGAGAGAGAGAGAGAGAGAGAGAGAGAGAGAGAGAGAGAGAGAGAGAGAGAGAGAGAGAGAGAGAGAGAGAGAGAGAGAGAGAGAGAGAGAGAGAGAGAGAGAGAGAGAGAGAGTGAGAGAGAGAGAGAGAGAGAAAAAAAAAAAAAAAAAAAAAAAAAGAACCAGTACAGAACCAGTACAGCAGAGTTGAAGTATGAAATAGAGGGGGACTTGGACAAATAATGGGTGTGGGGAGGAAAGAGGTGCATGAAGGATGCATGGGGTGGACAAGGTGAACACAGAATCAAACTCTCAAGTCATGGTGGTTTCACGGGGGTGGGGGAAGAGGGTAGAAAATATCATGCTTTTGGATTAGGGACCATATGGGATGGTGGTGAACAGCTATTTTGAAGACCTGGAGGGAAGAATGAGATTGAAGAGAATATAGAGGCCTGGTGTTGGATTAATGGTCAAGGTGGTTGGCTTGGGACTTTAGGGTCCTGAGTTTGAGCCCCTGTTCACCATTGAATTAACACCAGCTAGGGTTGACTCAGCCTGTCATCCTTCCAAGGTTGGCAAAATATAATGAGTACCAGCATACTGGGGTAATCACCATTCGGTGTAACCTGTGTCGGAGTGGTAACCCATCCAGGACTGTACTCATTGCCAATGAAACTGCCTCGGCAGCCCTATGTGCCTTTACGACACAAAAGGAATGGTATTATTATTTTTGCATGGGATAACACAGCAACACCGAGAGGAAGACACAACATTAAAACACGACGAATCCAGTTTGGAAAACTCAATGTCAGTGAGGTGGAACCGAAAGCTCAGATTTTCACCAACATGTGTGAAAAACCTCAAACCCAAAGGTGAACACTTGTTCTTTAAACTAGCAATGCTCTGATAATATAAATCGTTTTACTGCTCTTTTAACCGCTCATCAGTGTTTACCATGCAACCGTTTACCATGCAACTCAGATTTCAGATGTTGGGACCAATAATAATCTCTCAGAACCAAATCTGGCCTGCAGAGTAGATCATTCAACTGTTCAATCGATTCTCTGCCATGTTAAACTCTTTCACCTATTGTGCTATTGTGGTGTCAGTCAAGGCATCCTTCCTGGATATTGCTACTATGTGTCCTTGGATTTGCTTTTCAGTGTATCCTTCCTGGTGCAAAAAAAAATTGATGACAAAGCGTTTCTCAAGCTTTGAAATGTCCATCATTCATTGATTCCGAAAATAGCAGAACAGCCCTATTCATCCACAATGAAATGCCATCTCAAGGCTATGTCTGCTCATTTCAGTTTGACACAAAATGATCAAAGCATTTGGTTGACTGTGGATATATACAATAAAATATATATATATATATATATATATATATATATATATATATATATATATATTTCTTCTTCTTCTTCTTCTTCTTCTTCTTCTTCTTCTTCTTCTTCTTCTTCTTCTTCTTCTTCTTCTTCTTCTTCTTCTTCTTCTTCTTCTTCTTCTTCTTCTTCTTCTTCTTCTTCTTTCGGCTGCTCCCTTTAGGGGTCGCCACAGCGGATCATCCGTATGATCCGCATAGTGATTTGGCACATGATTTACGCCGGATGCCCTTCCTGACGCAACCCTGGTCGCCTCTTACGACACAGGGATATGGTACACCTATTTTAACCGGGGTATACACCGGCCCAGTACACTGATACTCATTTCGCCGACCTCGGAAGGATGACAGGCTGAGTCAACCACCTGGTGTATTAATTCAGTGGCCCAACGGGGCTTGAACTATAAATATATGTATGTATGTATATATATATATATATATATATATATATATATATATATATATATATATATCACACAAATAATGTTTATATCGTATCACTGCAAATTTAAACATTAATAACTGAGGATGTACTCATGATAGAAGCAAACTCTTAATGAAATATGAAAGCATAATTCATGAAATTTTATCTCGATATATATATATATATATATATATATATATATATATATATATATATATATATATATATATATATATATATATATATATAATAATGCTCAAATTTCAAAAAAACATTAATAACTTCAACATAACCGTCATTTTCCATATTACATCATTTAATCCGATTTTCAAACTCGTTGAAAACTTTCCCCTATTTGCTGCAGAGGGATTTCTGGAATTATTTTGTGATCATACCTGGTGTTGGCTTCATGGTTTGGGTGGCAGGCTTGGGATCCTTGGGTCCTGAGTTCAAATCCTGCTCTCTGTTGAATTCATACCAGGTGGGGTTGACTCAACCTGTCATCCTTTTGTCGTTGGCAAAATGAGTACCAGCTTGCTGGGATGATTGAGCCATTCAAGTATCCTGTGTTGGAGTGGCGACCCGTCCAGGATTGTGCCCAATAGCCCAAGAAACTGCTTTGGCAGCACCGACGCGCTGCACAGAGTATGGTCCTGATGGATGGATGGATCTGTGATTCTAACCAAGTAATTGATCCACTTCCACTGATCCACTTGTCTGGGAAGGCATCATTCAAGAACTGTTGCACATCTGAAGCATAGAGGATGGGAGACCTTCTTGCTGGAAGAAGGTGCTATCTGAACGATTATTTTTTATGTGTATAAGTGAAGCTCGTGAAATAACGAGAGCAGAATGTAAGGGAACAAAATGGAAAGGGGAAAACTCTAACAGGAGAATAGAAGTGAGATTGTGAGGAGTGAGATCAAGGGGAGGAGGAGGACACATGGGGGAGAACAAACTGCACTCATGCTGAATGGAACATAACAAGAAGGGGAAAGCAAGGATGAAACATAAAAGGAACAAGCCAGCCAACAACTGGGGAAAATTATGGAGAGGTGGGGAAAATTACAATAACCGAGAAAAAGGGACGGCTTGGGAATGGGGTCATGCAGGGATCATGAGTATGGATGGGGGTGGCAAACTACCTGAAGTAGTGGCGAACCACTGTCTTGTATTGCTGAAGGGAAGAATGGGACTGAACAGACTGGGTAAGTTGGTTCCACAGGCAAGAGAAAAGAGGAACAAATGAGTAGAGGTGAGCAGTGAACGTTGATTTTGGGGATTTTTGACAAGAAGAGGATTACTAGCAAGACCATGTGCATGTTGTGAATAAATCTGTGAGGGACCGAGCCAAGAGAGGGCAGAGGGTGCAAGATCAAAAAGGAGGATGTAGAATACAGAATGTGCACTGACCTGTCTGCGATGTGAAAGCAACAGGTCCAGACACTCAGCTTTGTTGTGGGAGATCCCACTGATTTTGAGGGCCTTGCTTTCCATGGCATCAAGAAGGTCAAGGTGTGAGGTAGGGGCGCCAGCCCAAAGGGGAGAGCTGTGCTCCATCAAGCTGCAAATGAAGGCCTTTGTAGGTTGTGAAAAGTTCAGAATGACCAAGGAAAGACCTTGCACGATGGAGGATGCACAGCTGCATCTGGATATGGAGGCAATCTTGGACATATAGTCTGCTCAAGCATTATCATTTCTGATGGTGAGGCCCAAAAGTTTAAGTGACTTAACTTCTTCAAGTGTTTTGTTTAGGAAGTAGATGGAAGTGTTTTCCAGACACACCCTTTCAGAGAGAAAGGGTGAGTGCGGGGGTTGTTGGGGTTTTCTTGTTTACATAGTTGAGGCTCGTGGAAGATCTAGCACACTAAACTGATGAGGATGTAACAGACAAAAACAGGACAGGTTTGAAAGACATATTCCAAGTGTTGGACCAGCTCCACATTCTATCAAGGTCTGCAGAAAGGGAAGAGCTGTTTGCTGCCTACCTGTCTGAAGGATCAGAAATTATATGACAGAGGGTGTAGTGGCATCATCATCAGAGATAAGCAGAATTTTCCAGGGAATCATAAAGATCATTGATGAAGATGAGGAACATGACTTGGCCCAAGACACTGCCTTGGGGCACTCTAGCCTTGACAGATAGAGGAGATGAGAGGATTCTGTTAAGAGCTACAGGCTGCCTGTGGGAGTGGAGGAAGTTCAGTGATCAATGAGAGAAGGTGGACTTGGATGCCATAAGCAGGGAGTTTGAATATCAAGGTGGGGTTCCAGACCATATCAAATACTTGGGATGTGTCCAGAGACAACCCTGATCTCATGTCTGAGATTGAGGGCTTCCATAAATTGTTAGGAGAGTAGCAGCAGCATGTCCAGAGTATTGTGACTGGGTCTGAAATGGAACTGGTGATCTGATATCAGGCCGTTGTAAAAAAGGAATGATTCGATGTCAACTGCAATGCCAGATACCATGACCTTGCTTACACGTGGAAGCAAGTTAATAGGCCTGTAATTAAGGGGACCTGTTTTTGCACCATGTTTGTGTATTTCATTGATGTTAGCTAACTTCCAGGCAGATGGAAACTGACACAGAGAGAACGATTGAGTGAACAGAGCAGAAAGAGGATAAGCAAGAGCAGTCAAACAGGATTTTAGGAAACATGCACTGATGCTGTTTTTGGGCTGACAGGATGGCCTAGAGATGCACACACTCACCTGTAAGCTGTATAGCATGGGTTTGAATCTCGGCCCAGCTATAAACTGTCATCCCTGTCTTCAGATGGACGTTAAACTGGGTGTCCCATCTGCCCGTATTAGTTGAGGATCCCATGGTGCCCTTCACGAAGAGTAGGTGAGCTATCGCCGGCACCATGGCCAAATTCTAAATTCCTGCCCCAACTACTTTGTCAAATATCAGGCTTAGCCAGCCGATTCTTTGAAGATGTGGGCTAAAAACTTCCCCCAGCCAACCACACAAGGACGTGAGAATCATTGCTCCTCCGATGCACGGCACAATGAATTTCATGGATGTGTTGATATCGTATGTCATGATGTGGACAAGCCATATGCAGCTGCCAAGTTGCTGTTGTTGTTGTTGTTGTTGTTGTTGTTGTTATTGCTGTTGTGATTTTGTTGCTTTTCTCACAAGACCTAATAAATTAATGAGAGTTTTGGTGTGGAACACGGCACGTTGTTGCTGCATGATCACCACATTATGTCAGACGTTTTGAATCCATGACCCGAAATATAGTCTAAAACCTCAAGAAATTGGATATTTTTAAGCCACCGCTGACTTTCTCTTTTACTACTGGGAATGTGATGGAAAACTCAGGCGCTGGGAGCAGCTATTCCAGATGTATCACACTGCGGTGGAACTCATACAAAAGCCTGCAAAAATGCAAGTCACTATGTTGCTCCACTGTGGTTGTGCTGAAGTGCAGGATGCTAACAAGAACCTTATATTTTCCAAGATGGAGTTTTCTGACAATTGAGAACAAGCACTTCAGAAGTTTCGCCCATACTCTGAGCCAGGGAAGAATGAGGTATTTGAAAGATACAAATTCTGGCAATGAGGTCAGCATTACAGGGAGACAGTTTGACAACTGGGTCAATGATTTGTGAATTCAGCTGGACATCTGTAAGTTTGACAACCAGAGAGAGAAAAATCTCAGGGATGTGATCATGTTTGGAGTGGCAGATGAATGATTGAATGAGAAACTCTTGAGGTAAACCAACCTTACCCGACAGTGTTTCTCGATATTGGTCATGCAGCGAAGGTTAGGAAAACACAGCATTCAAGCAATGTCATCTCGTCAGTGGCCCGTGTAGGTACAGGTTGTGTATAGGCACAAGGCAAAGGAAGAGATGGGTGGAAACAGAAAGCAGCCACAAGGGAGCCAATGACAGAAGAGCTGGTAGCAATGGCCAGAGCCCTAAGCGAGAGGGTAACTATGGTAACTGCAGAATGCAATACTCACCACATAGTTGCCCAGCATATGGCAAGCTCTGTTGTGCCTGCAATAAGCCAAATCACTTTCTGGCACAGTGTTACCCAAAGACGAGAGCGAAAGCAAAGGGAACAGTCCACGTGGTCGCACAGGAGTCAGATAACAATGACCCAAATCTGTTCATAGGGACAGTAACATCAACACTAGCTGCAACAGCTGTGTCCAACTCTGAGGGACAAAGTGACTGGATCATGCCAGTCATTATAAACCCTTGCCAAGTACTCTTCAAGCTTGATACTGGTGCTGACACAAACATTATACCGAACAAGTGAAATCAGTGTCTGCAGCCCAAGTCATGTTTGAGGTACAGCCGAGTGATTCTGAAGGCTTACAATGGCAAGCCCCATGCCTAATCTAAGTATAAGTCTTGTGAAGCTCAAGTGCGAGGGCCAGACCTGCACTACCACAATGGAAGTCATACTC
This sequence comes from Eptatretus burgeri, assembly GCF_056783735.1. Lineage (NCBI taxonomy): Eukaryota > Metazoa > Chordata > Myxini > Myxiniformes > Myxinidae > Eptatretus > Eptatretus burgeri. The sequence continues at coordinate 87,997,064 of NC_140966.1, forward strand.
GATGGCCAGCCAGCATTACTGGGTTACCAGGACTGTCTCGGACTAGGTCTTGAAAAGCAGGTGTATACTGAAGCTGCAGAGACCATTAGCTCAAAGTCAAGTGCAACAGACTCACCCATTGCTGTTCACAGGGTTAGGATGCCTACCGGGTATGCACACTATCCAACTCCAAGAGGATTCGGTACCAGTCATTCATGCATTCCAGAGAAGGCAAGTGGCCAAATCAGACTATGCATAGACCCCAAAGACCTGAATAAGCCGATTCAAAGAGAGCATTTCCAGTTGTCAACCAAGGATGAAATCTTGAGTGAGCTCACAGGACCATGCTTGTTTACAAAGATGGATGCTGTGGTTTCCTTCCAACAGGTCAAATTAGATCAGTGCTCATCCAAATAGACAACATTCTGTACTCCATGTGGATAAAATCATTATCTTTGAATGCCTATCAGAATCTTGTCCACTCCAGAAGTGTTTCACAAGAAACTCAACCAGTTGCTGTCGGACTTTTCAGGTTGTAGAGTATTCATGAATTGATTATTTGATTGTATGGGGGTGCACAGCCAAAGAACATGATACATGGTTGGAGGTAGTACTCGATAGCCTAGTCGAGGTAGGACTTGGCCTCCACCTGGACAAATATAATTTCCAACAGACAGAGATCATGGCCAGATCCAACCAAACAGGAGGCTATCACCAGGATGTCTGCACCCACTGACAGTGATGCATTGAGAAGAGTGCTTGGGTTGGTGACATCCATCAGTATATCAGCCCACACAACAGTTCTCAGGTCATTGTTGGAACAAGATAAAGATTCCCAGTGGACACATGAGCATGCTATAGAGTGGCAGGATATGAAGCAGCTACTGTCCAAAGGGTCTATATTGCAATAATCTTCTTCTTCTTCTTCTTCTTCTTCTTCTTCTTCTTCTTTCGGCTGCTCCCGTTCGGGGTCGCCACAGCGGATCATCCGTATGATCCGCATAGTGATTTGGCTCATGTTTTATGCCGGATGCCCTTCCTGACGCAACCCGTGTCGCCTCTTACGACACAGGGATATGGTACACCTATTTTAACCGGGGTATACACCGGCCCAGTACACTGGTACTCACTTCGCCGACCTTGGAAGGATGACAGGCTGAGTCAACCCCCTGGTGTATTAATTCAGTGGCCCAACGGGGCTTGAACTCAGGACCTTTTGGATCCCAAGCCGCTGCCCGAACCACTGCGCCAACACCAGGCTCCGTCTATATTGCAATAATATGATACATAAAAGCGAACCGAGGTGTCAACGGATACCAGGAAGGACAGTCTGGGTGCCACAATCCTACAGGAGAGCAAGGGACATTGGCTGCCTGTCGCCTATGCTTCAAGATCAATGAAAGCAGCAGAGACTAATTAGGCACAGATAGAGAAGGAAATGCCCGGCATAGTGTATGGTTGTGAACGTTTCCAATTTCCATACACTTACGGCCAGAAAGACATTGCAGGAACTGATCACCAGCCGCTCATCACAATAGCAGGCAAACTACGAGGTTGAGCACCGCCTCACCTACAAAGACTTCTCCTACAACTACAAAGTACGAACTGCAGTGGCAGTACACACTGGGAAAATACTTGGTTGTTACAGATACACTGAGTCATGCCTACCTGAAGGAAGCAGTGCAAAGTAAGATTGAAAATGATGGAAAAGTCCATGTCTATATAGTCAGAGCCAACCTTCTTGTCTCAAGAGTAAAGTGGACTGAGCTAGTAGCAGAGACAGCTGAGGATGCCATATTAAAACAGAGAATCAGCAGCATCAAGGGTACAAGTATACAGTACCCAAAGCCTGACTGCATTTCAGGATGAACTGAGTGAGGTCAATGGAGTCATGCTAAAAGGTTCAGTGGATAGTCCTTCCATTTAGCATGCATGCACAGTAGCATGCTCATCAGCATCCACAAGCATCATCTAGACAATGAGAAATACAAATAACAAGCATGAGAGGTCATCAGTTGGTCAGGTATGAATGTCCAGATTGAAGACTGTGTGAGCCATTGCAAAGTATCCTCGAAACACCACAGTGTTTAACGAACAGAACCTCAACAGCCATGTGAAAAGCCAAACAAAGCACAGAGCAACGTTGGGTGTGATGTTGTTACGGCTGTGGAAATCCGCATTACACCATGAAGGGCCCATAGGTGAGATATCTCTAAGTACATGTGTAGTTAGCCCCAAATCCGTTGTCTCGAGGGAATTTATGTGATTCATTCAGGCTGCGACGCTTTGAGATAGCCGTTTTTCTGTTCTATCTTTATTTTCAACCAACCACGTCTCAACCGCCATCACACAACAACCACCACGCCAGCCATCGTCATCAACTGCAACCACGCTCCAACCCTCGGACAACAACAACAACAACGCCAACAGCAATGACCTTTACCTTCAAAACTCAATCCCGCAAACATCGCATCACCGTCATTCCCAAACGGCACCATAACCATCAGACCACCACCGATAAACCCTCCACCACCCTCACCTCTCTCCTTCTACGGCCATTCCCACACCACCTGTGAACACTGAGCGTCGGGCTGTCTTGGGCTCGATCAGCGATACGCACCGAGCCGCGAGTGCAAATAGCGGCCTTTCCGAGGGAGAATTCGGATCAGGAACGCTACACGCCCACTTCTGATCCGTCAAATTAGCAAGCGCGGAGCGGCTCGGCCCCGCCTCCAGGCGCGTCTGTGTGAAATCGATATATGCAAATTCTAGGATCAGGGGAGGTTCACGCCCACTTTTCCTCCGTCCAATTGGCGAGCGTGGCTCCGCCCCCGAGGTCATCCTGATCCGGATATTTGCATATTGTTTTCTCCTGCCGGCCTATAAAATGGCGAGCGCAAGGTGAATCGTGGCAGAGTGTGGCAGTAGCAGAGTGTGGCAGTAGCAGAGTGTGGCAGTAGCAGAGTGTGGCAGTAGCAGTGTGTGTCGGCAGGGCAGAGTGAGTCGAGTCATCGGTGTGGCAGAGAGTCGAGTCGGGTGGCGAAGTCATCAGTGTGGCATCAAGTTGAGTTCTGCAGTCGGCTGAGGAGAGTTGCGGGAAGAGGCAAAGGAGCTCGGGTCCGAGGCGAGAAGGACGGTGGTCGGCGACGAGGTCGTGGTGTGAGATCGCTCGTCGCGGGACCCAAGCCAGCCAGCCATTCTCCTCCCCCAGGGCATCAACAATTCCCCCTTTCCCCCGCGCTGAGATAGTGCAAAAAGGGGGCCCTGTTCCCACCCCACTCCAAATGTCGTGCCAACGAAACCTGCCAAGGAGCACGGAGTCGGGGCACAGCCACGTGGCCACATCTGCGGCTCGTCCGCCAATGCGTCACTAGGACGCGGGTAGGACCTCCCCCCCCCCTGGTCTCGCGGACCTGGCCGCTCCTCCAGGTCACGCGCACATATTGGCCTCCAGGCCCGTCTGCCCCCTTCTCTATGAGGGTGGCTTCTTTCCTTTGCTTTTGAGTAAATGTGTGTTGGCGCCGTCTGTAAAGTAGAACTGTATAAGTGTTGCCGTGTGTACGCGTATTGGGTAGTAACTCTGCGTCATTGTTTCTTTTGTTTTAACTGCTATATGTGCATTTTGGACTGTTTGGTTGTATATGTGTGCTTTCCGTGTGTCGCGTAATAAATGTGCATTGTGTGAACCGTTTTCCCGTTTCGCTTCGTCTTTTCTTGATTGACCCTCCATCTTGCTTCACGTAAAGGGTTCGTAGTGGGCTTAATACGCCCGGTAATTAATCTGAACCGTCCAGGTCGGCGATAACACCGCTCGGTTATCCCAATAGCACGGAACGGGCCGCCCAAGCGGCCCGTGTCCGGAGTCGACCTGTGGCGAGGTGCGATCGCCCGGTCGACCATTCGCGCAGGTACTTAGGTAGATCGAATTTGGCGAGCGACCCTATCCTGCGTGGGTGGGCAATTGGCACGATCGTGCTGAGGTTAAACCCCCACCCGTGACTAGCTCCCGGCGTTGATCCGAGAGGGTCACAACTGAATTATCCGTCCGGTGGGCGACGTGCTGCCATTCGAGTCGAGCGGCCGATCGCACACCGGCGGGCGCGAATTCGCAACAGTATGCTCGAAACACCACAGTGCTTAACGAACAGAACCTCAACAGCCATGTGAAAAGCCAAACAAAGCACAGACCAACGTTGGGTGTGATGTATTTGACTATGACGGTAAGCCATATCTACAGATTATGGACTATTTTTCCACCTATCCGGAGAAAGCACTACTAATGCCAGAGTCAGGTCAACACCAACCTCAAGTCTATCTTTGGATGTCAAGGGATTCCAATGCAGTTGGTGAGCTATAGAAGTCCACAATCTGTCAGTGCTGAATTCAAGCCATTCTCAACATACTTGCAATTTGAGCACATCTTGTCAAGCCCATATTATCACCAGTCAATAAGAGCGGTGTCAAGATTGTGAAGAGACTTCTTATGAAGGCTCGAGAGTGAGGAGAAGATCTCTACCTGCCTATGTTAGCCTACAGTGATTCCCCGTATGGTCGCCGGATGGTTGCCAGCAGAACTTCTCATAGGGCAGAATCTCCGAACCCACCTTCCAACATTAGCTTGGAAGTCAGAGATGCAATGCCTAGAGCCAAGATCCATCATCGGCAAGGAGCTTTCACAATTGAAAACACACAAATCATCTGTGTATGCAGCAATGGCCGTTGGGGTGACAGGGGCAAAATCGTATAGACGGTGGGTCCCAGATCATATGAGGTGGAGCTGGAAGATGGACAAATCTTATGGAGAAACAGATTACATATCATGGCTACAAGGGAGAGCTTCAAAGCACAGGATAGGTGGCCCGAGATCGTTGATTTGCAGTCAGGAGCAGGGCAGCCTGAACAGCTGCCACCACAAGGAGGGCAAGAAAAACCAGATACTCAGCCAGTTCCAACTTAACGACAGGTGCCTTTACTGAATCCAAGATGCAGCACTCGGATCCCTAAGAAGCCTGCCAGACTTATTGCAGAGATGTGAAGCTGTCACCCTATTTACTATTGTAGTGTTACTCAACTCTGAGGTGACAATGTCAGCCAATAGAATAGTAGGTTAGCAAAGTGTTGTTAGTTAACATAATGTAATTTCCTGTAGGTTAATTGACACGAGCTAAGAAGCAATGTAGTCTCATCCTCATCTTCATTTAGACTAAGTCGTTGTGGGTAAGCCCTGATTCTGATGTTACACATATATTAATACTGCATTGTTGATATGCTCAAGACTATGCGCACGACATCTGTTCCAGACTCAGAGTTAATGTGTTTGAGGTTCACATTTGTCACTTAAATGGGAAGATGTGTTGATATCATTTATCATTATGTGAACAGGCCATATGGGGCTGCCAAGTTGTTGGTGTGGTTTTGTCGATATTCTCTCGAGACCTACTGAAGTAATGAGAGTTCTAGTGCGGAACGTCGTGTCTTGTTGCTGCATGATCACCACAGCGGACTCCTTTCAAATGATTCCCGGACGACGGTCACAGTCTCCTCACTGATTCAATGCCTCCTGGATTGTGCTTTGTAGTTCACTGGCTCAGTTTGTTTAAACTATTCCATCCAATGGTTAATTGAGTTCTTATGTGATGCATCTTAACCATAATTGGCAGTGAATTTTCTTATCACAACTGTTATGGACTTCTATTCTGCTCGTCATAACACAGTTAGCCTTTCTAGTCTACTGTCACCATTTCCAATGGGTTTCAGTTTCTGAAATGAAATGAAATGAAAAAATATTAAAACCTTTTTAACAACATTAACATTAATAAACCTTTATTAATTGTTTTCTTAATTTGCCGTTTACAATTTGTTTCTACCATGTGTACATCCATAAAGTCATTAATGTTTAAATTTGCCCAAAGACTTTATAAACACCCTGAAGATAATAATCATCCATATTTTGAGTTAGCATTGTGCCATAATATACTGCAGAAGAAACTTTGAACAGAAAATTAAATAAATCGGAAAATGAAGTTCTAGTTTAGCAGAACTTTGACTGAGTTTGTCCCAATCACACATGCGCAGAAAAGGAGGAGTGAGATAATTGTTTTACTCTGTCTGCCTGCCTGGCAGGCAAACAAAATTGAAAATCATTCCAAATAGGAAACATTGTTTATATGGACGTCATAAAGGACACAAACAACAGGTACGAAGAACTAATGTAATGTATTAAATAAGGTGGTATAAAAGACAATGTGTCAAAGGTGGTAAACTTCCCCCAAAAAAAATTTTTGCAACCTTAAAATATTTATTTTATTTCAGTTGAATTATACACTTGAAAACTGTGGAACACAAATCACCTTTTTGGCACTTTCAAAACTCCCATTTAGCAATACTTGGATGAAATATGACGACATTTTACGTCATCACAACCAATCAAATTTGCTGCTCACAAACCATCCCCACATCCTTTTCTTCTCATGACTGTGCGGGGTAAGGTGCTCTATGAACTCTAGTTTAATATATGATCATACTTGCATGGATCGGCTCACTTGGCTCATCTCTCCACACATCGTTGCAGAGATTGACGTCACAGATTTGCTATGTTGTCATGATTTACACCAATCATAATACAAACATTTATTTTTGACAAATTAATTTGTAATATTGATGATATTATATTTATCTGAAATGTATTTGTGATGTAAAAAGGTCCAAGTGGTCCAAATGGTCAAGGGTCTAACCTGTCTAATCTGTCTAAAGTAGGGGTGGGGAACCTTTTTCCTGTCAAGGGCCATTTCGATTTTTAGAACATCCTTCGAGGGCCATGCAAACTTATTGAACACATATATCGGACTCACCTAATGCGATGGCTGGAACTGTTTCTCTTTGGCGAGGCGTTTGGTGTCAGGTGGTAGTGATGATGATGCTACTCGCAGCTGGTTTTGCAGGTTTGAATCAGTCAGTCTTGAGCGGAACCGAGTCTTTGCAAGAGTCAGTTTTGAAAAGAACTGCTCACAGCTGTAGGTCGTCCCAAACAGTGATGCAAACTTCAGTGCACGTCTCCTCAGAATGGGAAAAACCTCAGCACGTACATACAGTTTGTAGAACTCGAGCAAAGGGAGGCTGTTGTACCTGGCTTTGAGCTCGTCATTGCTTTGCAGCTCAATGATTTCGTGTTGTAGGTTGTCAGGCACATCAGCTGGTTCCACATTAAACGGCGTGGCAAATATGTTCAGTTCCCTTTGTTTACTTTTCATGTCCTGGAACCTCTCTCCAAATGCCTGGAGGAGTTTTGCACACTCAGCAGCATATTCAGATGTCACAGCAGGCTTTTGTTCTTGCAGAGTGGGAAAGTGGACAGTGTTTCCCCTTTCCAGTTGCACTTGCCACAGCTTTAGTTTTGCTTCAAATGATTTCACATTTGATTGCAGAGAGCTGAGCAGCTCGTTGGGACCTTGGAGCTTGACGTTCAGCTCTGACAGGTACTTAGTAATGTCCACCATGAAGCCCAAATCACACAGCCACTTGCTATCACTGAGTTCCATGACAGGTTTCCCCTTCATCTCCATGAACTGTTTCAATTCTTCTCTCATTGAGTAAAACCGTGTGAGCATATTTCTGTGACTCAGCCACCGCACCTCACAGTGGTAAACCAGATCTCCGTACTCTGACTCTAGTTCACTCAGTAGCTCCTTGAACTGGCGGCTGTTCAGCCCTCTGCTTTTGATGATGTTTATGGTGGAAACGACAGTTGTCATCACATTTTTGAGCTTCAGGGACTGTGCACACAGATTCTCTTGGTGTATGATACAGTGGCATACACTAACTCACTTGGATCGAGACTGAGACGACTCATTTCTTTTTTGACCAATGCAGTCAATCCCTTTTGTGCGCCAACCATGGCTGGGGCTCCATCCATGGCCAGGCCACTTAACTTGTCAAATTGCAGTTAGAATTTGTTCATAACCAAAACAACTTGCTGAAACAAATCCTCACCTTGGTGGTGCCATGCATGGCTTGCAAAGACAGCAACTCCTCGCTCATATAAAACTCAGCTGTATTCCCCCACACAAAAATGGCTAGTTGGGCGGTGTTTGTTATGTCCGTTGCCTCATCGCAGGCCAGAGAGAAAAACTGGAAATCTCTTGCGGTGTCCTTCAGTGTTTTCTCAATATCTTGTGCCATTTCAGTAATCCGATCTGAGACAGTTCTTCGAGACAAACTGACACTTTGGAACAATTTTACTTTGTCCAGTGCGAGCAGCTCCGCAGCGGCAACAAGGCACTCCTTCACAAATTCTCCTTCTGAATGCGGCATCAGCTTCTTAGCGATTAGCTCACTCACCACAAAACTAGCATACGTCGTGTTGTCTCCGTCAGATTGTGGTCTTATGAAGACTGCTTGTTGAGCACCAAAACTCCGGCGAAGAGCGTTAACTTTATCCAAGCGCATTTGTCCGTTCAACTTGTCCAGTTTAGCATGTTGCGAGCTGTAATGACGCCCGAGGTTGGACTTTTTCATCACCGAGAGCTCTTCCCGTCAAACTAGGCATACTGGCTTGCCTTTTACTTCAACAAAGAAATAATCGTTTGCCCATTTCTCTTGGAAAGTGCGACATTCCGCATCTACCTTTCTTTTCTTGTTAGTCGCCATGTTTGCATATACTGAATGAAATGATGACATGAGATTATGCAATCACACATTATGTTACGCATGTGCTGCATTCACTGACCCTGAACGTGAAACAGACAGATGACAGCTGTCTGTTTTTAGCTGTCCGTTTAATTTATTTTTTTAGGAAAAAATAATCGGTCTGGAGTTTTTTTAATGTTCTATTTCTGAGGTTGCTTTTTTTTATTTTTAGCGAATGAAGTGAACTTCATACTTAACGCGTGCACATGAGAGAATAGGAAACAACAACAACACAATACCATGGCAATTTGGAATCCATGTGGTTGGCTATGACCCTTTTGCTTCTGTTTTTTTTCTTCTGGTTATTTTTTGTTTCTGGTTTTTGTCATGGGGAATGATGCATGCCGGGAGATAAAGGCATCGTCGGAGACATGAAAGACCCAAATAATATCAGACATGGTGTTTATTTCCTCCACTGATTTTAATAAAGATTTCTCCCGCATCATCAAAAAATAATTTTTAATCATGATTTACGTTATTTGATCGCTGATCCCGAATCCAGGCCGAAGTAACCGCAAATTGCGTATACAGTTGTGAACAAGTTATTGGTAAAGTCAGAAGCGAATTTAAGAAGAATTATACGTTCGCTTCTAGGATTATTTTTTTGAGATGAGATCCTGTTCTTGGTGGTGAGTTGTCGTTGTGAAGGTAGTTTGAGAGCAAGGTGGATCTTAATCATAAAGTTGAGCACAAAAGGTTTGAATTTTTAATTCTATTGCAATTGGCCTACCAATGAAGGAATCGGGCATCTTAAGTATCGCAGTCCTGGGGTTTGGTCCCTGGGGGTCCCAAAATAAGACCCCAAAATCCATTTTAATAAAAAAATCGAGTACAACATTTGTTTCAAGTCAGTTTCATTTTGATGACCCCTCAAAGTATATCGATGCAACTTAATACGCAAAATTGTCTGGAGTTACTAATTAAGACGCATACTAATTAGGGACCAATTAATGATTTATTCACACTTTCGAGTACATTCAAAATTATTTTTCCCCTTCATTATGTCATTCCCTTCATATGGTCATTTAGTCACTCCTGACATTATATCAACAATTTAAGACGTGATTTTTCCTGGGGTTTGCAGATAAAATGGGCCGTTTGGACCCAGAGGGGTGTCTGGACGCCGAAAATCTAATTTATAAAAAAAATGGAGTACATCAATTATGATTGGAGCTATGGATAAAATATTTCTCCCAGTGAACCAAAATGTAATTTAAGACACAAAATTGTCTGGGGTTACTAATTAAGACGAATACTCATTCAGGATCAATTAATGATTTATTCACACTTTCGAGTCCATTCAAAATCGTCTTTGCACATTCGCTAGCGAATGCGCAACCAATCGAAAAGCAGGTAAAAACGCCAAAGAAGCACAGCTTAAATGTACCAGTGAACTCCTTGGCCGTATGGCATTCACGGCAGCAACAGCTGACATTGATCTTGAGTATATCTTCTCATTTCCACTGACACCTGTACCAGTGTCAATGTGTAATGTGGATGGCACGATGGCCCATATGGTAAAGAGCAAATTGTTTCAAGTTCTGGAAGGCACTGTTAGTGACCATGGCAGCCCAGGTTTGGTTGGTACCCATATCATCGACGGCAACTTCCTGTTGCAATGTATGTCGCCAGATCAGCCTGTGACCTATGGGGATCTGTCACGAAACATTTTGATTACCAGTTTGGCATATCGTTCACGGAGAATCGATATCAACTTCAATACTTATGAAAGACCCTTTATCAAGGATTGTGAGTGAGAGCACAGATCAGCTGTTGTGGGAGGAGAGCTAGTTATCGAAGGATCTCGGCAAAAAAGAGACACAAGCTTCAGGAAACTGCTGGAGAGGGAGTCCTTCAAACGAGAGTTACCCATCTTTCTGGAGAAGAATTGATCGAGCAACTTCTACATGGAACTTCTACTGGACAGGGAGGTGTATTTGGGAGTGATGGGAGAGTGCACTCGATACCTCGTAGAAGATGGAGCAGTACACACTGAATCAGTCCCATCTCTAAGCTGTAATCATTCCGAGGCCGACACTAGAGTAATCCTTCACATGATTGAGGCCGACAAGTCCACACCTGGAGACATTGTTATAAGAGCTTCAGACCCCAACATTCTTGTGTTGCTCTTGCACCATCTTCATCGTGTGTCATCCATTGTCTGGATGAAGGTTGGTACCAGAGGACACAGCAATCTTCGTAATGTGAATGTAACCAAGATTGCTGCTACTGTAGGACATGAGATGTGCGCCGCACTTCCTGCACTACATGCATTCACTGGCTGTGACTATACTTCTTCCTTCGCCAGAAAAGGAAAGAGCAGGCCATATGAGATTGTAGCAAAAAGTGACAAGTTCGAGAAAGCTTTTGCTTCAATGAGCCACATTGTCCCAACAGAGGAAATCACCAAAGTCTTGCAAGATTTTGTCTGTGTCTTGTACGGAGGACGGAAAATTGTTCCACTCAACAAACACCGCTTCAACGTGGTCGACAAAACCTACAATCGAAAGTCAAATGCCGGGCATCCATTCGACAAACTCAAAAGCATTTCAGGCAGTACCATCCCACCGTGTGAAGCGGAACTAGCTCCGCACATCGATAGGAGTGCATTTGTTGCTCGACTGTGGGGCAGTGCTCATCAACAATACCTGGACAAAACACCTCCAAACGGATGGGAAAATGTCGATGGCGAATTTCGCGTTACTTGGTTCGATGGAGAACAGCTGCCCCCTGCACTCATTTCCAGCGATACAGGTTCAGACAGAGGCAAATTACAATGCTGACGATACTCAGGGCGATGGTGATATGGATGACAATGTTGATGAAGATTATGATCCTTTGCCAATGGAAATGGAGTCATCTGATGAAGACAGCGATGATGATTACGAGTGAGATGATCACAGTCCTTATTAGGACATTTGGATTTGGTTTGATTGGACTGGTCAATTTCTGTAATCTTGTAATATCTGTAATTTCTGTAAGTGATTGTATCAACACTTGTCGATAAGAGAATTAAGACATTTGGATTTGGTTTCATTGGACTGGTCAATTTCTGTAATCTTTTAATTTCTGTTATTTCTGTAAGTGATTGTATCAACACTTACCTTGAATCGTTTGCAATAAATGTTTTGTATGCATTGACATACCTTGATCTTTGTTTCAATGAGTCATTCAATGTAGATACCCCTCAGGATTAAAAGAAGGGTCCTGGATGTTTTGAAGTGACATTCAAATTATGCAGGATTTCATGCTGATTCCAAATATATTTGTGTTTATTTTGTAAGGTCAGTTTCAGCCACGTAGATTATTCCTGGGCATGATGATGTCACGCTATGTCTGAGTCAATTCTAAAGCCTTCCCTGTGCCATTTCCAACATTTACTATCGGGTTGTTTTCTAAAACCAAATGAATATTTGTATCTGGGGTACATTGGTAGCAATCGGGACACGGTTTGAGTATTTTTCATATCCAGTAATATTACTGGATATCGTCATCCTGGATATGTTACTGGACACGTCATCGTGTCGAGTAATATTCAAAATGGTTCAAACTGACCTCCATAGATTGCAAAACTTTAGTTGACATTTTCTCCGTAAATATTAGTGTCACAAAATAAACGAAAATATATTTGGAATCAGCACGAAATTGTCTTTAATCTGAACGTCACTTCAAAATACCGTGGACTGTTCTTTTAAAAGGCCCCCGTCTTTCTGCAAACCCGAGGAAAAATCACGTCTTAAGTTGTCAATATAATGTCAGGAGTAATTAAATGACCATATGCAAAGAGAATTTTGAATGGACTCAAAAGTGTGAATAAATCATTAATTGATCCCGAATGAGTATTCGTCTTAATTCGTAACCCCAGACAATTTTGTGTCTTAAGTTACATTTTGGTTCACTGGGAGAAATGTTTTATCCATAGCTCCAATCATAATTGATGTACTCCATTTTTTTTATAAATTAGATTTTCGGCTGTCCAGACACCCCTCTGGGTCCAAACGCCCCCGTATTATCTGTAAACCCCAGGAAAAATCACGTCTTAAGTTGTTGATATAATGTCAGGAGTGACTAAATGAACATATGTAAAAATAATTTTGAATGTACTCAAAAGTGTGAATAAATCATTAATTGGTCCCTAATTAGTATGCGTCTTAATTAGTAACCCCAGACAATTTTGCATCTTAAGTTGCATCGTTATACTTTGAGGGGTCATCCAAATGAAACTGACTTGAAACAAATGTTGTACTCGATTTTTTTATTAAAATGGATTTTGGGGTCTTATTTTGGGACCCCCAGGGACGAAACCCCAGGACTGCGATACTTAAAATGCCCGGTTCCTTCATTGGTAGGCCAATTGCAATAGAATTAAAAATTCAAACCTTTTGTACTCAACTTTATGATTAAGATCCACCTGGCTCTCAAACTATTGAGGATTTTTTTTTCAGATGAGATCCTGTTCGAGGCGGTGTCGTTGTTGTTGTGAAGGTAATGTTAAGGTAATATTTAATTTTTCATAGCAAAAAGACTGTTTCATTTGATATATTTAAGAAGCGAATGTAAGAAGAATTCTACGTTCGCTTCTAGGCTTTGCCTATTCCATATTATGAATTGCCTCGCGGGCCGGATCAAACGGTCTCGCGAGCCGTATACGGCCCAGAGGCCGGAGGTTCCCCACCCCTGGTCTCAAGGGTGTAAGGGGTTTAAATGGTGTTAAGGACATCGAGGTCAAAAGGGTCTTCAAAGTCTTTTGGGTCCTCGGGATCATTTTGGTTCTCTGCATCTTTTGCGTCTTCGGGGTCTTCAGGATATATATTTGAGTATTTTGGGTCTCCGGGGTCTTTTGTGTCATCGGGGACTTATGGGTTATCTGGGTCTTTTGGGTCCTCAGGTCTTCGGGGTCTTTTGTGTTTTAAGGGTCTTTAGGGGTCTTAAGGGTCTTGGGGAATTTGCAGGATGTGATTAATCGGCATATTGTCTTCACAGGACGTGATTAATAGGATGTATAAGTTAAAACAGGATGTTATTAATAGGCATATACAGTAGTCTTCACGGACTGAAGAACGGCTTCACCACCTCACCATGCTTTTCGTATATATATATATATATATATATATATATATATATATATATATATATATATATATATATATATATATATATATTACACTCTAATCAGACCAGGGATCTTGAATTTCTGTGTTCTTCCTTCACTAGGGCAGAACAAATTTGTGTTTGCTTTGTACCCAACACTTGGCCACCTGCTGCGAAATGAGGATGAAAATGGTGAAAGCCAAGCTGGAGATAATGGCAAGAGTAAGATAGAGATTCGCAACCCAGGTGTTGGGATAAGGTGGACGGTTGGAAGCCGGGAGAGTCGGGATACGGATTTTGAGTCTTGGGATATCAACTCTGGAGTTCTTGCTGTAGCGGCTGGTCGGCCAAACGGCCGAGTTGTCCTCAATCACCCAATCACTTTCACCCTTGAAATGCTGCAGGTGAGAATCATTGAGCTCAAACACCTCGACACACACACACAATCATAGCTGGCAGATTCATCAGATGCATCACAAATGCAGTAAACATTTTGCCATTTCTATAATTTCCAGGAAGGAGCAAAGGATGTGAAATGTGTGGCCTGGTCCATACCAGAGCAACATTTGGCTTATGAGGAGATGCTGAAGAAAGAGCAGAGTTTGGAGAAAAAAGGGACTGCAGGCATTGAAGAAAAAGCATGGAATGATGACGCAGGAATTGGCGAGAATCCTGGCACCGGGAAACATTCAAGCGGTGATGAGGGTTGGTCATCACGTGGCTGTCACCTGCTTCATAAAAACAAAAGTCACGTGACGTGTTCCTGCAACCACTTGACTCGCTTTGCATTGATATCAGCAAAAAGGAGAGACCCAGTAAGCTGTGGTTCAGGTTCTTCCTGGGGGTGAGGGTGTTCCTTTGTATACACGTACCAGACTTCCATCAATTGGCGGTTATTCACATTTGTGCCTTACAATTGGTCATTCTTTTGGTTTCATTACTTTCTCCTTCGCAATGCAGTCACAATATCAACCTCGGTTGTTTATGGTGGTTTTTTTTTCATAAAAATTGTGAATCAATTTATTTATTCATTTTAAACATCTTTTTAAATCAATTTATACTTTATTTTTGTCTCTTTACATACTTGTTTTGTTGCCATGTTGTTGAAAATTGATAGTTTTTACTGATGTTCATAAGTTGCACCTTATGTAGAACACATTTTGTTCCATTTATTATAAGACTGAAGGCATTTGCTGAGAGTATTGAAGCTGATTTGCTCTTCCTTTTATTTTTGGTTCCTTTTATTTATTCAAGGTCACGGTGTTTGAGCGCTGGCTTTTTCCTCCCTTGCTTGTGGCAAGAGTGGGTAGCGGGCTTTCCCTGCTGGGCCTCATGGCTTGCCTTGCCTTGCCGTGCCATGCCTCACCTTGTCGAACCCGCCCGCTACCTGGCACGCATGCACACTTTTGCCTGTGCCTCGCACTCACAGAACTTCTGTTCCTGGGAGGAATCACTCAGATGGATCACCCGGTAAGTTCCTGAAGCCCCGCATTCTTGGATTTTATTCGCAAACACCGGATGCATATTTCAGCCACTTCAGTATAATTGCTGGTTTTTTTATGTAGGTGTATTCCAAATGACTTCAGTTAAATTAATAGCAACGGAATGCAGAGCAAAAGCAGCATGAGACTAAGCTCCAAATCATTTAAGCAGTTCCAGCTCCATAACTGTTTGTGTGCTTTCACTTCTTACCAATGCTTTCCAGCTACCTTGTGCCATGGTTGCCGGTGCACTGCACTACCTGCTATTGTGCACGGCTGTATGGTTGTGTTTGGATGCTGTTCGTCTCCATAACTGGCTTTCCTCTCCTCTTCTTCCCGCCAATGCTGGGGTGCATGGCTCGCTGGCACCTTGGCTGGCATTGCCCGCATACGCCCTGCCTGCCCTTGTGCTCGGCCTTTCCGCCGGGCTCAAACCCACGGCTTATGGCACACGTCTCACGTATGTCAACCCACATCTCAGACATATGTCTCATGTATAAGCGTCTTTGGCTAGCAAGATAGCTTCGAGATATATGCATTCACCTCTCAGCTGTCTAGCTTGGGTTTGAATCTCAACGCAGCTATAAA
>NC_140966.1:88017887-88020387 GCF_056783735.1 Eptatretus burgeri
ACCCCTACGTTCCCTTCCCGGAGGGGAATAAGGGAGAGCTAGCGTCCTGTGTCGAGGCCCAACGAAGTCTCAGAATGACCTCCCCAGAGTTCAGCGATCTAAAACACAAAGTGGGTCCAGCGGCCCACAACGAGAGCGAGGGGATGGATGGTGCGGAGGGGTACACTTCCTAATCTACCCTAACCATTTAACTGTTAAACTACCCCGGGGCTTTCAACAAGCGCCTCTCGCTTAAACTATTGGTTCTAACAACCCAGATTCCCGTCGCCTCTGTTGGTGTCCTCACAATTTCGGGCCTCGCCCCCCAATTTTCTCTCCGTGCCCTCACACGGTCTCATGGCTGGGACACGTGGCCCCCTTTGGCAGGCACGACCCTCTGCCGAATCTCCAGCTATGGCACCCCCGGGCACTACACTGCCTCCGAGCCTACCAGCTCCCTAACACCAGGGAGTGCCCCCCATGGCACCTCCCCTGAAACGCACACGTGGCAGGCTGGCTTCCCAGGCCCCTTTCCGAGGGTCACCCGTGCCCACAACACTGCCCACGCGGCTAATGGCGCCCCGGGCCCCCACACCAAGCAGGCGCACCCGTGCCCACTACGCTATCCCGGCCCCCCATGGGCCCTTGGCCTACTACGGCCGACTAGCCTGGTGCCCGGGGTACCCACTCAGCGATACTCACCTTTCGCAGCCACGCTCCCAGCCCGTCAACAGGGCTCCTGCACCCCTCCAAATGGGTTTCGAGCCTACATTCCCACCAACAGCAAAACGACCTCCATTTTTGTTAATTTGACTAACCCAGCTAACTCACTCTACACTGACCCCGGGGGTCCCTTGGGCGGGAGTCACTCCTCCCCCCAATCACTCATCGCACCATGCATTCCCCATTCGCTCCACTCACACAGACCCGCTGGCCTCACTCACTCACCAAGCACATGCTTCCACTTCACTCACCAACTCTTCAACACACTCCCGCTGAACTCTGCCATCCTTCTAACTACCTCCCCTAACTAACTCGTGCTCCCACGTCGTCCCTTAAACTAGTAGCACGTTCCTTTTAACACTACGTAGCTAAACTACGTCCCCTCTACATATCCACAAGTCTGTCACTGTCTCAAAATCATCTCATTTTATTTCCCAACCTAAAGCTCATCTAAATCCCTCTACCTAATCCATTCCACGGACTCCATGTGGACTTACCCCTGCCCCATGGAGCCGGTCAAACTAAGCTAACCCTTCCCCCTAACTAGTTTCCATCCTGTGCCCCGGTTAAGGAGGTCTTCCACCCCTTGCCAGGGAATCCTGTGCACCCGAAAGTGAGGCTTGCTTTTTTTTTTTTTCATGCGCAGCACCAGCGCGGCAACTCGCGCTCGCGCACCCCGCACCTGCCCGTGACGTCATGCAGCTGCACGTGTTCCTCGTCCCTCCTTGGACGGTACCATCCGGCAGGGATACCCCTCCTGCCGGATTCCAACCCCACGTGCAGCCATGACGTCACCGTGCGCATAAAAAAACACAAGCCCCACGTCTCGAGGGGTTCCCCACGCGAACACATGTGCTTTGCCCGTTGGAGCTTAACACACACGATCGCGTGGAGAACCCATCCGGTCCAAATCCGTTATCCTGCCTAAACTTTGTCCGTCCGCGGGATCGGCAAATCCACCGCTGGCGTTTCCGGACCGGGACTTCACTCTCGCAAGCGGGCACGTGGGGGCCTCGTGCGTTGCACAGCACGGACCTCGTGCTCACTGCTGGGTGAACCCGGCACGGTCCCCGAAACAGCTACAGCCGCTACCCGGCTTTCTTTCTTCTGTCGCCCTCGTCGTCGCCATTCCACACACGCACTCCCGCGTGTTACGACGCTCACACTCCATTCCATTCCATTCACACCGGGAGACGCGGCTGCGTGCTCCCGCATGCCAACCGACATCTCCCTCACATACCGCTCTCTTACACACACGGTCTCCCTTGCATAAACCATACCACTCACACGTGGCATTTCCCTTACACAAACCACAACACTCACACACGCGGGGGCACTCACCCGCGGTGCCTCATCCACACACCGTGCCTCACTCACACACGCGGGGGCACTCACCCGCGGTTCCTCATCCACACTGGCCGTTTCATCCACACACACGGCCTCACTCACACACGGTGCCTCACCCACACACGCGGGGGCACTCACCCGCGGTGCCTCACTCACTTGCGGTGCCCCTTTTACACACGGCGTGCTGGGAAGCACGTACACCGGCACAATCGCCACCACACCACTCACACACGGGGTCGCTTCCACACACGGGGACGCACTCACACCTCGCACCACACACACAGGGACAACCACACTGGGGATTTGTGTCCCCACAAGGGTCTCCGGGGCCTCTATATCCTCCAAGCTCTCCGTGCACCCGTTCGCAGCACTCGTCCCCTCAACCTCGCAAAGCACGACCGAACTCACCTGGTCGTGACTCGCCTCAAGGGGGCATACTCCCTCCCCTCGT
>NC_140966.1:88025387-88042887 GCF_056783735.1 Eptatretus burgeri
CTTGTATTTGTCCGAATGACTGTTTGTCTGAGTGATTGCTCTTGCTTGCTTTCCAGGCCAATGTGTTCTTACTTTGCATCTGCCTTGCAAAATCCATCAGCTGTCCAACAACTCCTCAGGTCAACCGTCTGGACAGCAGGTAACAAAACAATAATAATAAGAAGTAATAATAACTAGAATGAAGTTGATGGTGTGCCATCGCAAATCCCCATGCTTCCCACCAAAGGCAAACTTGAAAGATGGCAAAAAGTTTCACCAGCAATGACCCAATATCAAATTTTGAGTTAATTTTTTTTTTCCCCGTTTTGACCCATGTGACCCCAAGATGACCCCCTGAGACATGATCAAATCCAAAAAATCGTTACATGTGCTTGTAATTTGACCTTTTGACCCTGGCCAAAAATGGGGCAGGCCCAAAATTGACACTGCTCTTGCACCTTCTTTCCATGCGGTGATCACAACTACCAAGTTTGGTGAATTTCTGCCCAACCGTTCAGGAGGAGATAATGTGACAGACAGATGGACAGGCAGAGCCGATTACAATATCCCCCCCTTCTTTTTTTCAAAAAGTATGGGGATAATAATCTCATTTGATCTGGTCTCTGGAATGCTCATAATGTAAGTTGGTGAATCCAACACACGACTCATTTTGGGAATATGACCAGGGCATGGCCATAAAAGCCTCTCTCTGCCAATGTACCAATCTTTGGAAAGCATCATTGCTACTAAAGCAGTTTCTTGGCAAAGGCTATGCTGTGTGGTTTGCCATTGCCTTCCCAGCAGTCAGTCAGGGCAGGAATTTGGAATTTATTCAGGGTTCCAGGGATAACTCGTCTACTCCTCACGAAGGGCACGGTGAGATCGTTATTGCCCATCATCTCGTCATAGCAGACGGATCCTCCAGATTTTCGTCTGTCCAATGGACGGACGCACACATTGATTCATCGCCCTTCATGTGAAACACCATGGTGACAGTTTATATGTGACCCGAGATTCAAACTCAGGCTAGACATCTTGAAGTTGAGTGTGCATACCTATAAATGATCCTGCCAGCCCTCATAAAATTCTGCTAATCAAATAAAATACTGCAGGATCTTTGAGTAAAACATATTATACATTGTAGATGACAGTTTGCCTTACTTCCCATTCAAAGGGTAGCATGTTGCTCCTAACAGGGGTAGCCGGCAACGTCGGGTCCCTCTTCCCACCTCACCCCTTCCCCTGCTTCCTCCCCCCCCCACCCCTTGAGGGACTTATTCATCGATATAGCTGAAGTAATGATGCTATCGATGTTTATCCTCATCACCATGTCATGAATCTGGGGTGTGTTCAGTTACCAAGTTTCTTGTAGAACGTTTGCCAAGTGGCTTAAGCACTCAAGGAAGCACTCCATTAGAAACCCTTGATAAGGAACGGCTGGCTTGGCAAGTGCTAGCTCGGTGCTTGGTAACTGAACACACCACTGGACATTTCAACAGCATACATACACTGGACATCTCAACATACTGTACATACAAAACACCGACAAAAGGACATTCAAAAAAATTAAACACTTCAAATATTAATTATGAGTATTTTCATTGTAATCAAAACATACCTTGTTCAGACCAACACATCAACCCACAAACACAAACTCAGCTTTATATATTAGATTAGGCGACAGAGAGACACCTCGCACGAAACTACAGTACCATGTTTGAATGATATTTCCTACTCTGTGAATCGATTCTTTTTCTTCTTGTTCTCCCTCTCATAGTAATCAGCAAATAAACTTTCTATCCTCTATCATATCATTTTCCATGAGTTTAGTATGTTATAAAAAAGGCTTCAATTTTATTAGTGCATTCCTGCTGTTGCAGACATCGCTGCATGATAACGTCATGTGCAGGGACATCTTTGTTCATACCTCGCACGGAAGCAAACATGGGATATTTTTGCTTATCGCAGTCATTGCAAATTGTGGTCAGCAAACATTGAGTTATAAGCGACACGTCACTGTCTCGCAGACAGAAAGTAACTGCATTTGTCGTCCAAAAGTTTTTTTGTGTTTTTAAAATGAAATATCACTATTTTCTTTCCTCTGCATAATATGATAATTAACGTTCCTTCATTGGGCGGTGTATATGAGACAGCTACCACGATCGCTGCAGAAAAAAACATGCATTATGTCGTTTCAGCTGTAATGAAAACGTTACTTTTTTCCTCAAAATGGTATCTTCATTTAATGATCGAAGATGCGTTGTTCAGTCTTCAAATGTACATGAGGCCTTTGTCTGAGCTACGTGGAGAGAAAAAAGATGGCGGCGATTTCTGGATGGCTGGACGGCGTGGCCTGTAGAATGGGTGGCACTTGTGATCCACACAGATAGACAGACCCACAGACATGAACTCAGCTTTATATATTAGATAGCAATAGAAGACTACTGTACAAGGAAACAAGGGAAGAGGCCATTTGCCCAATACGGTATTTCATATCCTCATTCTTTAATTTATTTTCTTAATTTATGATATTTATGCTCTTTTCCATAAGAATTCATTAATGAGAAAGGGATTTAAAATTGGAAAGGTGAATGAGAAAGGGGAGTTTGATGAGGGGTAATACATAGGGGATGTAGAGATTTTTGTATACATATTTAACTGGTCTTAATGTCATTGTCAAGTTTGACTGTACTTGATTAACCTCTGATAGAGAAGAAATAGGATAATTATTACTATCATCATTAATAGTAGTTGTGGTGTTATTTTAGGCTCCCAAGTTCATATCAGGTTGGAAGGTTGTTGTCTGAGAGTTTTACTATGTATTAGCTAAGAACCCTTCCTTAGGGCCGTCACACATTGACGTCTTAGCAAGCGTATGGCAACGCATCAAAATGTATGTAAAACGCTGGCGTATGCTAAACTATTGATGTTTTTTTCAGTTTTGGGAGTATTCATAACGAGTTGGACGTATGCATAAGGTATTAGTAACGTACACAGAACGTTTTGATAACTTATAGATAACTTATACCAACGAATGCTTCGCGTGTTGTCGGCGTTCACAACCTATGCCCAACGATAGTCTAACTTATGCATAGTGCGGCAGCATATCGCCAACGATCACATGGCGTAGCCTATTAATAGGTTGCCGCTCAACGATTTAAATCATAACCGCACTAGAAATCGAAGTGTCAACATCACCGTCATGCCGAAGAAAAACAAACAAACAAAAAAACCATGGGGTCTCGAACACTGACGGGTTCCTCCTGTGAAGCCCATTTTTATATACCAATTCCCCTAAACGCTGCCAATACGCCATTATACGGTAGCTGTAAGTTAGAAACACGTTCAATAAGTTCTGTGGTCGTCTGGAAGACGTCAAATACGTCTACATACGTCAATATGCATTGGAGATACGTTACACATAGGTTCAAAGCACGTTACTCATAGGTTAGAAATAAGTTTCGGATATGCTTAACATTACCTCGACGTGTTTCGACTTATGAGTAACTTGCAAGTAACGTGTGTCGACGTGTGTCAACGATCGCATAACGTGCCTACAACTTATGGCCAGCGTATGCGGAATGTGTGAGTCATATGCTGGCATATGTCGAAAAATTTTGAGCATGCTTAAAATTTGTCGACGAGCTCGGTGCACTACGACGTATGCCAGCGTGCTTCAGCGTGCTCTTAACGTATACAAAACTTACCCATAACGTATTCGACGTGTGCAAGCGTATTCGCCAAATTTTTCATACGTCGGCATACGCTGGCTAAAACGTCAAGGTGTGACAGGGCCTTTACGGATGGGTTGATTCCACTAGAATTACAGATGGGTTGATTTTCCCGTCCTGAACCCCTGGGACTATTGCATTTTTACAGCGCGGCAACATCGCGCTGTTATATAATTGGCTATTCTGTCCTGTGTCTTCTGTCACACTTATGGCCGCGTACGTCCCTTTGATCTGAGGGCTATAAATAGAAATTTGTCCAACGTCACAACTCTTCCCATTATGCATGCTAATTCACCGTGTCTACATTTAAATTTTATAACTGGAAAATTGTTTCATCATCCTTCACCTTGACTTTTACTGCCCCCAGCCACGCGATATCAAAGTATTCGCTTCTTGTTTTTTTGGTCACCCCCCTGAAACCCTTCCGTACATCCCCTGAGTACAACCACCAGTTTTCAACTCATTCCATACAGCGGTGCAGGAGTGCATAGATGTCAAACAAACAAAGGAAACCTTGCCCTTGAAGGTTTCTTGCCCCGTTTTCACAGGAAACCTTGCCCCGCACAGTCTTGAGAAACAAGGACATGGGCAGGATCTGCGACTGACCAAGCGTGATTGGTCGTGATGACATAAAATGCCATAATATTTTGTTCAAGGACTGCTAAACAGAAGGGTTTCAAAAGTGAAACCTTTTGAAACTTGTGTTCTACAGTGTTCAAGAATATAATTCAATTGAAATAAAATAATGATTTTAAAAGTTGTAGAAAATTTATTTTGGCAGTTTACTACCATTGACGCAGTACCTATTACACCACCTTATTTAACACGTTACATTAGTTCTTCGTGCCTGTTGTTTGTGTCCATCATGACGTCCTTAAAAAGTAAGTTTCATGTTTGGAATGATTTTCAATTTTGTTTGATTGCTCGACAGGCAGTCATAGTAAAAAAATGATCTCACTCCTCTCTCAAAAAATGATCTCATTCAGAGCCAAAGTACTGCTAAACGACAGGTTTGTTTTCCGATTCGTGTTCAAAATATAACGTTCAATAGAAATGTAGTCGTTCCTTGATCATAAACTACCGTTTGTGGACAGACAGACTAATATACAAAGTGAACCAATTGCTTAAAGGCGCTGTCACACCTTGACGATTTAGCCAGCAATGGCAGCGTATAAAAATGAATGTAAAACGTTGGCGTACGCTGAAATTTTGATGTTTTTTTTCAAAAAGTTTTGGTCGTATTCATAACGTGTTGGTCGTATGCATAACATATTAGTAATGGAAACAGAACCTTTCGTTGTCTTATAGATAACTTATACCAACGAATGCTTAGCCTGTTGTCGGCGTTCACAACCGATGCCCAACGATAGTTTAACTAAGGCATTGCGCGCTGCACGTATCGCCGACGAACTCGTGGTGTAGCCTGTTAAAAACCTGCCACACGCCGATTTAAATCATAACCACCTGAGAATTGGAAGTGCCAACATCGCAGTCACACCTTGACGATTTAGCCAGCGTATGCCGGCCTATGAAAAATGTGTCTAAAACGCTGGCACACGTCAAATACGGTATGGGTAAGTTGTGTATACGTTAAAAGCACGCTGGACAACGATGAAGTACGCTGTCATATTTCGTGGTACGTTTAGGACGTCGTGAAATTTCAAGCATGCTGAAAATTTTACGACGTACTCGCCGTATGGCTCACACGTTCCGCTATGCTGGGAATAAGTTGTAGGCACGATATGCGATCGTTGACGCACGTCGACACAAGTTCCTTGTAAGTTACTCATAAGTCGAAACACGTCGAGGTAATGTTTAGCATACCCGAAACTTATTTTCTCGTTCAAGGCACATTTTCTTTTTTTTCTCTTGCCTCCATGAAGGCACGTGACGAAATGTCTGGTTGTTCTTGTTGTTTTTATTTTATTTTAGTCTATCACGAATTTTAAAATATATTCGGAAATTTGCTTTTAAGTTTTGCCGTTGATGTGACAATATCCTCAAACAGAAAATATTCACAGAGGAGGAACTAAGAATAAGACATGAGCAAACTGAAGAGGCAATCAGACGTGACGTAACGGCACGTGACGAAATGTCGGAAGTTATTGTTGTTGTTTTTTTATTATTTAAACGCTGCCAATACGCGATTACACGGTAGCTGTAAATTAGAAACACGTTCAGTAAGTTATGTGGTCGTCCGGAAGACGTCAATCAAATACGTCTACATACGTCAATATGCGTTGGAGGTACGTTACACATAGGTTCAAAGCACGTTACTCATAGGTTAGAAATAAGTTTTGGGTACGCTAAACATTACCTCGACGTGTTTCGACTTATGAGTAACTTAAAAGTAACGTGCCTCGACGTGTGTCAACAATCGCATAACGTGTGTCAACGATCGTGTAACGTGCCTACAACACGTTACTCATAGGTTATAAATAAGTTTCGGGTACGCTAATCATTACCTCGACATGTTTCGACTTATGAATAACTTACAAGTAACGTGTGTCGACGTGTGTCAACGATCGCATAACGTGCCGACAACTTATGGCCAGCGTAGCGGAACGTGTGAGTTATACGCTGGCATACGTCGTAAAATTGCAAGCATGCTAAAATTTGAGGACAACCGTAAAGTATAACGATGAAAGCCAGCATACTACGACGTATGGCAGTGTTTTCCAGCGTGCTCTTAACGTATACAAACTTTCCCATAACGTATTCGACGTGTGCCAGCGTTTTAGCCCAATTTTGCATACGTCAGCCATACGTTGGCTAAATCGTCAAGGTGTGACAGGGCCTTAACCCTGCGTTTCGTTTCACATGTGCAAACATAAGTCACGTGATCTAAGGTATATCTTTCAACTCATTGGTCGAAAGGCTTGATTGCCATCTTAGTTTTCAATTTATTTTTGCAAAACAATTCAAGGATCTATTTCCTCATAATCACTGAACTAATAAATCCGAAAATTCATATCCATATCTCTGGATCAGGATGCTTCGGTCTCACTCAGAAGTGTGTCTCAAATGAAATGGCCAGCATGGGACCAATAGAAAAATCGCCAATTTTTCAACATTGAGAAGTTTAACATAGATTTGGATGCAGAAAACGAGGCTATTTCAGTTATGAGTTCACTTACAAGGAACTGACGCCGGAGGAGGAGGCTATTAGGCCAATCAAAGCTTGCGTTATTATGACTAACTTATGGTGGATTGTCCTTGCTCTATTATTTTTATATGCTGAGTGTCAAACAAGGAAGCAGTATGTACCATTTTAAAAGTCTTTGGTATATGACTCAGACGGGGTTCAAACGACCCACCTCCCAGACTCAAGGCAGCTGCTGTGTAACCATTACACCACTAATGCTGGTTGAACAATATGCAATAACACTTGTTGCTGTTACCACTACTACTACTATTACTACTACTACTACTACTACTACTACTACTAATACTAATCCATGTGCACAGCTAAGAGGGTAGCGACCCTCTTGGGGTTCGATCCTTTTGCACTTCATTCCCTTGGGACAGGGGGAATGCGAGATTAGCACAGGAATTTTGGAATTACTTGGCCATTGCTCACCTTCTCTTCTCGAAGGACACCGTGAGATCTTTAACCTGTACCAGAACACGTGTGACCATATCCCGTAAATCCTTCCCTGGAAATTAAGGTATAATCTATTGCAACTGAGATATGAATGCCTATTTTGGCAAGAGAAATGATTTTTTAACAATACATGTTTGTAGTTGTGTCCTTTTCAAAACTTTAAAGTGTCTCGTGGTTCCTTCTTTCAACTCTAGGTGTTACTGCTTAGAAGTCTTCATAGTACGAGCAATTATAATTTCATTCGGGTTCATGTAATATATTTGAACATGGGGAGATCCGGGGGGGGGGGGGTTAATGAGAACCAGGGGAGTTCAAACCCTCCAAGTTTGATGGTTTTCTTTTAATATCATCTCAAGGTATAGTAGTAGTAGTAGTATTAAGCAAGCAATCCCCTGATAAAAATCGCTCCCGTTTAAAGATGTTACGAAAACCTCATTCGATTTGTATCTGATCTCATAACAAAAAAAACCCATAAACGAGCTTGTTATAAGGTTCCCATCACTCAGCCGAGAATATTATGTGTTGCACTCTTCATTTCAGGACTGCAACGCTCTGTGCAATTATTTTTGTGTAATTATTAAAATGGGATGTTGGAATTTTCATTTGATTCCTCGTCACGAGGCAAAAGATAGTCCTTGGCTAAATTTGTCGCTTGGGATGAAGTGCCAGATGGTAAAAGAAAAACATTTTTGGTTGTCTCATTAAAAACTCTGCTGGCTTCATGCTTCTGTCTTTCTGTGTTGCTTTTATCTCCTGTACCTCCCATTAACTTGTATCGCTTGTTGGTCCATTGGAATTGCTGATCAGTTCCTCATTATGAGACAACAAGCTTCTTTGAAAGCACAGCATTTAGTGCACTGATTGGTATGACCGACCTTTTGGATGCCCCTTCATTGTATTGCTTCTCGAGTCAACATTGTAAAAGGCACAAAGTCATGCTTTAGGTTTAGAAATACTTTTTGTTTCTAAAATTACCCATTAAGAAGGCGTATAATTGGAAACATTCCAAATCAGTCAATGCATTGAGATGTAACAACCACACAAGCTGGTTTCAGTTAATCTTGCATTTATATCTGTGCGCCCAAATCACATGAATTGCCATTCCAGATGCATCACCGCTCTTCAGAACCTAATTCCCACAAACCCACACTCCTTACCACTGCTGTAGCATGCCCTTCCTTGCAGGGACCCAAGGTAGAGATTCCTCGTTGATGAGCAGACGGAAGTATGTTGAAATGATTATAGAGATCACGTTACATATTGGACACAACACACACTTCTCTCCTTCCCTTCTCCACAACCAATTTAACACCCCCACCAATCCCCATAACACCCTTCTTCTTGCATCCCTCTCTACTCGTTTTCTCTTCCTTTCTGTGCCAGCTTTTGTGCTTCACATTTTGGTTAAAGGTAGTTGTTCGGTGCTTTGTGAACACGGTAGCCCTGCTGTATCCGAACTTTGCGGGAAAAAAAATCCCTGCTGTATCCAATCCCCAATCCCCAGAACCACTACTGTTCTTCTTTCGTATGCAGCACATGGCTGTGAGGAACATATCACTTGCTGGAGGAACGGCTATGCTGCTGATGCAGTTCCCCATGTTGGTTAGTGCAGAAATTTGTAATTTGTTCATGGTGCCGGCGATAGCTCACCTACTCTTCACGAAGGACACCGTGGGATCTTTAACGGCTACCAACTAATGCCGGCAGATAGGATACCAAGTTTAATGTCCATCTGAGGGAAGGCACACACATTGATAAATCACCCTGTCTGTGAAACACCAGTATGGTAGTTTATAGCTGGGTCGAGATTCAAACCCAGGCTGGACAGCTCAGAGGCGATTGTGCATACCTCTGGGCCATCCTGCCAGTCAATCACTGCTGGTTGTTGGAGTGAGGGGTTTTTAGGGTTGTTTGGGAAAGGTTAGCTGTTAGGTTTGGAGTTAGTTAGGTTTATGTGCTTTGGCAGGCAGGCTCATTTGTAATTTCATGGTCATCGAGTCATGTTTCTGGTTAAAGTTTGTATTTTGGTTTTTTTTATTATGAACATGAACAGGTAACGTGGAGAAGCAATTTCACACCATCAAAAGCATGGATTAATGTTGACGTCATCATTTTGCGACAAGTCCTTTGCCACATGAGCATGGTTCTTTTTTTTTGTCTCAATGAGCTTTATTTTTTGTCTAAAAGGTCAAATGGGATTGTATCGTCCATTCTACTCGAGCTATACTAATATATGTCAGTGTGTGTGTGTGTCAGTGTGTCTCCTCCATAACTCCAAAACCATAAAACCTATCAGCCTGAAACTTTGCACGCATACTAAGAAAATTCCAAAGAAGTGCGAGAGTGAAAATTGGGTGTTTGAGTTAATTAAAACACCCCTTTTGAAGATAATTAATGGCCTTATTTAATTATGTCCTTCATCAGGCGATCCTCGACGACCTCACTCTCTGGGGTCTGAAGGCGTTTCCTGGGTAACCTTGCTGGGGTCTGAAGCCGCCATGTTTTTTGGCCCGTTCAACAATGCCTTGACTTGAAACAAGCCACAACGATTTCTTAACGATAAAGTTTTTTTTTCACTTTCCTCACTCATATCGAATGCCTGTTCATCATAGCTACGAATCGCTGGGTACACTGCAATGCTTATAAACGCCCAGAGACACCAGCGTTCGTGGCTTTATTTCATTTCCACATATGAATGACTGAGAGAATCTCTTACACTAAGCAAAATTACAACTTTTAAGCTCCAGATTTGAAAGTATCAGGAGTTTCGACTCCCAAAAATGTATTGATTTGTTCAATTCGGACATCGTTTGGACATTCAGACATTGCTTGCCAACCATTCAATTCGAGTGCTTGCTTGAGTGCTTAAGCCACTTGCCAAGTGCCCCACAGTGGATGGCGGTGCAATTTATGTCCCGAACAGGATGTACTGTTCACAGTTGCTGCGAGATAGAGCGTGTTCTGATAACGCGTTTTCGCTACAGCATGGATTTAATTCAACAACAACAACCGCGTGGGCATTGTTCTCTCAACCTCCATCTTCACAGGATAGGGCGTCACCCCATGGGGTTGTGTGACCGGTGTAATGTTCCTGAGAATTTCGTTCATGTTTTCTCTCTCTGCCCTCAGTACGATGAGCCCAGATCACGTCTACTACATTCTGTCCATGTCATAGGGATCACGTGGTCAGACCTGCCGGATGCATTTTGCCATCTGACTCAGAAGCACCCCCAGTTCTGTCAATCAGTTTTAAAATTCATGAAAGAAACGGGGCTTGTAATATGTCTCCAGTATCCATATCCGAGGTGTTTAGGTGTGCGGTGTATATAGAGCCTCATGACTCTTGAATTGCCATTAAATCCCCAAAACATCGAAAGAACAACCACGCTACATCATTCTGAATGAATCCTTCACTCAATGCGGACACTTTTGCCATGTCAAGTTATTCAGAGGGAGTGGTTCCTGCTCCATCATTCAGAGGGAGTGGCTCGTGTCCCATCATTCTAAGCGAGTGGTTCATGCTCCGTCGTCCTGAGCAAGCGGTTCGTGCTCCGTCTTCGTGAGCGAGTGGTTCATGCTCCGTCGTCCTGAGCGAGCGGTTCGTGCTCCATCATCTTGATCAAGTGGTTCGTGCTCCGTCATCTTGACTGAGTGCTTTGTGCTCCGTGATCCTGAACGAGCGATATGTGCTTCGTCGTCCTGAGCGAGTGGTCTGTGCTTGGTCGTCCTAAGCGAGTGGTCCACGCTTCGTCGTCCTGAGCGAGTGGTTCGTGCTCCGTCGTCCTGAGTGAGCGGTCCATGCTCTGTCATCCTGAGCGAATCATTCGTGATGAGCACGATCCCGACTGTATGAGAAGTTCCAAGGTACATAGGGAGAGGGATAATGTCCTGATATGTTTCAAGGAGGTGTACGAACAGAAAATGAAGGCAGCTACTCAAGTCTCCATTTTGAAATAATTTTTAAAATCCCAAGCGAATCAGCCTCCATTTCATCTTCTGAGCCTTCAACTTCAACTAAACAGCCTTCCACAGATGAATATGCTTGCCACAAACAATATGTACTGTATCCAACCCCAATCATGACAACATTTTTTTTAAGTAACTCATGTTAATGTTTTTATTTGTTATATGTTTTATTTACGCATTGTTTGCTGCTTTTTTGTACCTCCTCGCTCGCCCTACACTCCTCACTCCCTCCTGCTTCCTCACTCCCCCACCCCACCTCGGTCTCCCTACATCCTTGCTCCTCCACCCCTCTATCTTCCCCCTTTTTTTCTCCCCCCTCCTTAGTAAACCCATCGTCCAGACAGTGGTTATGTCCAGTCTGACCCTCTCCTCACTCTGCCTTCCCTTTCCCACCCCACCTCGTTCCTTCCTCCTCCTTCTTCGCTTCCCCACCCCGCCCTGATATCCCTCCTTTCTCTCCCTTCCTCCTCTCTCCCTCCATCACTATACCCTCCCTCCTTTCTCACCTCCTTCTTACTCCCCCCCCCACCCTCCTTAATATTCCCGTCAGCAAAGCGACAGGTTTTATTTGCTAATATCTACTAATAAGTGTGTATGTGTGTGGGTGTGTCTTCAGAAAGCATAACATATTCTCTGTGCTAACTTCTCTACCCCCATCCCTCTGTTTCTATGTACAATCCTCCCTCCACCCCCTCCTAATACAGTGCAGCACCATCTTCACACACCTCATCTCTGTCTCTCTGTCTCCGGACATGTCTGGGCGGTGTTTGTCTCTGGACAATATTTATCGTTTGACCGGAGAAAATTGATTTCAGACATTATTTTGTTTCCCTCTTCACTGTTATTCTATGCAGAATAATTTTGATGAGACAGTGTGAATCGTAATTATCACTCCACCACACGTCTGCCTTCCCTTCCTCTCACCTCACGCTGCCTTCCCTCCCCCCACCCCTCCTCACTCTACCCCCTCCCCTCTCTCTTTCCCCCACCACCTTCTCAATACCCCTCTCTCTCCTCAACCCCTCTCTCTCCCCCACCCCTCTCCTCATTTTTCTTCCCCCGCTCAGTATTCCCGTCAGCGAAGCGACAGGTGGTATTTGCTGGTTTTATAAAAAGCATTTCCAATGTGCATTCATAGAATTGCTATATTTTCTAAGAGTCCTGAAAGGGGCCTTAAAAAGCTGAACCTCACAAATGCAGAGAATGGTGCTGAACCTGACTTTGCAAAAGGTCGATGCTGTTCGTCCATTACACTACCTCCACAATGACGTGTGTAAACAATCAGCTATCCCCGGGTTCATTGCTGCACATTTAGAGTCAATTGACCTCGAACAATCTTGTGACTGAAAAAGCTCGTCTCCTGAAACCAAAAGCACATGGATATAAAGGCAATTCATAAACCCAGATACCCTCCTCTTTTCATCTGAATCATAAAAATGGCTTGTACATTCAATGCAGACAGTGCATGGGTTTCACTCTGGGAGAATGTATTGCATTGCAGGGATTTACGTGATAAAGGTATAATTCGATTACAGTCTGTAAGACATCAGACGAGAATAAATTGCCTGAAAGGTTAAAAAAATCACTCCAATAAAGTCACAATTTGGGATTTGTCACTCACTACAAATATTTCCTTTGTTTCTTACGAATGCTTCAACTAGTAAAGTATTGCTCTGATATCACCATGAATATTATACGAAAGCCACCATTAATTTACCGGTCACTTTCTGTCTCTTCCAATCCTTCAACCACAGTGAGGACAACAGATCTCGCAGCAGGTAAGAATGTCAAACCAATCCCATGATGATTTGTTCTACTGTTGCTTTGTGAAGGTATTGCACAACGAGTAATGCTGCCATATATATACTACTTGGCCACTAACACCTGGCTTCAAGTCCCATCGTTTTGGAAATTCGAGGCCAAAGTGGAATATATTTGTGTTATGTTTAACATTTGTCACAAAAGCACCTGAATCTCAGGTGCATCGATAAGCGGCAGAGCGGTGCGCACGCGCACACACACACACACACACACACACACACACACACACACACACACACACACACGCACACACACACGCACACACACACACACACACACACACACACACACACACACACACACACACACACACACACACACACCAGGCCTGTCGCCAGGTCTCAGTATTAAGGGGGACATATGAACTTGATTGGGGAGGGAGGGGGGGGGCACAATTATAATATTTAATATTTTTGATAACCCGGTATGCTATTGTATTCATGCAGCATTGACGCATCTATACTGAGGTTGCCATCGCATACTAACCAAATTGATGTCAGCTAGATTTAATATGTTCCGATGTTTTTGACCTAAAATTATTGGAATGCAGGAGAGCCGCAACAAACTGGCACATTCACAATACAGATAATTCAATGATTGGAAAATTGGCACCAATTCAGGTGAACTTATACAAGGTGTTGTCAAGAATTGGCATTAGAAAATTAATATACCAGAGATACAATGACTAAACGGGGGAGGTTGGCACCAGAATCAGTGCACTTTGAAATAAGATACAGTCGGCTATGACCTGCGATCATCACGTTAAACTATCAACAGCAAATACGACCAGCCTGAAGATAGCACAAGGTCCGCATTTAAAGCAGTGAATTACACAGAGGTAAGGTTATGCACAAAGCACTAGATATGGGATATGCAAGGCACCAAACACAACATTTAACTTAAACATCAGAAGTACAAAGCAGCCGACCACGGCGGGTGCTGACCACAACCACAACGACACGCACACACGCATCACCAGCAGTCACACACACAATCTGAACTCCTCGTATCGTTTTTATACCACTGTACTCGCTGTCAGAAGAGCTGCAGGCGACTCGTCTCGGTGTGGAATCTTGTGAGAACCTTCTCCTTCCATTCATTCAGGCATTTACGTGTGAGGTCTCTCTCGAAGGCCAGCTGTACCAGTTGTGCCTTGCGTGCATGGCGCATGGACCGTCGATGGTCAGTGAAGACATTCCTCAATGTTGAGAATGAGTTTTCACACATGGCAGTGGATGCACCAAATGTTAGTCCAAGTCTCATAGCAGTCACTGCACTTGGCATGGCTTCCAGCGTTTTGTGGTATGTCGAGAGGAGTTTTTGTGTTGTCCATCTCTCGTTTGGCTGCTTTTCTGTCTGTGAGCGAATAAACTGCTTTGCAACCAGACACTCTGTTTCACTGATGGTTGACTTTGTTAATGTCATGATGTGCTGGAGCAAGTGGGGATCCAAAAACGTGCCATTTTCGGGATTCAAGGCAGCGAGTGAACGGGC
Organism: Eptatretus burgeri; assembly: GCF_056783735.1. NCBI lineage: Eukaryota > Metazoa > Chordata > Myxini > Myxiniformes > Myxinidae > Eptatretus > Eptatretus burgeri. Next base: position 88,039,983 of record NC_140966.1, read on the forward strand.
GAGTTGTGTGTTGCGCTCACTGAAGCGCTGAGCGATCTCTCCAAGCACAGTGTCAATTGCGCTGTATAAAACCCTCTGCAGTTCCATCTTGTCATTGTCGTTGTTTTGTCCTGTCGTCTCCAAAACTACAAGCTGTTCCAAGTTCTTATGCATTGTGCGTCTCCGTTTTGGTGGCGCAGGTGTAGCAGTGTGAGCATTGTTGGCCTTGTTCCACAGATCAGTGAACTCATCCTCAGAGCAGAGTTTCTTCACGTACTCTGTAGCACTCGCCACCAGTTCCAACTCCGTTAGCAAGTCCATGTCCTCTGCCTGCAAGAGTCTGTTAGGGCCATCTAACAACATCAGCAGTTTTTGTACAAATATAGCAATGAACATGAAGGCAGGCCCAGAGACTTCCCGCAAAAGCCCAATAGCCTCCATCCTCATCTCTGCACCGTAGGCGCGCTCTGCATCAATCTCCGATAGTAAGGATGTGATATCCTTAAAAGATCCTATGATCACAGACACGGTGGCTAAATGTCCCGTCCACCTTTGATCAAGAAGTCGTTTTAACCACTCACCTTTATACTCTGCAGCAACAGTGGGCTTTCTGAAGAATTTGTACAGGCAACAACAAACCTCGAGGAAATCTGTGACAGCTTTCTCTGCTGCCAGTGCATGGATAACTACCAAATGGATTTGGTGATTTAAGCAGTGCACATAGGGGATTTCTCTTTCAAATATCTCTTGCAACAATTTTTGCACCCCACTGTGCTTCCCAGCCATTACTGAAGCCCCATCATACACCTGACTTAATATTTTTGACGTGTCAAGTCCTGTTTTTGTCAGCTCTGCAATTATTAGGTCTGTCAATGTTTTTGCATCTCCAGCGTTGGCTGTAGCTATTGTGAGTAGACGCTCTATTGCTTCATTTGATGCGGATACAAAGCGAATGATGATTGATATGTTCTCACATTCAGTGGGGTCCCTCGTCCCATCCACCTTGATGGTAAACCACGATGTGCCTACTTCTTCCACGATGGCATCCGTCACAACATTACTCAATGTGCAGATCAGTTCATTCTACATTTCCGGACTAGTACAGCTTGCGTTTCGTGGGATATGCTTTATTATTTTGGCTAGCTCGGTGTCTTTTTTGAGTGTGTAGTTTAAAAGCAAGAGAAAGAGCCCACTGTGCCCGTCTGACATATCCTCAAAATTATCAAGGCTCCCTCTGAAAGGTAACTGATTTTCTGCGAGAAATCCCACATCTATAAGAGCGGACACATAGTACCGGTTTCTATTTAGCTGGTCAGCATTGAGGAGTGTGGAAATCTCCTTACCACAATCCTCTCATTCTCCTTCCACCTCAAAACACAAGTTAAATGTTCCTTTGAAGTTGCGTGTTTGTGAAACCCCCTGTCTTTCTCAATGGCATGTTTCCAATTCCGGTAGCCTCGCACTGTGAAAGTAGAGTCCACTGGGCTGCGTGCAGTGTTAAACTTCCTACATGGATAGCAGAATGCTGCATCTGTTTGCACACTGTATTCCAGCCATTCATTAAGGCCCAGTCACACCTTGACGTTTTAGCCAGCTTATGCCGATTTTGGAAAAATTGGTCTAAAACGCTGGCACACGTCGAATACGTTATGGGTAAGTTTTGGAAACATTGAGAGGACGCTGAAAAACACTGCCATACATCGTAGTACGCTGGCTTTCATCGTTAACCTCCGCCATCGAAGATGGACGGAGGTTACTGTTTTCACTCCTGTCTGTTTGTTTGTTTGTGAACAGTATTACGGAAAAACTCCTGGACGGATTTCGACGACACTTGGTGGGGGGATTAGGTATGGTCTAAGGATCATGCCATTAAATTTTGGACTTGGTCCAAAAAAAATTTTTTTTGCAAAAAAATTTCGATTTTATTTGAAAAATATTTGAATTTTTTTTTTGCATTTCTACATGTTTTAAGTGATTTCCAACTCCAAAAAAATTTGTTAGAGAAAAAAAAATTTTGCAACTTTTTTTTCAAAAAAATTTCGATTTTATTTTTTTGGGCATTTCTTCATGCGCGTCGATCTAGTTTAGTTTATTCAATCGTGGTTCAGTAGCGTCTGATCAGTTTTGACCTACAATGAATAGGATATCAGGTTCACTTAAGTGACCCAGCAGTATTGGCCGCAGAGGTTTTGCACTCTACCGAGTGCTCCCCCTCCAGTTGTACTTTTCGGTTGTCCTCAAAATTTTCCATGCTTGAAATTTGTTAGACTTATGCCAGCGTATGACTCACAAGTTCCGCTACGCTGGCCATAAGTTGTAGGCACGTTATGCGATCGTTGACACACGTCGACACGTTAATTGTAAGTTAATCATAAGTCGAAACACGTCGAGGTAATGTTTAGCATGCCCGAAACTTATTTCTAACCTATGAATAACATGTTGTATGCACGTTACGCGATCGTTGACACACGTCGACACACGTGACCAAGGGCGTAGCCAGAGGTCCAAAAGCGATGAGGGGAAAAGAGGTGAACTTGGTTGATGTGACGGTGCGCGTAGCGCAGCGTTGCGAGTGCCAACGGTGCGAAGCCATTATGGCGAGTGGTCTGGGGGCCTTGAGCGGCCCCCAGAAGCCAATGCATTTTTGATGCCCAGAAACCTATTCTTAGCTAATTTCAACGCTCAAAATTTTTAAATGTTAATGTTCATTTCAACCACATTAATCATGAAAAAATATATATATATATATATATATATATATATCCATACAGTCAAACAGTAAATTTTGTTTGTGTCAAAACATTTTAGCCCCCATGGTAAACCCACCCCACACCCTCACCCACCCTCCCCAGATATCAAATGGTTGCCCCCTATTATATATAAAAGATTCTCTACGAAAACGGTCGAGGCCCGGGTTACCAACGAC
>NC_140966.1:88047887-88055387 GCF_056783735.1 Eptatretus burgeri
GTTATGCCACGTCATCGTCGGCGATACGTGCAGTGCGCTATGCATAAGTTAGACTATCGTTGGGCATAGGTTGTGAATGCCAACAACAGGTTTAGCATTCTTTGGTGTAAGTTATGTTTAAGACAACGAAACGTTCTGTGTCCGTTACTAATATGTTTGCATATGACAAACTCGTTATGAATACGTCCAAATCTTAAAAAAAAAAAAAACATCAAAAGTTCAGCGTAAGCCAGCGTTTTACATACATTTTGATACGTTACCATTTCTGGCTAAAACGTCAATGTGTGACTGGGCCTTTAGTCTGGTACCAAGAGCACACAAAAGAGCGACTCTTGTTCTGAAACAGATGGCCAGGGTACCGCTGTAGAACAACTTGATTCGGTCTCTCACTTCCAAGATCATCGGGAAGCAGCTTTACAGTCACACCCAATCGCGAGGCTGCCACCGAGCGTGGCAACCCGGCTGCCTGCGCTGGGGCTCCAGCCGCAGAGCTAACGTTTCTGGCTTGGTCAGGTTGGCCAGCTTCTGTCGGTATTTCATCGACATGATCGTCTCCTCCTCCTCCTCCTCCTCCTCCTTCCTCCAACTCCTCCCACAACATGTCTTTCATCATCTTCTTTATTTTCGTCGGTTGCATTTTTTCCTTATCTTCGCCATTTTCGTATATCCATGTATTTTTCTACTGCTGCTAGTCAGCGCTCTCCGTGACTCGTCCCTCGTGACTCGTGTCACTAATCTCGCGACTCGCGAGATTTGACGGTTGACGGTATTATTCATTAAATGATGCATGCACCAAAAACAAGTTTTATCTGCATAATTTCAAATGTAAGCACAATTGCAAACACATATTTTAAATTTTTATTATAAGATTACTTTTGTAAGATGGAGGGTTGTGAAGGTCACGTGGTGCACTTCATCTTTCATTATGTAAATTTATGTATTTTCCTTATTCATATTATCATATTATGACTATATTACATTTATACCGAACGTACAACCAATCAGGTAACCTGCTTAAAAGGGCCTCCATATCGAATACGCTGATTGGCTCTTCCTTAAAACTAAATGATCCATGATATATATATATATATATATATATATATATATATATATATATATATATATATATATATATATATATATATACATATATATATATATATATATATATATATATATATATATATATATATATATATATATATACTGTTGCGGTCTTCGCGCCCGCCGCGTGCGACGGCCACGTAACTTTCGAATCGCGGCACGTCGCCCACGGACGGACAATCCAGTCGTGACCCTCTCGGACTAACGCCGGGAACCAGTCACGGGTGGACCTTTTCAGTCTCACCGCGATCGAGCCAATCAGCCCCCGCGTGGGATAGGGTTGCTCGCCAAATTCGAACTACCTAAGTACCCACGCGGAGGGTAGACCGGGCGATCGCACCTCGCCGCAGGTCGACTTCGGACACGGGCCATAGCGACCCGTTCCGTACCATCAGAATAACCGGCGGTGTTATCGTCGACCTCGACGGTTCGATTAATTATCGGGCGTATTCAGCCCACTACCAACCCTTTACGTGAAGCAAGATGGGGGATTCAATGGAGGAAAAGACGAAGCGAGCGGGAGAACAGTTCAACAATAAAGCACATTTATTCTCGGCACACGGGAAGCACACAAATACAATTCCACCAAATGCACACAAAAAAGAAAACACAATTCCATTTTACATAAAAAGCAAACATAAAAGTGAAAACACAGTGCAGAGCTAATACCGACTACCGAGCACACGGCAACACTTATACAATTCTACTTCACAGACGGCGCCGACAACACATACCCAAAACCAAGGAAAGAAATACCCTCAAGAATGAGGTAGGCCTGGGGCCGAGACCTGGTCGGGCCTACCCGTCTGGTGATGAGACGCGGAGCGGCGATGGCCCCGCAACCCGCGGGCCTCGTGGACAGTGCCTGGCAGGGGGTGGGAACGGGGCCCCCTTGGTCGCACTATCTCAGCGCGGGGGGGAAACAGGAGGGGGGTTGCTGATGCTCGGGGCATAGAGGATCTTTATTATGTGCGCGACGAGCGTCTCCACCTCGGCCAGGTCGCGCTGCCGGCCTCCCAGGGGTGCAGCTCCCTGCACGACGCGAGCACCCCCCTCGTCCGCCCTCGCCGCCTCTCCACAGCTCGTCCCCTCCGTTCCGACTTCAACGCACACGACGAGCAGCTCCACCGCCCGCGAAGTCTTGACTCTCTGTCCGTTCTTGTTTCGCCTCGTTCCGACCTTTACTACTCGTTCTCGTTCTGCTGACTCTTTCGCTCCGACTTTTACGACTCCTTTGACTGACGAACACCGTCCTTTTATCCCCCCGTAACTTCGCCTTTGACCCCCTCCCTTTGACCTTTCAACTCGCTCCCCATTGGCCCGAGAAAAAGTGGGCGTGAAGGCTTTTTGATCCACAAATTTGCATATATCGATCGCCCTGGGGCGGGACCAATTCGCCCTCGCTCACCGATTGGACGGCAAAAAGTGGGCGTGTGTCGTTTGGATCCGTTTTTGAAGCAGAAAATCCGTGATTTTGTACACGCTGTTCAACGTGCGCCCTACACGAGTCCAGCATCGGTGCCCATGGTGGCGCGAGATGACGGTGATGCGATGGTGGCGAGTTGTGACGGTAAAGGTCATGGCGGTTGTGGTGAAAGCGGCGTTGTGGTTGGTGGTTGATGTTGTGGTTGTGATGGTGGCGATTGGTCCAAAATAAAGATAGTAAAAGAAAAACGGCTATCCTGAAGAGTCGCAGCACGTATAAATGACATGTATTCCCACTAGACAACGGGTTTGGGCCTAACTACACATGCACTTACCGAGATACCTCACCTAAGGGACCTGAATGGTGGTTTGCGAATCTGGTAACCACAACACTACCCCCTTCCCTTTTTACAGACTCGTCCCGAGTCGTCAAATTTTCGTGTGCCATCATGTGTAGTTTTCCCCTAGTACATTTTACCTACGGATCCCTGAGTGCGACATTCATGGTATTCGTGTCCCCAAAATAAATAACCTAAGGGCTGCGTAACTATCTAAACAAACTCACTCACACGGACGACTTAAATAAAATTGCCGGCGCTAAGACATACATGCCGGGGGGCGCACTCATATTTACAGTACATCTTAACCTTAACTTACAAATTTTACACTAAACCATGGCCCAGGATCACTGAACTCTGCAAAGAAAAGCAGTTAGCAGGGAGCCAGGCTGCCCGCATGCAGTCTCTGGCTCAAAACAATGCAGGTGACAGGGAACGTGGCTGGCTGCTCACACGCAGTCCAAGGCCTTCCCTTTTTACTGAACTCAGTGAACCACAACGGTGCATGGGCTGCACAACGCAGTCTCCGTGCCAGCTCAAGTGGCACACGCAATGAGCACAACGAATGGATGCATGAACACAAACACGGTGCACGGGCCGCCACTGCAGGCCCGTGTTGTAGCTGCCAACAGGGCAGTTCTCGCAGCTTGCAAACTGTTGCCTTGATCCTGGCGCACATGGAAATGAACAGGGGGGGCAAAGCAAAATTGAACGGGGCTGGTGAACATGGGCAGTGGGCATGGCATGGCAAAGGTGCAGGCAACACAGCCCGCAGAAGAAGGCCGCTGCAGGCAAACACAGCCGGCAGATGAACTGGCCGGCACAGGCCTTGAAGCAAAACACGGCCAGCCGATGGCACAGGCCTTGCAGCAAAACAACAGCTGCCGATGAAGTTGGCCGGCCTCCGCCCCGAAGAAAAACACGGCCAGCCGATGGAGTTGGCTAGCCTTTGCCGTTCAGTGGAGGTTGGTGGAGGGAGTGCGGTGGTGCTGGCCACTTGGAAGGCGGGCTCGGACCTACCTACCTGTCTCCCTCCCAACCTATCGCCTTTGCCTGTCACTGTACATACCCACTCCCTTAATTTGTCAAACCCCAATTTAGCCCCAACTTATTTTTTTGTTGTTTTTATTTTTACTCCCCCACTATAAATCGTCCCCTAACCCCCTTTTATCGTCCTTGTTCGGCTAACCTATCCTGTCACCTAGCCTACTCCCAACCCCTACGTTCCCTTCCCGGAGAATAAGGGAGAGCTAACGTCCTGTGTCGAGGCCCAACGAAGCCCCAGAATGGCCTCCCCAGAGTTCGGCGATCTTAACACCAAGTGGGTCCAGCGGCCCACAACGACAACGAGGGGATGGATGGTGCGGAGGGTACATCTCCTAATCTACCCTAACCATTTAACTGCTAAACTACCCCGGGGCTTTCAACAAGCGCCTCTCGCTTAAACTATTGGTTCTCTCAACCCAGATTCCCGTCGCCTTTGTTGGTGTCCTCACAATTTCGGGCCTCACCCCCCTTTTTTCTCTCCGTGCCCTCACACGGTCTCCTGGCTGGGACACGTGGCTCCCTTTGGCAGGCACGACCCTCTGCCCGAATCTCCCCGCTATGGCACCCCGGGCACTACACTGCCTCCGAGCCTACCAGCTCCCTAACACCGGGGAGTGCCCCCATCAGCACCTCCCTGAAACGCACACGTGGCAGGCCGGCCTCCCGGGCCCCTTTCCGAGGTCACCCGTGCCCACTGCACTGCCCACGCGGCTAATGGCGCCCGGGCCCCCGCAACAAGCAGGCGCACCCGTGCCCACTACTCTATCCCGGCCCCCCATGGGCCCTTGGCCTACCGCGGCCGACAAGCCTGGTGCCCGGGGTACCCACTCAGCGATACTCACCTTTCGCAGCCACGCTCCCAAGCCCGTCAACAGGGCTCCTGCACCCCTCCAAATGGGTCTCGAGCCTACTTTCCCACCAACAACAAAACGACCTCCATTTTTCAATTTAACTAACCCAGCTAACTCACTCTACACTGACCCCGGGGTCCCTTGGGCGGGAGTCACTCCTCCCCCCAATCACTCATCGCACCATGCATTCCCCATTCACTCTACACACACAGACCCGCTGGCCTCACTCACTCACCAAGCACATGCTTCCACTTCACTCACCAACTCTCCAACACACACACCACTGAACTCTGCCATCCTTCTAACTACATCCCCTAACTAACTCGTGCTCCCACGTCGTCCCTTAAACTAGTAGCACGTTCCTTTTAACACTACGTAGCTAAACTACGTCCCCGCTACACATCCACAAGTCTGTCACTGTCTTCTAATCATCATTTTATCAATTTCCCCACCTAAAGCTCACTAAATCCCTCTAGCTAATCCATTCCACGGACTCCATGAGGACTTACCCCTGCCCCATGAAGTCGGTCTAACTAAGCTAACCCTTCCCCCTAACTAGTTTCCATCCTGTGCCCAGGTCAGGGAGTCTTTCACCCCTTGCCCAGGAATCCTGTACACCCGAAAGTGAGGCTTGCTTTTCTCTTTTTTTTTTTTTCATGCGCAGCACCTGCGCGGCAACTCAGAGCTCGCGCACTTTGCACCTGCCCGTGAAGTCATGCAGCTGCACGTGTTCCTCGTCCCTCCTTGGACGCGACCATCCGGCAGAGATGCCCCTCCTGCCGGATTCCAACCACACGTGCAGCCATGACGTCACCGTGCGCATAAAAAAAAACACAAGCCCCACGTTTCGAGGGGTTCCCCACGCGAACACATGTGCTTTGCCCGTTGGAGCTGAACACACACGATCGCGTGGAGAACCCGTCCGGTCCAAATCCGTTTACCTGCCTAACTTTGTCCGTCCGCGGGATCGGCAAATCCACCGCGTGCGTTTCCGGACCGGGACTTCACTCTCGCAAGCGAGCACGTGGCGGTCTCGTGCGTTGCACAGCACGAACCGCGTGCTCACTGCTGGGTGAACCCGGCACGGTGCTCGAAACAACCACAGCCGCTACTCGGCTTTCTTTCCTCTGTCGCCTTCGTCGTCGCCATTCAACCCACGCACACCTGCGTGTTACGACGCACACAGTCCACTCCATCACATTCACACCGGGAGACGCGGCTGCGTGCTCCCGCATGCCAACCGACATCTCCCTCTCATACCGCTCTCTCACACACACGGTCTCCCTTGCACAACCCATACCACTCACACGTGGTGCTCCATTCACTCGTGCCTCACTCACACACGCGGGGGCACTCAACCGCGGTTCCTCATCCACACACCGTGCCTCACTCATACACGCGGGGGCACTTAACCGCGGTGCCTCATCCACACACGCGGGGGCACTCACCCACGGTTCCTCACTCATACTCCGTGCCTCATCCACACACGGCGTGCTGGGAAGCACGTACTCCGGCACCATCGCCACCACACCACTTACACGTGGTGCCTCACTCATACTGGCCGTTTCACTCACACACACGGCCTCACTCACACACGGTGCGCTGGGAAGCACACACTCCGGCACCATCGCCACCACACCACTCACACACGGGGTCGCTTCCACACACGGGGACGCACTCACGCCTTGCACCACACACACAGGGACAACCATACTGGGGATTCGTGTCCCCACAAGGGTCTCCGGGGCCTCCATACCCCCCAAGCTCTCCGTGCACCCGTCCACAGCACTCGTCCCCTCAACCTCGCAAAACACGACCGAACTCACCTGGTCTTGACTCGCCTTAAGGGGGCATACTCCCTCCCCTCGTTCCTGGAGGAGGTCATCCAGCTGCTCACACCGGGTCCCCACACGCTCCGCGAGCTCACCCCCACTGTCCTCCACTACCTCTGTGTGTGTGTGTGCGTCACTTACATTGTCCAATTCACCCTCCATCTCCCGTGTCTCTGCCAACTCTTCACCCTTTACCTCCCTTGTCTCAACTATTATTTCTGTTGTCGTCACCTCGTGTCTCGTCTCACACGTTTTGGTCTCCCCATTTAATTTTTCCCTTTCGGTCATCGTCACGACCCTCGCCCAACACGTTCCACGAATTATTTTTCACCCGCCTCCACCGCGGGCCTGTCAGCCGTTGCACCCCCACCCAGCTCGTTTGCTCCCACACGTGGAGTCGCCATTTTTATCTCCCGGTCACGGCCTTCATGCCCGCCTGCAGGCTTCGGCCCATGTTCTGCGTCTCACCCCGCAGCTTTTTCATTTCTTCTTTCATGTTTGTTTCCATTCCGTTCATTTTTGTATCCATCTTTTCGTTTATTTGTTGTGTATTCGCATCCATCGTCGTTTTCACTTCATTTGTATTTGTATCCATCTTTTCGTTCATGCCTTTCATTTCGTTCTTCATATTCGCATCCATTTTTTTTGATCATTTTCGCATTCATCTTTTCGTTCATTGCCGCCAGCATGGTGAATAGCTGGGCCATGTTGGATGCACTCAGCTGAGCCGTTTCGGCAAGGGTTGGGGAAGGGTCTTGGTGGAGAGGGGGGGGGAGGTGTCATACACCGCGGCCGCTGCCGCACCCACCTCGGGCCCTGGGTTCAGTTGGGCGAGTCCGTGTTCCTGCACAATCAACATTTCCTGCTCGGGGATTCCATCCTGGACCATGGATTCTACATTAC
>NC_140966.1:88060387-88062887 GCF_056783735.1 Eptatretus burgeri
TCCCCTGCAGAGAAAACCTGTGTGAAATAACCTGTCCACAACAATCATCTAACATGACCAGTGGCCACCTGATTGCTTCCTTTTGTTAGATCAAATTTGTACACAATGGTCATTGATTCCATTGTAAATCGAGAAATTCATTCACCTTTTCATGCATTAAACAGTTTTCACACGAAACACACGGACAGATCTCTGTGATCAAAACTAGACTCAATGGTGTAATGGTTGGAGCATCTGCTCCACATCTGGGAGGTTGGTGGTTCGAACCCCAACTGAGTCGTACCAAAGACTTTACAGATGGTATGTGCTGCTCTCTTGCTTGATGCTCAGCAGCACAGACAAAAAATATTCAGAAGGCAAAGGCAAACCTCCTCGTATAACAGGTGAGAAAAGTGGTGCCATTGTTGTGACGTTGCTGGTACCCTGAGTACCCTGAGCTTCTTGGGATGTGAGGCCACTTCCCTCAAACTCAGTGGCTGTGTTTGTCTCGTTCTGTGTTGTCTCGTTTGTGTGTTCATACGTGTAAGATGTGTGAGTGTTAGCTCCATTATGGGCTGTAGATCAAATAAAAAATATTTGCGTTTTGGTGTACGGAACTTCTGAGCTCCATGTTCCGGTGCATCTGCGTTTTCTCGTTCATCAATTCTGTACGCTCATTACTATTGTGTGCTCCCATTTGGATTGCGTTTTCAATCTTCAAGTTCGACTCGATTTTCAATGTGATGATAAACTCTGAAATAATAATAAACTCTGATTAACGCTGGGCGATGGCTTATTTTGTGAATCCTGGGAAGTTATCGCATAATTAGCTTTCATTGGAGATAAAAATGGATGTGATCAAGATGCACAACCAGCATAAGATGAGCTGCAGAGTGAAGAAACTAATCTGCAAGCCAACTACTGGATCCATCATTCATGGAAGGGTGTGGATGAGGAGATCACTCATAAGTGTTTCAAGAGGTGTTGAGATGGAACTTCAGTTGCCAGTAATGTCCCTCAGCGAACTTATGGCTGAAGATGTTGGAATCGCAACTACATCTGACAATCAGCTGGCAGCTACCATCAAGGATCTGCAGCACGTGCTGACTGAGAATGACGAGGATAAATAAATGATAAGTGAAGATGAGAAGTTGGAGGAGGAGAATGTCAGTTTACCTGCAGAGAACAATATCAAGATAATCCACGAGTTTGCTGCAAGCCTTGTGAACACGAAGGCCTTCGAAGTGAGCAAGGGTTGCAGTGCTTCGCTGAAGAGTTGCACGGCGGTGGAGGAAAAGGTTGAGGCCGAATTACTCAAACTGCACCAAATGTGGAAACAGACTACATTGCTGGACTTCTTCAAGAAAGTATGACACTTCCTGACTGCCAAAATGACGAGTGAAATTATGAATTAATCACTTCATAAAATCATTAAAAGAGTAAATAAAGGTCACCAAGACGGTTTTGTGTACATTTGGGGGCATGTGCTTCAATATCATTACTGTACTGCTGAAAAATGGTGGCCAAGATGGTAGTTGCAAACCTGTACAGGAAGACCAACTGTCTATAAAGACCACTTTTTTCCATTTCCCTTGAGCGGATCTTTCTTTGCAGGTTTGACTGTATCTGTATCTGTCTAGTATATTGTTGCGAATTCGCGCCCGCCGGCGTGCGAACGGCCACGTAACTCGAATCGCGGAACGTCGCCCACCGGACGGACAATTCTGTCGTGACCCTCTCGGACTAACGCCGGGAGCTAGTCACGGGTGTACCTTTCGGCCTCACCATGATCGTGCCAATCGGCCCCCCGCGTGGGATAGGGTTGTTCGCCAAATTCGACCTACCTAAGTACCCACGCGGAGGGTAGACCGGGCGATTGCACCTCGCTGCAGGTTGACTCCGGACACGGGCCACTTAAGCGACCCGTTCCGCACTATCGGGATAACCGAGCGGTGTTATCGTCGGCCTCGACGGTTCCGATTAAGTATCGGGCGTATTAAGCCCACTACCAACCCTTTATGTGAAGCAAGATGGAGATTCAATTAAAGAAAAGACGAAGCGAAACGGGAAAAACAGTTCAACATAATGCACCTTTATTCCGCGGCACACGGAGAGCACACATATACAATTACAACAATTATGCACCAAAAGCAGATGTAACAAAAGAAACACAACAATGCAGATCTACTACCGACTACGCGTGCACACGGCAACACTTACACAGTTTTACTTTACAGACGGCGCCGACAACACATTTACTCAAAAGCAAAAGAAAAGGGCCACCCTCAAAGACAAGGGGACAGACGGGGCCTGTGGGCCGCGAGACCGGGTGGATCCTACCCGTGTCTTGTGATGAGCCTCAAATGTGGCGGTGCCCCGACTCCGCGCTCCTTCGCCGGCCTCACCAGCGCCGCCCGGAGTGGGGTGGGAACGCCCCACCCCCTCGCACCATCTCAGCGCGGGGAGAAAAAAGGGGGGAATTGTTGATGCTCTGGGGAAAGAGGACAGCTTGCTTGCTTGG
>NC_140966.1:88070387-88102887 GCF_056783735.1 Eptatretus burgeri
CTAGTGCACACTCCTGCCCCAAGCGAGATGCCAGAACGTCCAGCCCCGAGTATCGATGAGGGTACGGGCTGCTCCCTTGTCTCTTGCCAGTCCAGAGGGAGGTGGTGGTCGTTCGTGATGATGGTAGTTGAGCGATGACAGTGGTGGTGCAACGTAGCAATTGGAGCGCAGCGAGTTTGTGATGGTGACGGTTGAGGTTAATATTGTGGTATCAATGGTGAGTGGAGTAGGTGAGCTTGGGTTGTGGTCTGATGATGTGGGGAGTTTTAGGAAGGCGTTGTGATGGTTGGAGAAATGTGTAGCATTGTGGTGCGAGTCTGGAGAAGGTCTGAGGTGAGCGTCTGTTTGATAATGGCGCAAGGTTTGAACGCGGAATGGCACCATATGCAAATTAACTATTCTGGTGTTATGGCCTGCATGCTTGCATGAAGAAAGGAGGTTCGTGTATGCAGCAAAGTAAATTAGATAAAAAATAAAGAATGAGAATAAAGACCTGCCTAAAACCCCTCGCAATGCATTTTGTCCCATCAACCCACACGACATAAGAGAAGGGCTATCAATAACGAGTACGAATGAAACAAGTGTTTCGGAACTGCTACATGTTGGCTGCCATTGCCTGGAGGGAGCGCCGGCTTTACAGAACTGCAATTATATATATATATATATATATATATATATATATATATATATATATATATATATATATATATATATATGTATATATATGTATATATATGGCTATATTTCTTCGAAGATTTTTCAACTATATTGGTTAGTCGATTTTGTTATTCTGTCTTTGTCTGTCTGTCTGTCTGTCTGTTTATTGCCTGCAGGTCACAATTTTAAACCGATCTTCACGAAACTTCACCACACTGTAGAGTTTGTCAGAAGGAAGAAGCCTATTGTTTTTGAGATCAAAAGGTCAAAAGGTCAACATAGGCCAAAGGTCAACAACTTATGTTAGATTTCGAAGATCTTCAATTTTCATCTGATTGACTTTAAATTTGAAGAGCCATTGCATATTTGGTCATTGAATTCAACCACCAATTATTTTTTAGGTCAAATTTGTTTTGTGGATTTTGCAAGTGTCTTGCTCTGCATGGCGTCTTCCTCTTGTTTGTCTGTCTGTCTATCTGTTTGTTTGTCGAAACAGAACTTTCGTGTTTTTCTCCACAACCGCTTGTCGGATTGAGACAAAATTTTCACTCTTGGTGCGATTACTCATGTGGAATGTTTAAATGATAATTATGACGCCATAGTCTACATGGTATGGCAGCCATGTTGGAAAAACAGAAAAAACTTTGGAGTTCTGTATCTCTGAAATCGCACCAAGGAAAAAATTGAAACTTGGCACAGAGCAAGTACTCCTCGTGGGGAATGAGTGATTTTTTTAATGACGTCATAGGTGCCTGTTATTACGTCATTGCATATGTAGAACGCTACATCCGATCAGTATGAACATTTTGGAGGGTCATCTCAGGATAAAATGGTCCACAATTTTTTTTTTGGTGATGTCATCGGTCACGTGATTCAGCCGCCATATTGTTTTTTAAAAGAAACCTTCAAAAATCTTCTTCTCTGAAATGGCTGAACAGATTGAGGCGAAACTTTACACATATGGCCGCCTACCCATGAGGAACAAATGGTTCATACATATGATGTCATAGGTCACATGGTTTGGCAGCCATATTGGATTTACCCTGAAACATATATAAATCTTCTCCAGAACAGCTGGAGAGATCAAGGGGAAACTTCACATAAATGTTCCCCAAGGCATGCGTGTTCAAGGTTGTTAAGGAATAATTGATGTAATAGTTTGGCAGCCATATTGGATTTAAGACAATATTTAATAATGTTTTCACTGGAACTGCTTAATCAATCAATGTGAAGCTTCACAATTGTGATATATCAGTGATGGGGAATACATGTTTTAAATTTCAACTTGATTGGCTACATTGTCTGGCAGTCAGAATTATTTGATTTTTTTGATGTGGGGCTTCTTTTTTTTTGAATAAGGCTCACTTGGCTGTGCTTGGATGGGTTTTAGGGTAGAGGGAGAGCAACTGAAATGCAAAACCTATCCAGGTTCCTCCTGATGACTTCATCTTTGCTTTTTGCTTGTTTGGGTTCCTTCTGATTACTCCAAAGAAGGACTGTACCTCATTGGTCTTCCATTGATCTGAATTGAATTTATTTTAATCCCATTCTAAATTCAATTGAATAATGAATAATAATAATAATAATAATAATAATAATAATAATAATAAAAAACGTCATGGGTCAGGGTCCGGTGTCCGATCTAAGCGGGACATCTTGGCACACGGTCATCTGCCAGCAGTGCAAAAATGGCAGTTCTAATTATGTCTCATTAATTACGGAGCATACCAGTACACAAATGCCACACAAAATACACCACACAACACCACACAAAACAAGTCCTGGCAAAGGTCTGCAATCTCTGTTTGCTCTTTTTCTTGTTTAAGAGGAAAACGGTCACGTGTTGCTGATCTGTCCTTTAATTATATTGAATGTCATTCCTATGATTTTTTTTTTCACCCTTTAACTCAATTAATCTTTCTCCAAGTAATTTATGGATGGCTTGCTTGTTATCATCATATAAAGAAGAATGCGATTAAATTAAAATTCTCGTTTTTAACAATGCCTTCACAAACCAAAACCAAGCCGGTGACATTTTGTAAAATAATCTTCCCTTTCGTTTTTATTCAGCATTTGGCAAAGAATATAAACCTTGAAATCGAACACAATGAAAGTAGTGGCTTTGCACTGAGATGTAATTGCATTCATGCAAGTACCATTCAAGCTCGAACATGCTTTATCAAAGCTGTTATACCGCAGGTAATTTCACTGTGGTTGCTGAAAATTTATGTGAAATGCGGCAACATATTGCTTGACGTTGTGTAACCAAAGAAATCAAATGGACAACAGCACTAGAATCATATTTTGAAATGAATTTTCTCTTCCCCATGTGAAATTCATTTAGCAGCTGGTCGTCATTTATTCATCATAAAATGCTGGAGGAAACAAATGGTTTTTTTCCCCCTCAAATAATGAAAGGACATGCAGTAAAACCAAGGCTGCAGTTGGATCTGCCTGGATGAAGCATCTGCCCAGCTAATCTCTTTTCTGGTGATTCACTGTTGTATAACAAGCATATAAATTCACAAAAATACACATAAAATGATGTACGTATCATTATGAGTACTCAACAGAGATTTAATTGAAAATTTAGAAGTGCCTATTAGTGGAGGCTGGTGGAGGCTTCATGTTTGCAACTTGTACACGGAAATATATTTTTCTGAGCCAGACTCAGTGAGCTTGTCACCAGCCTATCAGTTTTCTGGCTAATTGTATCGCTGACTGAGGCTTTAATGTATCTTGCACTTGGTGAATGCATATTCAAGTCGGATTTACCTCTCAAATCGTGAAACTGGTTGCCAGTTTGTATCTCTATTTCCCTGAAGGTGCCAGTTACCTCGAGTACAGCTAAGCTATTGACGACCATACGCGTGGAAGGAATTTATAATACGATGGCTAGTGTGCCAGCTTGAATGAATGCTCTTTTTGAAAGATGGGATTTTTACTGCCCACAAAGAGTTATATTGGACACGACAGCTAGCCTAACGTTTCCTTGGAAGACAGCCATCTTAAACAATGGTCCTGGCACCAAACTGCAATTTTGGTTATATATGGCTCTACCAGGATCAAACCTGCGACTAGACGAGAGTAAATGATCTGAACAGGTATCAACGGGCAAAAATGTTCTTCGCAAAATACACAGTTAGGGGTTCATCTATTTATTTTGATTCTGATGTCCTATACTCTGTTACATAGTGTCGGTGCTACCAAAGCATTTTTTTGTTTTTGCAAGGGTTATACTGGGTGGTTTGCCATTTCCTTGCCAGTAACAGTTCGGGGAGGAATTTATAATTTGTTCTTAGTGCCCGTGATAGTATGCCTACACTTTCCAAAAGACATCATGAGATCTTTAACGCCCATCTCATGCTGGCCGATGGGACACCTCGTTTACCGTCCATTTGAGGGATGGTGCATACATTGATGAATCACCCTGCCTGTGAAACACTGGGATTCAACTCCATGTGTACCCTTCAGCCATCCTGCCAGCCCCGTCTATTTATTGCAAAATGGTGCAATCTCTCCCCCCCCCCCCTTATAAGTTACCGGTCTCGGCCATTTTGGGCCGAATTTACAAAAGGCCTTTCGTGAGCGTCTTGCTAACACAAGCCTAACCCTTGAAAGCTGACAAAAACATATTTGTATGCGCACAGCTAATCTCCCGTTTCAACAGCAATTTATGAAGGGAGATTAACATCCATAATAGTTGTGTGCATGTAAACAGCCGATTGGCTTTTGAAACTTCGCCCATATCTCCATAATCCAATTGAAACGATGCACTTGCATAGAAAGAAATCACCACAGACAATTGTTGGAGAGGATTCAGCACATTACTCCTCATCTTTGGTTGATCTAGGTCATCCTGCTCGAGATTCAGCAGCCAACAAAATTATTCCTTCGAGAGATGCATCCATCCCTCCGAGATTATACATCCCTCCTTTGACATAATCCATCCTTCCTTCCACTCATCAATCCCTCCTTCCACTCATCTATCCTTCCTTCCACTCATTTATCCTTCGTTCCACTCATCAATTCCTCCTTCCACTCATCCATCCCTCCTTCTCCTCATCTATCAATCCCTCCAACCATTGATCATGGAGAAGACAATCTGTGAATGTGTGCAATCTCTATATACGAGCTATGGTTCCCACACCTATGCCACTCTGTGTGATCTGAATTGAAGTGATTGGTGATTATTGAAACAATCATCATGTTTTATGTTTGGGTTGTATACACAGTATAAAATTAATTACTGGCTATCTATTTATTATGTATGCAGATCTGGTGACATTTTCCCACTCCTTCCATACCCTTAATAGTCGAGGATAAATGGGGCTTCTGAGGCAGCCATTCAAATCAATGGGGGAAAAGGGAAAAACTTTCTAACTTAAGCCCCAAAAGCCCAAAATAGGAGACTGATTTCCTCCCCCTCCCATACAAGCAAATGTAAAATTGAGACTGATTTTCTCCCCCTCCCACACAAGCAAATGTAAAATTGAGACTGACTCAAGCCCCAAAAGCCCAAAATAGGAGACTGATTTTCTCCCCACCTATCCTCTTCCCTCCCATACAAGCAAATGTAAATTTGAGACACTGATTAAAGCACTTCTTTCCTTTTATATTTTCATTCCATGATAAAATGATAAAAGAATGATAAAATCTTAACCCCATTACCACTCAGATGTTTAATAATTTGTCTAATTCCTTCTGGATTAGTTTCTAATATCCCAAGACCACCAGATTTTAGTTTCTTTAACTCACTCTGACAATGTGAATATTTTGTTGTACCAAGAGAAACCTCCTCAAATATTTGACCTTCATTCCTCAATCGCATATGTTCCTCTACTGAAATATAGTAATAATGTTCACCTTCTACTTCTCCAGGTCTTATTGCTCTAGTTGTTGTTGATACAATACGAACTACATGATGCTTTTAAAGCAAATTTACAATATTCTCGTTTGTACTACTAGTGCGGGCCCGTATGTGCGTGCCCGTAGGTGCGTGCCAGTATGTGCAGCCTCGTTCCTTCGCTCTCGTAAACGACGACTGGATTGGGGCATTGTTTCAATTAGATCGGACCAACCGTATCATAAATGGCCATAACATGGGAAACACCTGGGAAACATACTCAGGTCCCCAGCGCCAATTGTGATGTCATATCAAACTAAGAAGTAGAAGAATTGTGATGCCACTCTCTCTTGCCCACCCTCTCTTGCCCCCCTCTCTCACCCCCCTCTCTCACCCCTCCTTTCTCCCCCCTTCTCTCTCGCCCCTCTCTCTCGCCCCCCCTCTCACACCCGCTCTCCCATCCCCCTCTCTCACCACCTCCTCTCTCCCACTCTCTTGAATTGTGATGGGCCCTCTCTCTCACCCCTCTCTCCCTCCCCTCTCTCCCTCCCCTCTCTCCCTCCCCTCTCTCCCTCCCCTCTCTCACCCCCTCTCTTGCCCCCCTCTCTCCCGCCCCCCTCTCTCGCCCCTCCTCTCTCACCCCTCCTCTCACCCCCTCTCTCCCTCCCCACTCTCGTCCCCCTCTCTCCCTCCCCTCTCTCGCCCCTCTCTCTGCAAATGTATTCACAAATGTCCACCAAGCACAACAATTAATTCAAACGTTGGGAGAAAACAGCTTTCAAACCCTTGGGAAACAGCTGTTTCCCTTGGGAAAATTCAAACCTTGGGAAAAAAAACAGCTTTCAAACCTTGGGAAACACTTGGGAAACAGCTGAAACGGATGAAGAACGATATCAAAACTTGAAAAGGCACATACTCAGGTCCCCAGCGTCGATTGTGACGTCATACCAAACGAAAAAGAAGCGGAGAGGAGGGAGGAAGAAGCAGAATTGACGTCAATCGTGCAAAAACAACAAAAAATAACATTAATTGTGACGTCATTCATGATGTCATAGCACCGTGTCCTGTCATTGGTTGACAGACGCTATTGGTCATTATTCGTTGACAGACAATATATGTCGTTATTGGTTGACAGACATTGGTCATTGTATCACGTTATTCTTTTTATTACTGCCAATTATTGTGCTACTATTATTATTATTATTATTATTAATATGCTGTTATCATTATTCTGAGATATCTTTGGGGAAAAATGGCATGATAAGGTGATAAGGTGGAACGACACTTCAGCTGCGATGTACACACCTTTCCAACACTGAAAAAAGCAATAAAATGGCCGTAACTTGGGAAACGCTCGTCCGATTGATATCAAACCTTGAAAAGACACATCCGCGGGTCCCCGTCAATATTCCTGGCAAGTTTCAATCAGATCGGACCGGCGGTCGTCGAGAAACGGCGGTCACAGACAGACAGACAGACACACACACACACACACACACACACATTGCTGGAATTATAGATAGATACAAGATCCTTGATTTATGAAAGTTTTTTTCCAGAAGCAGATTTACCCACAAGATTTATAATAATAGCTTTGTCATTTATATATGTAATTGTTTATAAAATAAAAAAATATATCCCTTAATATTTCATCTTGTTTCACAACAATATATTTATATTTTTCAGTCGTGTGTTTCATATAACCCCCAAATTCCTTTTTACTACATAATGTAGAACAATTGTCTCTCCAAAAGTTGTTTATATCTATTGAATTTAACTTGAATACAATAAAAGTATTAGCATTGTTTCATATTGAGCAACAAGGAAGTTGAAAGTATGATTGACGAAGATAAATACAATTACAAGAAGAATGTCTCCCTCTTATGTAGTAGCTATCCATTACCATTTGGTTTTTCTCATTAACACAATCATCAAAGATAACGAGGTTCTTCTTTGATTTATCCAAATCTTAGGGGAGAAGGTATATCATCCGTATTATCACTAAGAATACAAGTTATCGGTTTTGATTTCTTTTTATATCTCTGTGTATCACAAAATAGTTGTATTATATCTTCAATGTTGTAATCATTTCGTTTGTTTTGAAGTTTAAATTAACCGATTATATCTTCTTTTTGAAGACCAGCATTAAAACCTTGTGAGAGTAGTTGATACTCAGATTGAAAACTCGACTTTGTGAAAATTATTAAATTATCATAATCCAAAAAGTTAGGAGTAAGGCCTTAGTTATTTTATAACTTGGTTTACGGATCCGCCGACGGTATATTTGCCGAAATGAAATATAAATGGAAAACACATTTTTAGCCTTTTATATTTAAACATTTACCACCGAAGGTGCAAAAGTTTCAAAACCCGAAATGTAAGCGTCGGCACTTATTTTCAAAATATAATTTCGTGCGTGCGCGCCAAAATGCCTAGTAATCTTTAACAGTAGAACTGCGCAGTCGAGCTGCACAGTAGAACTCGGCTGCGCAGTAGAGCTGCGCAGTAGAACTGCGCAGTCGAGCAGTTCTACTGCGCAGTAGTCTTCGGTCATGGCATCTGAGCAGTGGCCAGCGTGGTTCAGATTGACTGTGGTTTCTGGGGCGAAGGTGATTGTTAAGAAGTATGTCGGCAGTATAAATTCGAGTGACTGTATTGGTGATTTAATCACACAACATCTTGACAACGAATATTCTGGTCGAACGATTGCATCAATTCAGTGCATCAGCAGGGATAATTCGCAGGCTCCTCTCGATCGTGCCGATTTTGTTTCCGTCGAAAGTTGTACACCGCTGTTCGTATTGAAAGATTTCGGTGCCAAGTACATCAAAGTTTCCCTGCCAGATGCTGATATTCAGCCTTCAACGGACCAGAAATCAGCCTTTGATGTGCTCATGGGGATGGGGAGACGGTACGATCAGATGCCCGCTGAAAAGTAAGAGCTGGTTATGGCTTTGATTGACCGTTTTGAGCGTGTTGACTCCGAGTAGACACCTTTTTTTTAAAATAATATCCAGCACTATGCACTGGTGTGCACGCACACATCTACGACTTGGACAGTAATTTTCTCACCATTGTTTCCATTTGTTTGATGATCCAACAAGTTTCTATAGAAAAAACATGCCAGACTATATTGTAAAAACAAGTCTTAATCCTTCTTTATTTTTTTCACATCAGATGATATAGTGAACATGGGCATCCTGCATTTGAATGGTCTTCCATCTTCAATGTTTTCTTAGATCCTCCTGGTCCGAGATTTATATTTATCCCCCCCCCCCAACCAACCCTTGGCTTTTCCATGGAACATCCGAAAAAAAAATCATTAAAATATTTAATTTCGAAAAATTGAAATTATATTTATATTTATATTTCGACCTACCAACCCAACATTTTAGCTGAAGAACTGCGTAAACCAAGTTATAAAATAACTAAGGCCTAAGGAGCATCTTTAAAAATAAGCAGGTTTTTCCACACCTGCTTGAACCAACTATGAGACATCTTAATGAATTTGGAAGATTTTTATGGTTGTTAAATTTTATCTTATTTTCCCAAATGGGTAAAAAATCATTCCTTTATATATTTGGAAAACAGGTTATTTAATTTATTATTGGCTTTTTTAGAAACTCTATATTTTATCCTAAGTTCGGGTTTAATTTCAAGATAATCCATTATTTTATTTATACAATATCTTGTGTTGATATTTCCCTGAAAATGGCAATCGTGAATAACATATAACAACAATCCTTTGAACATTTCTCGAATACATTCAGTTTCTTCCATTGTAAGGAAAGGTTTGTTATCACCCTCATAATTTACATTCATTTCTTTAATCAATCTTGTAAAGTAATTCATTTTGGTGTAAATATAAAAGAATTATATTCCTTTTTATATTTTTTATTATCATTAATTGGAAGATAATCACAGAATATACATTGTTTATAGGCTTTTGACTCTGTGTTTAATCCCACTCCATCACATGCAGGACAATTCTCAAATTTGTCATCTGGAGAATCAAGGAATTCAAGGGGCTCAAGATCTAGTATACCTTTTTTATATATATATATATATATATATATATATATATATATATATATATATATATATATATATATATATATATATATATATATAGTAAAACTTTACTTCAAATACAATTCATCTTCAGTATCATCTTCGGTACTTTCACAATCATCTATAAAACTACTTTCATAACTATCGTTTGAACACAAACTCTCGGTATCATAACTGTCTTCTGTTCCAACAGAGATACTATCATCACTCTCATAATCTTCAAAATCTTCAGTTGAATAATGACTCGTATTTAATTAGTAAAAAAAACATTACCATCAATATTGTTGCGAATTCGCGGCACGTCGCCCACCGGACGGACAATTCAGTCGTGACCCTCCGGGAACTATCGCCCGGAGCCACTCACGGGTGGGGCTTTTGACCTCACCACAATCGTGCCAATCGGCCACCCGCGTAGGATAGGGTTGTTCGTCAAACTCGACCTACCTAAGTACCCACGCGGATGGTAAACCGGGCGATCGTACCTCGCCGCAGGTCGACTCCGGACACGAGCCGCTTGGGCGGCCCGTTCCGTACTATCGGGATAACCGAGTGGTGTTATCGTCAACCTCAACGGTTCAGATTAATTACCGGGATCTTGCACCCGCTACGAACCCTTTACGTGAAGCAGGATGGAGAGTCAATGGAGAAAAGACAAAGCGAAACAGGAACAGTTCAACATGCAAGCACTTTATTTACACAACACACGGAGAGCACACATATAGCAATTAGAACAATTATGCACAAAAAGCAAATGTAATACGACCGACGAACGCGTACACACGGCAACACTTATACAGTTCTACTTCACAAGACACGGCGCCACAAGATCCATACAAAAACAAAAGAAAAGGGCCACCCTCAAAGACAAGGGGGCAGACGGGGCCCGTGGGCCTTTATGGCGTGGGACTTGGCAGACCGAACGAGTCCCACGAGACCGATGCAGGTTACCTGCACCCTCGCGGTGCGATGGTGGGCGAGCTCTCTCCGGTGCTCCTTGTACGAACGCGCAGGTCCTCGCGACACAGCTGGCAGAGCGGCACCTCCAGTCCGCATCCCCTCCGCGACGTCCGGACTCTCCACCGACTGCACGCTCCAACGAGCGGGTCACTCTACGGACCGCTTCTCCAAGACCCAGACGGGCAGAAGACCATGAACCGCCGACTAATACTGACACTCTCACCGACTGCCCTGACCTGACCTGACCTCCTCTGACCTGACTTCCTCTGACTTGCCTTCCTCTGACCTGCCTTCCTCTAGCGGCGCCTCCGTGCACCCTTTTATTTCCCTGGCACCCCGCCCCTCCCTTCGCGGCACGCGGGGGGGGGCGATCATTCCACCAGAGAAATGGGGTGGGAGTTGAGTTTCCAACCGTCATTCTTGTTTACCAGAGAAATCGGGGCGGTAGTTGAGTTTCCAACCATCATTCTTGTTTACCAGAGAAATCGGGGTGGTAGTTGAGTTCCAACCGTCATTCTTGTTTACCAGAGAAATTGGGGTGGGAGTTGAGTTCCAACCGTCATTCTTGTTTACCAGAGAAACTGGGGTGGGAGTTGGGTTTCCAACCGTCATTCTTGTTTACCAGAGAAATCGGGGTGGGAGTTGAGTTCCAACCATCATTCTTGTTTACCAGAGAAACCGGGGTGGGAGTTGTTGTTGTTCCCCTTTTGTGTTCTTGGAGATGTTGACGGTTGCTGGCAGAGTGGTGAGGATGGCGTAGTTGTTGAGAGGCAGGTATGGTTGTGGTTGTTGTGAAGTGGCGTTGTGGTTGGTGGTTGTGACCTGGTTGGTTCAAAATAAATATAGAACAGAAAAACGGCTATCTCAAAGCGTCGCATCCCGAATGGATCACATAAATTCCCTCTAAACAACGGGTTTGGGGCTAACTACACATGTACTTAGAGATATCTCACCTGCGGGCCCTTCATGGTGTAATGCGAATTTCCACAGCCGTAACAATATCTATATACTTTTTATTCATTAACAGATTCAACTACGACATTTTTTATATTAAAGGTAATATTAAAATGTTCCTTAACTACGATTGAACGAAACGTCATTTCAGCTGATATATTAACATCCTTTATTTCATCAGGATTTACATCTTTCGGGTTGTTGAAAAAAATCAAAATTTCTCCTTGCATATTACAGATGGTCTTATCTTTTCTTTCTTGGGCTTCGTCCATGAGGTTTTTCTTTTTTGATACTTTTCTTGTTTGATTGCTTTTTCTCATTTTGAATATATTTCCAGAAGGAGAGGAGAAACTTTTGTTAGAGCTACTTTAATTGATGTTCTTCCAGATTTCCGAAAAGCCCTTCCACTAAAGGAAATTGAAGAACTCATATTATTCACCATAATTGTTTTCATCCAATAGTTGTTATATTTATCTTTATTCAATTTTACATCCTCGACATATTTCTCAGTATCTTTTACAAATGAGGAGATTGATTGAACTTGTCTTTTGTGTCTTGATACATTGTATTTATTAAGTGAAAAAAGTTCGAGGATAAAATGGTTTTAAGCACAGATTCACCGATAAATTGAACAGAATTTTCATCAAGAAAATTGTATTTTAAGCAAAGTTTTGTAATATGAAAATGGTGAATACAACGTACTGCGATGTTTGTAATCATGAATATAAATGTTATAAAAAACACCTTCAAACCAACAAGCATACATTCAATCTTTTCAACAAATATCTCCACTTGACCAAGAAGCAAAACTTTGTGATAGATGTGATAATGATATTCTTTAAAAAAATTTTTTTATAATAAACACCTTCAATCACGCAAACACAAGAACAATGCAGAAAGGGATGGTGCCACTAAATTCTCCATTGAAAACACTGATGGGGCATTTAAAGGACATTAAAATAAGATTGTTTTGCTTTCAAGACCCTGGACCATCTTCACTCATTGAAGCTGTTGATATGGTTAAGCAAAGTCTTGAAACGATAATTAAAAACACATTAAGTGAAATGAAAACTTTTAAGTTTTATATGGGAGTAAAATTGAAGATGGTAAGAGAAGGTGATTAAACTACTCCCGAAATGAGGACAAACCCTCACTTTATCTCATCATTTCAAGATTTTGTAAGATGTGATGTTTACGATGAACTCCAGAGACAAGAACAAGATGTTGATAACACTGTAGTAGGTAGTGGATTTGCTATAACAAAAATAATCTTTTTAGATATACACATCTTAAAATCAGATCCTCTTCAAGCTTCTTCTTATATTTATTTACCAAAAGAGATAAAACTTAAGAAAGCAGTTGTTAATTTTCAAAATAAAGATAATAAATGTTTTCTATGGTCTGTTCTTGCTCACTTACATCCTCCAAAATGGAATCCTGAAAGGGTTGAACATTATAAGAAATACGAGAATACATTAAATGTGAAAGATTTAAAGTTTCCAATGTCATTGAGAGATATTCCTAAATTTGAGAAAATGAGTAATCCATTTGTTAATGTATATGGATTAACGGATACAAACAAAGTTCAGATATTAAAAATTTCAAACAACTATAAAAATGATGAAACACACATTGACCTTCTCTACTTTACTTCAAAGGAAAAAATCACATTGTGCTTTCATCATAAATTTATCAAGATTAACCAAATCACAACTCTACAAGAGAAAATGTAAAACGTATCCTTGTAAGAGATGTCTCAACTCCTGTCACTCAAAATAAAGATTAAATCAACATTCGAAATATTGCAGTAATCACAAATCAACCGTAATCAATTTACCAAAAGCAGGTTCTCACATATCATTCAAAGATTTTAACAAATCTATAAAACATCCGTTTGTGATATATGCTGATTTTGAAAGTATCCTTTACTTGAAAATATAGATACTGTTTCTCGAAATCCAAATAAATCATACACAAATAAATATCAAAAACATACTCCTTGTGGTTTCTGTTATTATATCAAATCATCTGTTGGTGATGAATACAACAAGTTAGAACTTTATGGAGGAGAAGATGCCTCAGAGGAGTTTGTAAGACGATTGGATAAAGACTGCATAAGACTAAGAGAAATAATGGTTAAAACCTATAAACCAATGTCATTAACAAAGGAAGAGAAAAAGGAATTAAGAAAGAACAGTATCTGTCATATTTTGAGGAAAAAATTGAGGGAGAGGTCAAGGTTAGGGATCACAGTCATATTACTGGTAAATATCGAGGTCCAGCTCATTCCCGTTGTAATCTTAATTACAAGCCCCCAAACTTTATTCCTGTCTTTCTTCACAACACTCACTATGACACACATCTATTTATAAATGAACTTTCAAACACATCTGGAGATATTTCTGCCATTCCTAACACAGATCAAAAATACATCTAATTTACAAAAACAACTCGTACATCCCCCATAACCCATATCAG
Organism: Eptatretus burgeri; assembly: GCF_056783735.1. Taxonomy (NCBI): domain Eukaryota; kingdom Metazoa; phylum Chordata; class Myxini; order Myxiniformes; family Myxinidae; genus Eptatretus; species Eptatretus burgeri. The sequence goes on from NC_140966.1 coordinate 88,084,351, forward strand.
ATTTCTTGACACATACAAGTTTATGGAAGTCCATTATCTCACTTAGCATCAAATATTAAAAACTTACCAAATCTTAAATCACATTTCTCAAATCAAGAAGAGATTGATCTCTTATCACAAAAGGGAATATATCTGTATGACTATATGGATTCATTTGAGAAGTTTAAAGAAACACAACTTCCTTCAAGGAAAAGTTTCTATGGCAAGTTGAATAAAACTCATATTTCCGATAGAGATTATACACAAGCTAAAAAGGTTTGGGAGAAGTTTAATATAAAGAATCTTGGAGAATATCATGATTTGTATCTTAAAACTGATGTATTGTTATTGGCTGATGTGTTTGAAACTTTTAGAACAGTCTGTCATAATAAAAAATTCTTATGGATTAGACCCCGTTCACTATTGCACAGCCCTGGGTTTGGCTTGGAGTGCGATGTTAAAAATAACAAAACAAAATTTAGAATTAATCAGTGAAATAGATATGCTTTTAATGATAGAGAAGGCTAAAAGAGGCGGAATATCTCAAGTATGTTCCAAGAGATATGCTAAAGCAAATAAACATCTTCCTGATTATAATAAGAAGGAGGATAACTCTTACCTGCTGTATTATGATGCTCACAATTTGTAGGGGTGGGCTATGTCTCAATCTTTACCTTATGGGAAACTTAAATGGGTTAAAGAAAAACATTATGAAAAAGTTTTACAAGACATTGTTGTCTCCTCTCAAAAAGAATTGGATGAAGCTGAAGTTGGATATTCTTTTGAGGTTGATTTAAAATATCCAGAAGAACGCCATTACAAACATAAAGACCTACCTTATGCCGCTGATAAAGAAAGTCCAAGAAAAGAATGGTTAAGTGATGACCAACAGTCATTCAATATAAAAGGTAAATCACCAGAAAAACTACTTCCTACATTAAATGATAAATAAAAGAAAGTTATGTTTTGCATCAAAAGAACTTGAGACAATATTTATCTGCTGGGTTGAGAGTGAGGAAAATTCATCGGATTTTGAAATTTAAACAGTCATTGGTTAAAGAAGTATATTGATTTTAATACAAAAAGAACAGAAGCAAAAACAGATTTTGAGAAGGACTTTTATAAATTAATGAATAATGCTGTATTTGGAAAGACGATGGAAAATGTTAGGAATCGACAAAACATAAGTCTTGCTACATCTTGGGAACAGGCTTCAGAGTTAATTAATTGACCAAGTTTTGAACGAGCGGAGGTATTTTCAGCGAACTTTTCTGCTATTCATTTGAAAAAAGAGATTATTGAAATGGATTAACCTATTTATATAGGAACATCAATTCTTGACTTGTCAAAGTCGTGAATGTATGACTATTACTATAATAATTTAAAATCAAAGTATATGGATAATGTGTCTGTTATCTATGGATACACATAGTTTTATATTAGAAATTAAGACAAGTGATGTATATGAGGATATGATTGATATATATATATATATATATATATATATATATATATATATATATATATATATATATATATATATATATATATATATATATATATATATATATGATACAAGTAATTTTAAGTCAGGTGATGTGTTGTTTTCATCAAATAATAAAAAGGTTATTGGTAAGTTTAAAGATGAATTGGGTGGGAAGGTCATGAGTAAATTTATAGGATTGAGATCAAAGTCTTATGCTTTTATGTATATTGATAATAATAACATTGAAAGGTGTGAACAGAAGTTAAAGGGAATAAAGAAAAATATAATCAAGTAAACAATAAACTTTAAACATTATTACAACTGTTTAACCTTAAAGAAGGAAGAGTACAGAAAAATGAATACAATAAGAAGTTATAAACATCAATTATATACAGAAGAGATAAATAAGAAAGCATTAGGAGCTTTTGATGATAAAAGATATATTTTAGAGAATGGAATCAATAGTCTCCCTTATGGTTATATGTATAAGTGTTAAGATATTGGGTTGGGAATTTTAACAGCCTACTGTCATCTTTTTACTGATTTATAAATGATAGAATCAAGCAATAACCAAACCAAAGAGTGGAGATGTAATCAGCCTTGGTATTTAAATGGGAAACATAAAGAATGTGAGAAATACCAAATAAGTCTTATTGAAGAAATAACCAGGGTAAAAGTAGGTAAAACAAATAAGTGGATAAATTTAATTACAAATAAGTTGGAGGATGTAAAGAAAAAAAAAATATCCTTGAATGGACTGAAAACTTTGATGGTTATCAATTGAACAATGAAAAAACAATTTACTACAATCTCAAAATGATATGTGGCTCAGGAGGTGGTCAAACAAGAGCATTAAGAGAAGTTTATCATTTCATCTCTGCTCAACAAAGACGCATAAACCAAGAACCCAGTTCCAAAGTAATCTTTGTGAATATACTTGATGGTGATGAATGCAATAGAAAAATTAAGTTGTTCCCCAAGGTAGAACATGGACAAATATTCATTGGTTCGCTCTTTGAATGGAATGAAAATATAAAAGGAAAGAAGTGCTTTAATCAGTAAGTCTCAATTTTACATTTGCTTGTATGGGAGAGAAGGGGATAGGTGGGGAGAAAATCAGTCTCCTATTTTGGGCTTTTGGAGCTTGAGTCAGTCTCAATTTTACATTTGCTTGTATGGGAGGGGGAGAAAATCAGTCTCAATTTTACATTTGCTTGTATGGGAGGGGGAGGAAATCAGTCCCCTATTTTGGGCTTTTGGGGCTTCAGTTAGAAACTTTTTCCCTTTTCCCCCATTCATTTGAATGGCTGCCTCAGAAGCCCCATTTCTCCTCTACCCTTAATATGGGCCGAATTTACGAAACACGTTTAGTGAAGGCCTTGCTAACACATGCCTAACCCTGAAACGATGACAAAACCATCTTTGTACATGCACAGCTAATTACCCGTTAAAACAGCTATTTGCGAAGGGAGATTAACATCCGTTTAGCTGTGCGTGTAAATACCTAAACAGCTGTTTAGTTATGCATATCTAAGTTATAATTCATTTCTTTTAATAATTTTTGTTCCACGCACCATAAAGGAGTTTACGAAACCAATTAAACTCATTGACTCCACATTAGCCTCACCATATGTATGACAAGTTTTAGTTTGTGTGTTCCAACGACGGCAGCATCGCAGCAAAGGAAGGAGGGGACAATTATTCATTCGAGCACCAAATGGGTTTAATCGAGGTGATGAAGGTTCAGCAAGGAACAACCCAAGACAAGAGAAGTGACGTGGGCGCAAATAAGAACAAGCAGCTCCCATGGGAAGATATTTCAAAAAGGATGATGGCCCATTTCCCAGACCGCACAAAATACTCTGCCAGGGATTTCCGAGAACTCTGAAGGTGGATGAAGACGAAGGCAAAGGCACTCATGGGTCGTGAGAAGAAACTCGACATGTAAAAAACACAGGAGGTGGGGAGGCTGTGACCGCTGAACTGGCCGAAGAAATTGTTGTGACATTGACAATCATAGCTGAAGACTTGGATCAAGTACATAATGACGTGAATGATGATGTTCCGTCAGCAGCTGGTAGTGTGAAACAAGCTAACAATATTTGTCTGATTCCATTGACCAGCACAGCTGATTCTCACTTAAGGTAAATGTATATCGATTTATTTATTTAGATCAATAGAAATCATATAATGAAAATACAATAATTACTTTGTAAATCCAGCCATGCACATTCTTTGTAATGTATTTAAATATTGATATATGTATTCAAAAATACATAAACTTCTTTTTCCATTATAGTGCCAGTGAGGAAGAAGAATGCGTTCTTCAAGGCTTTAAACGATTAAACATGCCCACCCTCACCATGTAAAAGTTCCTTTATTGGATTCGCCAGATATCCCTTATTGTCGGGTTTTCCGTGTGTGTGTGTGTGTGTGTGTGTGTGTGTGTGTGTGTGTGTGTGTGTGTGTGTGTGTGTGTGTGTGTATGTGTGTGTGTGTGTGTGTGTGTGTGCAACACGAGGCTCCACAGCACAAACCAGCAAACCGATTTCGATGAAACTTGGCGAACATGTGCCATATGGGATGGAAATGTGCGCGTTTGAGTTTCGTTGCTAAGCAACTACCCTTTGCTATGCAGTGGCCCAAAAACCGCGTACGGTATTTTCAATACTTGTCCTACAGTTTTTAATGTGGAGAAACGAGACTTCGGAATTAAACACTTCGAGATATTTAGAGAATTTTACTCAAGCCGATTTTTGATTTAGGTTTTATTTTTCAAATGGTAGTCCTTCAAAAATCGGGTGTCTATTTACCGTCATTTTTTATGAGGGTCTTAGGAACGTGGGCGGAGCTTAGAGAAAGTGGGCGTGGTTATGAAAAATAATGTGTGGCTCAGGAGGTGGCCAAACAAGAGCATTGAGAGAAGTTTATCGGGTTTTCCGTGTGTATGTGTGTGTGTGTGTGTGTGTGTGTGTGTGTGTGTGTGTGTGTGTGTGTGTGTGTGTGTGTGTGTGTGTCTGCAACGCGAGGCTCCACAGCACAAACCAGCAAACTGATTATTTTCAAATGGTAGTCCTTCAAAAATAGGGTGTCTATTTACCGTCATTTTTTATGAGGAGTGCCAGTTGGCAAAATACGCAATAGGAAAAATCTTGCCAGGCAGAGGAACAATTGTATGTGAACCAATACGTCTTGGCAATGAATCTTCGTCGGTGGATCGGTCAGAATGAAAAGCATTGTATCCAGCGCTTCGATCCTAGCGGATCCCTCGTCGCCTACCAGCTTGTCATTTAAACGCTTGTCTCTTCAGTGTTTTGATCGCGCATTAGATAAACTCTTCAGCGATACACGTTTAACTTTGAACTTGTGATCATCACACGATTGGCGATTCTACACAAGTTCAACTCTTAAACACCTTTCGTAAATTCGGCCCTTTGTATTCATCGTCAATATAATGCAAAAAAATTAGAAATTTATTGAATGGCGAATTTTTTAAAAAAATTATATATTTATACACAACCTATGGCTGCTTGGCTGTATCATTTTCTGGGAGCACAGCTGTGCCACTGATGCAGTGTTCCCATTACCAGTAAGCTGGGACTCATTTTGCCAACCTCAGAAGGATGACAGGCCAAGTCAACCCACCTGGTGTTAATTCATCAGACTTGACAGAAGCTTGAACTCAAGGCCCTCAGATCTTAAGCCAGCCACAGTTTAGCAGAAGATGAAGCCAACACCAGGCTAGACTGGTGATGATGAAAGAGATAATGATTTTGAAGGTAGTTGAAAAGATATGTTATCAAAGGAACATTCCCCTTTGTGTCGTGGTTAATTGGAAATGGTGAGAGAGGTGATGGATGTAGTTGGTTTCAATGCACCCATCCCCCTCCCATCCTACCACACTCCATTTTTTAAAGTTATACCTCTGACCACCACAACAGAAGATGAGTAAAATGTAATTTATTTTTGTTCAGGTAAAATAAAAAATTCGGAAGGTGTGTTTAAACACGGATTTTGAAACAAAATGCAAATCGTTAAGACGTTACGTATAGGAGTAACTGGATCAGCACTAACAGTTGCAGATGAACGATGTATATTCATTGATAGCCGTATTATTATTCAACCCTCAATGTAATTCATTACAATCTTATTTACCTGATTTCCTTCTGACCTATGAAAGTTTTCGTGATAATCCTGTAATATTTATTGAGAGGGAAAAGTACATGGTAGGCAGCAGACTTCGATTGTGCCACCGTTGGCCTTTGACTGTTCATCCCTCCTTGCATCTTCACAAGGCCCTGGTTGTTGGCTGCCATTTTCCTTTTGGTGCTGGAGGTGGTGACTTGGTCAACGTGCATGTTGTTGCTGGCTGGGCCAGACTTGCATCTCGAGTTCCTTTTTGCCTTTGCAAACTGCACTCAGGCAATATTCTTCTTCTTCTTCCATTGCACTTGCGCTCAGGTAAGCAGTACATTGTGCAACATGGTCGGACATCCGACAATTGCATTTTTACTCCCACTTGCCTGCTCATCTGAAATTGCAACTATTTATAAGATTAACTGTGCGCAAAACAAATATTGTTTCTGATTGCATCTCTCCGTATATTTAAATTTAAATTTTATTTTTTATTTTCTTTAGTCGTATTTATTAATAATGGAGCTCTGTTTAATGTTCTGTGCTATGTCATGTTGTATGCATCATGCTATGTCACAGGTCATGTGCCATCACACTTTTATCTTTCTGGGGGCTTCGTCATACATTTACAAGAATAAATAGAATGTCATGATCGTCGTTGATCAAGTGATGTGAAAGGTGCAGTTAGATACTTCTTGAACACAAGCTGGCCTCCTTTATGCACCCTCAGGGGTGGGTGATCACCAATCAGAGACTCAATTTACTTGATGCAGCAGGAAGCCAAATGGATGAAAAAAATGCTGGGCCAGGAAATGTTTAAAAAATAAATAAATATTTTTATCAATCCTTTTGGGCTTCATTGGTTCAATCTTCAGAATTGTTGAACCAACAGTATGTGTGGACATTTTCTTTGCAAATAACAATGATATTTGAATCTCACATGTTTGCGTTAGTATAGGCAACAGTTTAACTTGTGTCTTTCAGGGCCATGCAAGCTGCTTTCGCAAGGTTCTTTGCTGCAGAAGAGTGGACGGTGTTGCAAAACAAGGAAGCAGTCGAAACAGCACACAGCACCCGGTACCTTACACCCAGTCACCAATATTCTGCATGCAATGCCATACCGACAAAATAGTTGCTAGTATTCAAAATAAATCACTGCCAAACAGGTTAGCAGTAGCAGAAAGTGTGAAAACGTTTTAAAGGCGCTGTTAATAAGAGTGAAACACAGGAAAATAGAGGACTATACATGACTAATTAATACCATGACTACCATGGTTTGATGAAGTCAGCAAGTGGTCATTACTTTGCTGTCACATGCTGTATGGTCGATATTTCAGTGTACATTTAACTTGGTGTTTATTAGCCCCTGTTGGACTTAGTCTGAAACGGGGGCTTATGGATTTGATCTCGATTTTTGTGTCCGCGCGTGCGTGTGTGCGTGCGTCCACAAGCATATCTCGGACATGTATGGACCTATTTTATTCTTACTTGGCACAAAGACAACACATGATGGTATTCATATGCACATCATTTTGTTTCGTGATGTTGTTAAAGATGGCCGACTGGTGGCCATTTTAGTTGTAAAAATAAAACTCCACTTTTGGTTGAATAGGCTTCACAGAAAAATACTTGTGCACAAGGAGTCCGAGTTGGGTCACACAGATGCTTCCCAGCTCACTGAATGGTTACAACAAAATCTTTCTTTTTTATGGAAAAGACACAGCTTGGGCATGCCAGTGACATCAGATGTTTACATATTCTATCAATCAGGCTAGCAGCAAAAACCCATTTCTCTTGTTGTGAAGCCCTTTGTTCGCATTACTCGAAGTGAGATATTTACCCCTTTCCAACAGGATTTTGCCTTTGTTAATGCCAACTGGAAAACATGGCCAAAGTTAAAACCTAAGGCATTGTTTGCACTGGCCTTTTTACAGCCTGAGATAGGGCTCTGCACTGAATTCCAGTTATTCCAAATGTGATATGGTTAAATGACCTTCGAGCATGTTTAGTACAGTGTTTGAATGGAGCAGGATCAGAAATGTCTTTGCATTTAAACAAGTCATTTTGCATTACAAGAGAACGAGTTATTCGGGAATAATTGGTCAGCTTCTAAAATAACACCAACATTGCAGTGTATAAATGCATGATTATAGAATTCATAAATGGGATTAACGATTACAATTTCTATCTAGTTTCAACAAAAGGTGACGTATATTTAACAAATGGTTATATGAAAGAAAGAGGCTGTTTAACCAATGCAGGGAGAATTGTGAAAGGCCCATCCAAGAGGGAAACATGAAAATTTCCCACACATGCATCGTCCGATTTTGTTCAAACGTGGCACGATCACATTACATGATGGCATACACGTGCACCTCACTTTATTTTGTGATCTGATCAAAGATGGCCGACTGGTAGACTGACGGCCATATTAGTTGTACATAAATATGGGCTAGCCATAGGACCCAAAAGACCCAAAAGTTCCCAAAGACCCTGAGAACTCAAAAGACCCCAATGACCCAAAAACTTAAAGACCCAAAAGTCAGATGACCCAAAAGTTCCTGAGGACCCAAAAGTCCCCAAGGAGCCAAAAGACCCCAATGACCCAAAAGACCTGAGAACTCAAAAGACCTCGAAGACCCAAAAGACTCAGAGGACCTAAAAATACACAAAATTCCCAGAGGACCCAAAAGACACAGATGACCCAAAAGTCGCTGAGGACCCAAAAGACACTGATGACCCAAAGTCCCCAAGGACCCTAAAGTCCCTGAGGACCCAAAAGACCCAGAGGACACAAAATAGCCAGAGGACCCAAAAGACAGGATGATCCAAAGACCCAGAAGATCCAAAAGACCCTGAGGACCCAAAAGACTAAACACCCAGATGACCAAAAGTCCCTGAGGACCCAGATAACCCAAAGTCCCTGTGGACCCAAAGATCCATAGGAGTGTGTGTGTGTGTGTGTGTGTGTGTGTGTGTGTGTGTGTGTGTGTGTGTGTGTGTGTGTGTGTGTGTGTGTGTGTGTGTGTGTGTGTGTGTGTGTGTGTTGGTGAGAGAGGCATGTTTTATTTGGAGTTCCACTGGCACGTTCTGACGTGGAATGTGATGCACCAAAATGATCATCATGATCTCCTGAGTTTATTTGGCGGATTAATTACAAAGAACCCGGAAGAATTCCCATCTTAAATATACGCCATGGTAAGGTGTATAAGGCAGCTTCATAGGTCCTTTCACAGCATGGCATTCTATTTCCAAAATAAATAACAAAATTATGATAACATTATAACCAAACATATTAATTAATGCAAATAATATTAACAAAATAATAGTAGTATCATTTGGCAAGAATAATAATGAATGTATGATCTCTGCTCTGGCACAAGCACATCTGGGCTTGGTGAAAGGCAAACCAATGCTCAAGTAATACAGCAGGCAGGTATGCAACAAGGCCTTGAAAACCAATGAAAATTTGGTCCAACGGACCAAATACAATTTGGCACTAGTAATTTGAAGGGGTTCTAAAAGGTAATTCTAATGGGTTCTAGAGGGTAATTCTGAAGGGGAATTCTAATGTGTAATTGTAATGGATTCTGAAGGGTAATTTGATTGGGTTCCAGAGGGTAATTCTAAAGGGTTGTAAAGGGTAGTTCTAATGGGTTCTAAAGGATAATTCTAATGTGTAACTGTGGTAGGTTCCAAAGAGTAATTCTAATTGGTTCTTGAGGGTAATTCTAAAGGGTTGTAAAGGGTCATTCTTATGGGTTCTATTGGGTTGTAAGGGGTAATTCTAGTGGGTTCCAAAGGGTAATTCTCGAGGGTTCTAAAGTGTAATTCTTATGGGTTCTAAAGGGTTGTAAAGGGTAATTCTAATAGGTTATAAAGGGTAATTCTAATGGGTTCTAAACGATAATTTTAATTGGATCTAAAGCGTAATTCTAAAGGCTAATTGTAATGGGTTGTAAAGGGTCATTATAATGGGTTCTAAAGGGTAATGTTAATGGGTTCTAAAGGGTTGTAAAAGGTAATTCTAATGGGTTCTAAAGGGTCATTCTCGTAGGTTCTAAAGGGTAATCCTGATGGGTTCTAAAGGGTAATTTTAATGGGTTGTAAAGGGTAATTCTAAAGGGTTGTAAAGGGTAATTCTAATGGGTTCTAAAGTGTAATTATCATGGTTTCTGAAGGGTAATTTTAATGGGTTCTAAAGGGTAATTCTAAAGGGTGATTCTGAAGGGTTGTAAAGAGTAATTCAAATGGGTTCAAAAGGGTATTTCAAATGGGTTCCAAAGGGTAATTCTAATGGGTTCCAAAAGATATTTCTAATGGGTTCTAAAGGGTCATTCTCGTAGGTTCTAAAGGGTAATCCTAATGGGTTCTAAAGGGTAATTTTAATGGGTTGTAAAGGGTAATTCTAAAGGGTTGTAAAGGGTAATTCTAATGGGTTCTAAAGTGTAATTATCATGGTTTCTGAAGGGTAATTTTAATGGGTTCTAAAGGGTAATTCTAAAGGGTGATTCTGAAGGGTTGTAAAGAGTAATTCAAATGGGTTCAAGAGTATTTCAAATGGGTTCCAAAGGGTAATTCTAATGGGTTCCAAAAGATATTTCTAGTGGGTTCCAAAGGGTAATTCTAATGGGTTCTAAAGCGTAATTCGAATGGGTTCCAAAGGGTAAATCTAATGGGTTCTAAAGTGTAATTATAAAGGTTTCTAAAGGGTCATTTTAATGGGTTGTAAAGGGTAATTCTAAAGGGTTGTAAAAGGTAATTAGAATGGGTTCTAAAGGGTAATTCTAATGGGTTCTTAAGCGTAATTTTAATGGGCTCTGAAGGGTAATTCTCAAGGGTTGTAAAGGGTAATTAGGATGGGTTATAAAGGGTAATTATAATGGGTTCTAAAGGGTAATTCTAATGGGTTCCAACGGGTAATTCTAATGGGTTCCAAAGGGTAATTCTAATGGGTTACAAAGGGTAATTCTAATGGGTTCTAAATGGTAATTCTAATGGGTTCTAAAGGGTAATTCTAATGGGTTCCAAAGGGTAATTCGAATGGGTTCTAAAGTGTAATTATAATGGGTTCTAAAGGGCAATTTTAATATGTTCTGAACGATAATTCTAAAGGGTAATTCTAAAGGTTTGTGAAGGGTAATTCAGATGGGTTCTCAAGGGTAATTCTGGTGGGTTTCAAAGGGTAATTATAATGGGTTCCAAAGGGTAATTGTAATGGGTTCCAAAGGGTAATTGTAATGGGTTCCAAAGGGTAATTCTAATGGGTTCCAAAGGGTTATTCTAATGGGTTCCAAAGGGTAATTCTAATGGGTTGTAAAGGGTAATTCTAAAGGGTTGTAAAGGGTAATTAGAATGGGTTCTAAAGGGTAATTCTAATGGGTTCTTAAGGGTAATTTTAATGGGCTCTGAAGGGTAATTCTAAAGGGTAATTCTAAAGGGTTGTAAAGGGTAATTAGGATGGGTTATAAAGGGTAATTCTAATGGGTTTCCAAAGCGTAATTCTAATGGGTTCTAAAGTGTAATTACAATGGTTTATAAAGGGTAATTATAATGAGTTCTGAAGGGTAATTCTAAAAGGTTGTAAAGGGTAATTCAAATGGATTCTAAAGTGTAATTATAATGGGTTCTAAAGGGCAATTTTAATATGTTCCGAAGGATAATTCTAAAGGGTAATTCTAAAGGTTTGTAAAGGGTAATTCGAATGGGTTCTCAAGAGTAATTCTGGTGGGTTTCAAAGGGCAATTATAATGGGTTCCAAAGGGTAATTCTAATTGGTTCCAAAGGCTAATTGTAATGGATTCCAAAGGGTAATTCTAATGGGTTCCAAAGGGTAATTCTAATGGGTTCCAAAGGGTAATTTTAATGAGTTCCAAAGGGTAATTGTAATGGGTTCCAAAGGGTAATTCTAATGGGATCCAAAGGGTTATTCTAATGGGTTCCAAAGGGTAATTCTAATGTGTTCCAAAGGATAATTCTAATGGGTTCTAAAGTGTAATTCTAATGGGTTCTAAAGTGTAATTCTAATGGGTTGTAAAGGGTAATTCTAGTGGGTTCTAAAGGGTTGTAAAGGGTAATTCTAGTGGGTTCTAAAGGGTTGTAAAGGGTGATTCTAAAGGGTGCTGAAGCATAATTATAATGGGTTCTAAAGGGTAATTCTATTGGTTTTGATATATTTCTCGGCTTTGCCTATTTCATATTAAATATTCCAAACCGAACTGCTTCCTTCAGACATGGGTGCGATTATAAAAAGAAAATCGTGAGTGATTCCTCATGATTGAGAGATGGGGCCAAAAAGTATGTGTAGCATGATGTCTCAAAAAGTTGCGGATGAGTTATGACATAACAAGGTGGATCAGTTGGTTAGTTGACAAGAACAAGCGGATTTGATTTTGGTTCAGGTCCAAATCCAGATCCGGCCTTTCAGTGGGATATAAAATGTAAACTAATCACTAATCAGCCTGGCGGAGGTATGAGCTCTACCGAGTGCCCTTCTACTTTCCAATGTAAAGGCACATTGAAGAGCAGCACAAACAAGCAAATGAAGACAAAATATTGTGACAATACTGAATGCCATGATGTATACAGTTTCTTGTGACACTGACGACTCGAAAAATTATATTAGTAAAATGAAAAATATGAAAAACAGGAGAACTCAAACAAAAATATGCAAACAAAAAGGTGAGGGAGCAAAGAGTGAGAGAGAAAAGGATCACGGGGAACCTGGGAGGCTCATGACGGCAAGACAAAAGCAATGTCACGAGCCGAGCCTTGACACAGTCACAGAGGTGCATTGCCTATCCTGAAAGAATTATCGTGTTCCGCAGTCCTGATTGCCAAATGACCTTCCCACTATGATTCGATCACAAAGATTGTCGAATGATAAACCCGTGCAAATTGCAACTGAAAATGTACTTTACATGAGCTTAACCGTTTACAATGGTAGTGGCAGAACAAAAACACAATGCCAGTGCTTTGCAAAATATTCCACCACTATTTATGAACCTCTACTACTTATTTATCAGTCTCAATTATTTCGACCTTGTTGGGTCAGTTGGAAAAGGTTTTTGGCCCAAGTTGTTCATGAACCAGCTGGCCAGCCCTGACATTGGCTGAAGAAGGCAGGAATTTGGAGTTTTCCACGGCCCAGCAATAACACACCGACTCTTTGTGAAAGACATCTTGGGATCTTTAACATCCCCTAACATGCAGTGCTGGCAAACACTTTCTCCAGCTTAACACCCTTAAGATAGACAGTGCACTCATTAATTCATCACCCTGCATGTGAAACACCAGGGTGACAGTTAATATATGTGTTGAGATTCAAACCAAGGCTGGACAGTTTAGAAGTGAATGTGCAAACCTCTAGGCCTTCTTGTCAGCCCAAGCATCAATCGATACAAAAGCACAAACACAGACCAAAGCTAAGATGGGAGATTCCATTTTAATATCAGCTTTTTCTTCCACTTGGACCTACCTAGCTGATTGAAGCTTCAATTTCAAGTTATTAATGGCGCTAATGCAGAGCGGGGGGAATAAGATGGTTTACACTTTCTTTGATGAACATAGCCGTTACCCATTTGCTTCTGGCTGTGGTTCACGGTCCTGTTCATTGTGCCGTATTGGGCCACCACACAGCAGAAAGGCTGCTCATGCGTAGGATCACTCAGGTATGCCCCCGTACTGCCTGAATAAGCTTTTGGCTTCCTGGAGTTAAACCCACGTTCACGTTCAACTGCATTCAGCCCCAGTCTTGCTCCGCTGACACCTTGACCCTCCCTGTTAAATTGTAAAGCCCCATAGCCAGATCTTCTCCATTTTCATCAGCTTCTGCAATGGCCCTTTTGATGATTTGCAAAGCCTGTCTTTACAGGAAATCGCCCACAAGGATGTAGTTTATTCTCACCCTGATGTAGTTTATTCTCACCCTATCACCAGCATTCTCAAACTATTTGACACTCTTATATGATGTGTGTGCTCAGGATGCTCAGAGAACCACATATAAGCGGGTGACTTTCTTACATATCTTGCCACTCCCTCTCTTCTCCCCCAATGCAAATGAGCAATTCACAGCCATTTCCAATCCATCCATCCAGTGGGACCATACTCTGTACAGAGCATTGGTGCTGTCTCCAAGCAGTCTCCTTGGCTATTGGGTACAATCCTGGACGGGTCGCCACTCCGACACAGGATACAAGCAAGCTGGCACTCATTTTGCCGACCTCGAAAGGATGACAGGCAGAGTCAACCCCACCTGGTATTAATGAGTGGGATTTGAATTCAGGATCCGAGGATCCCAAGCCCACCATCCGAACCATTTAGCCAACACCAGGCATATTTACAATGGTAGTGACAGAACAAAAATTTTTGTCCAGATGTTTGTAGCTGGGTTTAGAAAATATAGGTGATGCTCTGGTGGTAATTGCTTCCAGTTAGCTTCTGATGCCTCCAGGTCCAGGTTGGTGCTATTACAATGCCTGATATCTTCAATGTTGGAATTTCAGTTGCTTCCCATGAAAACATTTTGAGACCTGTTTACATAGTTCTTGGAGACCTTCTTCTTCTTCTTCTTATTCTTCTTCTTCTTCTTCTTCTTCTTCTTCTTCTTCTTCTTCTTCTTCTTCTTCTTCTTCTTCTTCTTCGGCCACAATGACTCCCACGTTCCTGTGTGGGTTGGCTGGTGCAAGTTTTGGTGCAAGTCTTTCATGAACCAGCAGGCGAGGCCTGATGTTCAACTCAGGTTAGGGTCGGATTTTTGTAATTTGGCCATGGTGCCAGCGATAGCTCGCCTTCTCTTTGAGAAGGACACCATAGGATATTCAAAGGTCCACCAACAAATCCCAGCAGACGGGACACACCCAGTTTAGCATCCATCCGAGGGAAGGGGCACACAGATTGATGAATCACCCTGCCTGTGAAACACCGGGATGACAATTTATAGCTGGGTCTGGATTCGAACCCAGGCTAGAGAGCTTAGAGCAGAGTGTGCATACCTCTCAGCCATCCTGTCAGCCAAGTTCTCAGATAACAATGAATAAAATTTGCTGCGTCTTGGATATTTTGCTCAGTCACAAAAATCTGACATATATGAGACCAGTGTGTTATAGTCTTATTCAACAAATACGCAAAGTGAATCAATAGTGTAAAATCAATATATCAGTTCACTCACACAATATCTAAACTAGCTCATAACAATACACATGGTGGAAATTAAAATTGAAAAGCTTCACAAGTCTGAAGTGAACATGCATAGAGATGGAGATAAACCAGTAAAAAATTATTGGAGACAAGACGAACAGTTCATTCAAACGATCTCCATAGGACTGCTCCAAAACGTATAATTCTTCAAAGCTGACATCACGGCACAAAAATTACAAGCTAGCCACACCACATGTCCCTAAATGAGGTGATATGAGAAAAGGACGGGGTGTTGAGGCGGGAAGGCGAGGGATTTTAGGAGAAATATTTGAAGCAACATGAATGGGGGGGGGGGGGCATTGACCCTTGCAAGATTTGAAGATAGACTCACCGATAGCTGGCTGCTTAATTACCGATTTTGAAACTGTGAGCCATTAACAGTTGCAAGGTTGAGGTAGGTCACAAGATTGGTTGATGGTTGCAGTTTTAAAGCTTTTGTGTTATAAGGTTGTTGTAACAACATTGACAGCTTGAAGAACAAGGACAAATGTGTCCACGAGCAGCGTGTGGCACATTCCTAAAGGTTTTGTCGGCTAAAAAAAAAAAATAATAATTTTTAAAAAAAATTAAAAAAAACAACTTCCGATATTTCGTCACGTGCCTTGTTAAGCCAATAGTGAAATGCGTCATAATGTATTTACGTATTTACGATATATCATGTATTTACGAAATTACAATACGATAAATGGAATAATCTTTAAATAATAACGTGAACTTTTCGAAACTTTAAAGCAAATGTCCGAATATATTTAAAAGTTCATGATAGACACTCTCAAAAGGCACTGTCTATGTGAGGATGTGTACATGTGCTCAGTATTTAAGGAGATCCGGATCTTGTATATACAAGAGCCGAGTCTTAGAGATTAAGGTTTTATCTTCACAACAAGAAGAAGAAGAAGAAGAAGAAGAAGAAGAAGAAGAAGAAGAAGAAGAAGAAGAAGAAGAAGAATGCCGAGCTCTCTATGAGCAGCGTCCGCTACGCGAGACACTGCTAAAAATGGCCTGCACAGGCAGAATGCCCAACATACTCGTTCGTACATACCAAAAATTGCTCCTTTGAGAAGAAGAGCCATTGGCACTGTGGCAATCGGAGAGAGACAGACAAAACCATCACGTATTACGTGCTGGTGTTGGAAAAAGGAAAAAAGTCACGACCATCTCCCTAAACATATCTCAGGCATTAACACAGTCTGCCATCCTGGTTTGCTTGCTAAGCTCTTTGCCTGAGACAAACAAGGCCACATTAATTCCTTCATTTCCTACTTCCTTCACTCGTGCAGTCGATTAATTGCTCTCAATTAAACCCACAGAAGGCTGGAGTACTCTGAAGCGGTGTCTTGGGCCTGGTCATCTTCTTAATCTACTAAATGACCTCTCCGATGCTCTGGAAAACCATCTTTTCCTTTTTTCGGAAGACTCCACATTGTGTCGTACGATGGAACTCATCCCACCATTGGGCAAACAGCAGCTGCGTTATTCTACTGTGGAAAGAATTGGTGCTTCTCTGATAAATGATACATGTCTTTCAATCATGAAAAGACCCTCAGTCTCACTATGTCACTCCAGAAGGATTGTCAAGCAAACCCACCTTCTTGGTCTAGTTCCATGGTCAGCCAGTAGAAGAGATTCAGTGTTTTTAACCTCAAGACCTCAGCATCAGTAAGACATCTCTTGGCCCAACCACAGAGGCAACACTGGCCTCCAAAGCCCACTGCAGACTGAGCAATCTCTCTCATTCCAAGTACCGTACTTCCTTTAAAATAAAAACTACTCACAGCCTACATGATCTTTGTTCCGAGCTCAATGAAGTGCTGCTCTCTATTATATCGGCCGGTGCCCCTGGATCATATCTGTCTCTCCTGGATTCTGTGGAATCTAAAGCTCTCAACATTATTGACATCTGAAATTAGGCAAAAACACAAGGTCTATTGCTTTTACATTGCACGCCTCGTCGGTCTGACCACCTCTCCTCTGGTCTCGCTCCCTCTACTCTCTCAGCCCTCTGGCCTTCAGCAGTAACTCCAGGATACACACGTTCTTCTCGTAACCACATCCTGGTTGAAATTCCAAAATCCCGGCTGACTTAAAACCTCGGCTTTTGTTCCTCACATGTTTGTGGAATCACCTTTCAGAAGCTGTTTTATCCTCTTGTATTGCCACCGGGGCTTCAATTCATGGTGCATCACTACCTCTAGCCATTCACTATCCTTACAAATAAATTTTTAACTCCATTAACCATAATTAACCCAACCCTCTTACTTGCACGTTACTGTATTGCTTCCTCGCCTTCTCCTTTTTTCAAGTTAGTTCATTCCCTTGCTTATTGTGTCTAACTGTGGGTCCACTGGCCCACTACTCATTGCCTTTTTACCATCCACCACCTTGCTCTTCCATGAGCCTCAAACCTGGAAAGAAAAGAAAATGCTTCATTCATACAAATATCCAACTTAGAATGAAAGATATTTTAAAACTAAAACTCCATTGCGATTTCCATGATTTCTGGAGCAAGCATTGACTCACAAGAGAACTTCAACAAAATACCCCCCCCCCCCACCATTCATCACTTTCAGCATGACTCCTAAACTATAGCATATGGTTTCTGGGAATAGGTTTCTAAACTATTACAAAACAATTTCTAAACACCGAACAAGGCTCAGAAAATCTAAAACTAATTTTCAAGGTTTAATTTTTGATTATTGTGCTTGATAGTCATCAAACCATGTGCAGGTTGATCTGCACCTTACTCTTGTAACATCTGCATCTCACCATGTGATTTTGAACCACCTTGGCACGTGAGCTGCACACATTGCATGTAAACTGCAGCAATGGTACACACACGTTTCACCAACCTCATCGTATTTCAGTAAAACGTGTACACAATGTTCATCAAAATGTTAACATAATCATCTACATAATCGCTCATTAATGCCTTGATATATGCGCACGAGTTTTTGAGCTGTCTAGCATGGCTTTGAATCTTGATCCAGCTCTAAACTGTCACCCTGGTCGTTCACATGCACGACAATGTATCACTACGTGTGGTGTACATCAGAAGGACGTTCAGGCAAAAGACCCTTCTGCCAACACTGGGGGTGTTGGTAGACATTATAAATATCTCATGGAGTCGTTCACAAAGAGTAGGTAAGTTATCATGATCGGCAGCCTGGACAAATCACATGTATCTGCAAGTCAGGCCTGGCCAATCTGTTCCAGAAATACTTTGGTCAGAAACGTCCCCAGCTGACCCTCCAATAATGTGGGAATAATTGTGACGAGTAAAGAAGAAGAAGTAAGTTGATATCCCTCATTAATCTTCTGACAATCCAGTTCAGAATTAATAAATGAATTATCGTCCCATGTCAAAATATGATGATGTTCTCATCATAATATTCTACAGGTGGGCATCACAGGTGAATTTGAATGAATGTAGTTGAAGTTCGTGCAAACACTTTAGTTTCATTTGAGTGGTATACATCGTTAATCTTCCGAAGTAAAGATTGATTTTGCTGTGACAGTGATCAAAAAGCAAGGCAGCCAGTCACCCAATGGAGTTCGGTTTCTATTCGCTGACTTTTCCACTCTCATACAGCCTTTCATTGGCAACTGCCAGTACACAAATAATGGACTATGCTCCATAAACCTTACAGATATTTGTCCCGAGAGGATACCCATTAACCGGAGCTTTCTCAGCTTAACGCTGCGGCACATTCAATTTGACAGCAAAGTCA
This sequence comes from Eptatretus burgeri, assembly GCF_056783735.1. NCBI lineage: Eukaryota > Metazoa > Chordata > Myxini > Myxiniformes > Myxinidae > Eptatretus > Eptatretus burgeri. Next base: position 88,102,876 of record NC_140966.1, read on the forward strand.
GCTTCGTTTGTG
>NC_140966.1:88107887-88162887 GCF_056783735.1 Eptatretus burgeri
AAGTATAAGGAAGAAGGGGTTGGCGAAAAAGAAGTGGGATAGTCAGAGAGATGAAGAAAGTCGGCAGGAGTACAAGGAGTGGCGTCGAAAGGCAAAAAGAGAGGTGGCAAAGGCCAAGGAAAAGGCATATAACGAGCTGTATGAGAAGTTGGATACAAAAGAAGGGGAAAAGGATTTATACCGATTGCCAAGACAGAGGGACCGAGCTGGGAAGGATGTGCTGTAGGTTAGGGTGATAAAGGACGCAAATGGGAATGTGCTCACGAGCGAGGAGAGTGTGTTGAGAAGGTGGATGGAGTACTTTGAGGAGCTGATGAATGAAGAAAATGAGAGAGAGAAGGTTGAAAGAGGTGGAGATAGTGAATCTGGAAGTGGGGTGGATCAGTAAGGATGAAGTGAGGATTGCTATGAAGAAGATGAAAAGTGGAAAGGCGGTTGGCCCAGATGGTATACCAGTGGAGGCATGGAAGTGCTTAGGAGAGATGGCAGTGGGGTTGTTAACCAGATTGTTTAATAAAGTCTTGGAAAGTGAAAGGATGCCGGAGGAGTGGAGATTAAGTGTACTGGTTCCGATTTTCAAGAATAAGGGTTATGTGCAGAATTGTGGAAATTACAGAGGGATAAAGTTGTTCAGCCACACCATGAAGTTGTGGGAAAGAGTAGTGGAAGCTCGGTTGAGAGGAGAGGTGACGATCTGTGAGAAGCAATATGGGTTTATGCCAGGAAAGATCACCACTGATGCAATGTTTGCTTTGAGAATGTTGATGGAGAAGTATAGGGAAGGCCAGAAGGAGTTACATTGTGTGTTTGTGGATTTAGAGAAAGCTTATGATAGGGTGCCAAGAGAGGAGTTGTGGTATTGCATGAGCAAGTCGGGAGTGGTGGAGAAGTATGTGAGGATCGTGCAGGATATGTATGAGGACAGTGTGACAGCGGTGAGGTGTGCGGTAGGAATGACGGACCGGTTTAAGGTTAAAGTGGGATTGCACCAAGGATCGACTCTGAGCCCTTTCCTGTTTGCAATGGTGATGGACAGGTTGACGGACGAGATCAGACTGGAGTCTCCATGGACTATGATGTTCGCGGATGACATCATGATCTGTAGGGAGAGTAGGGAGCAGGCTGAAGCGAGCCTTGAGAGGTGGAGGTACGCACTGGAGAGAAGGGGAATGATAGTCAGTAGGAGTAAGACGGAGTACATGTTCGTAAATGAGAGGGAGGGTGGTGGTATGGTGCGGTTGCAAGGAGTTGAGGTGGGGAAGGTGGATTGGTTTAAATACTTGGGATCAACTGTCCAAAGTAACGGAGAGTGTGGGAGAGAAGTGAAAAAGAGAGTGCAGGCAGGATGGAGTGGGTGGAGAAGAGTTGCTGGAGTGATTTGTGACAGAAGGGTAGCTGCAAGAGTGAAGGGGAAAGTATATAAGACGGTAGTGAGACCAGCTATGTTGTATGATTTGGAGGCGGTGGCACAAACAATAAGACAGGAAGCGGAGCTGGAGGTGGCAGAGTTAAAGATGCTGCGATTCTCGTTGGGAGTGACGAGGATGGACAGGAGAAGAAATGAGTATATTAGAGGGACAGCGCAGGTAGGACGGTTTGGAGACAAAGTGAGAGAGGCGAGATTGAGATGGTTTGGACATGTGCACAGGAGGGAAACGGAGTATATCGGGAGAAGGATGTTGAAGATGGAGCCACCAGGCAGGAGGAGAAGAGGAAGGCCAAAGAAGAGGTTCATGGATGCGGTGAGGGCGGACATGCGGGTGATTGGAGTGTCAATGGAAGATGTAGAGGATAGAGCGAAATGGAGACGGTTGATCCACTGTGGCGACCCCTAACGGGAGCAAGCCGAAAGAGGAAGAAGAAGATGTTTATGAATAGGTATATATGTATGTATATATGTGTGTGTGTATGTATATATGTTTATGTATATGCATATGTATGTAAATATATATATATATATATATATTTATATATATATATATATATATATATATATATATATATATATATATATATATATATATATATTGTTGCGAATTTGCGCCCGCCGGCGTGCGAACGGCCACGTAACTCGAACTGCGGCACGTCGCCCACCGGACGGACAATTCTGTCGTGACCCTCTCTGACTAACGCCGGGAGCTCATCACAGGTGGGCCTTTCGGCCTCACCACGATCGTGTCAATCGGCCCCCCGTGTGGGATAGGGTTGTTCGCCAAATTCGACCTACCTAAGTACCCACGCGGAGGGTAGACCGGGCGATCGCACCTCGCCGCAGGTGAGATATCTCTGTAAGTACATGTGTAGTCAGCCCCAAACCCGTTGTTTAGAGGGAATAAATGTGATTCATTCGGGCTGCGACCCTTTGAGATAGCCGTTTTTCTGTTCTATCTTTATTTTGAACCAACCACGTCTCAACCGCCATCACACAACAATCACCGACCGCAACGCCGCTTCACAACAACAACGCCAACAGCCACGACCTTTACCTTCACAACTCGCTCCCGCAAACATCGCATCACCGCCATTCCAAACATCGCCATGGCCATAAGCCACCACCATAAACCCTCCACCACCTTCACCTCTCCTCCTTCTACCACCATTCCCGCACCACTTGTGAACACCGAGCGTCAGGCTGTCCTGGCCTCGTACGGGACGCGCGCCGAGCCGCGAGTGCAAAATGCGGCCTTTCCAAGGAGAATTCGGATCAGGAATGCTACACGCCCACTTCTGATCCGTCCAATCAGCAAGCGCGGGGCGGTTTGGCCCCACCTCCAGGCGCGTCAGTGTAGAATTGCGATATGCAAATTCTAGGATCAGGGGAGACTCACGCCCCTTTTTCTCCGTCCAATATATATGTATATATATGTATATATATATATATATATATATATATATATATATATATATGTATATGTATATATATATATATATATATATATATATATATATATATATATATGTATATATATATATATGTATATATATATATGTATATGTATATATATATGTATATATATATGTATATGTATATATATATATATATGTATATATATATATATGTATATATATATGTATATATATATATATATGTATATATATGTATATATATATATATATATATATATATATATATATGTATATATATATATATATATATATGTATATATATGTGTGTATGTGTATATATATGTATATATATATATATATATATATATATATATATATACATATATATACAAATATATATATATATATATATATATATATATATATATATATATATATATATATATATATATATATACATATATATATACACACGTGTGTGTGTGTATTGTTACAGATTTCCGCCCGCCGGCGTGCGGGCGGCCGCGTCTCGCTAATAGCGGCCGTGCTCGCCCACCGACGTAGCAATCCAGTCGCAGCTTTCGGAACAACGCCGAAATCCCACTACGGGTGTGTTTTTCTTTAATGCACACCACAGCCTCGTCAACACTCTACCCGTGCTACAGGGTCCGATCGGAGTGATGGTCCGATCACCATCACTGATGGTCGTTTTACCTAATTAATCGCGTGGGCAGATTACCGAGAGACTGTACCTCAACAGGGCCTGCTTGGAAACGAGCCGCTTAAGCAGCTTGCTCCGTTTTGGGATAACCAAGCGGGGTATTATCGCGAAAGCCCCTTTGGATCCGATTCTATTATCGGCTATTAAAAAGCCAGCTATTATTTCGAATGCAATATGGCAGTTCAATTTGAAGGAAAAGGATGCCACGAACGGATTAACATTCACACAAGGACATTTATTTATAGAACGACACATATGCAATCATGCAGTCATGTATGCAACCAATGCACGTACACAATCATGTAGTCATGTATGCAACCAATGCACATATACAATCATGCAGTCATGTATGCAACCAATGCACGTATGGGACAAAACACAAGCAAGAAAAAGAACTACCACCGTTCTATTATTATTTATTTGCATGCACTTCACAGTTCTACTTAAAGACATGGCGCCACAACGTTCATTCAAAACCCCAGAAAGAAAAGGCCCGGGCTCGTAAGCCTTTAATGTTTATCAGGGCTTGGGAGACCGAAGGAGCTCCGAGAGGCCGCGCTGGTTACCTGCCGCCTTCGTGGCGACTCGCTGGATGCTCCTTGGCATCGCGTCCACACGGCAGCGGGCGTGACCGCGGCCTAGGCCTCGTCGAGCGGCCCGATCGATCGGGCCTAGTCGACAACGCCTCAGAGGAACAAACGGGCCTTTGCTCTTTCAGAGTTGATGCTCTCTTAGCCTGTCCGTTCCTCCGTGTCGTTTGGACTGTCCCGGGGCCCGATCACCTCAGACCGTTATGCCGCTGGTTGGCGACTCCTCTCCGGTCTCTTCCACAGTTTGGCACGGCAGGCTGCACTCCAGGCTCCCATCTCTCCAGCTTCCGTCCGTCTGCAGACTCCTGACTCCAGGCTGACCCAGCTCCCAACGCGACTCCACACAACTGCGTGCTTGGCGTCTCTGCGCGCCTTTATATGGGATCCGTGAGGCGAGGTTTGATCTCCGATCCCTCACCTCTGACCCTCGCTGGCTCCACCCCCTTCGATCTCCTGATCCGATTTCGATGTGAAGCTCGGAGACAGCGGACGTGGGTGAAATCAACGACCCTGGTGCCTACGAAGGAGAGCGGACGTGGGTGAAATCAACGATCCTGGTGCCAACGAAAGAGAGCGGACGTGGGTGAATTCGCCGTCGCTGGCGCAAAGATAGCGGCGCAATGGAGATGACTGTGAGGCATTGATGTTCGTTGTTGTGTAGGTTGTGAGGGGATGTCGTGGTGGTCGTTGTGGAGATGGTTGATGAGAGCGATGTTGGTGGTTGAGGTGGTTGTTGTGAAGCGGTTGGTCCAAAATAAAGATAGTAAAAGAAAAACGGCTGACTGAAGATTCACCACCCGGTTACACGAATAATTCCCTTTAAACATCGGTGGGGAAATCTATCTGAACACAGACTTATCAACATAACTGATCCAAGGACCTATATGGTGCTCTGTGAATTTCCACAACCGTAACAGTATGTATATATGTATATATAAATGTACATATATATGTATGTATATATATATATATATATATATATATATATATATATATATATATATATATATATATATATGTGTGTGTATCTATATTTCCATATATGTGCACATATATACACTCACACATAGACACACAAAACAAAATGTGCAACTCTGACCCTAAATGTAACATGATGCTAACGTCATGCATATAAATCATATTGTTACAGCTGAGGGTCTGTTCCATTTGCCCAGTTCAAGTCCCGTGGGTCGTGTCAAGACGACCAGAACTGTCAGCTAAGTCCACAGTGCTGAGCAAGTTCCCAGGCCTGTTTGCCACGTTGCACGACTTGTGGGGCCACGGAATTAACCACGGGCCACACCAATATACGCCCGTGACCGATCTAATTCGGCTGATCAAACCATAATGTCATGAGTGCAGTCTAAAGCGCTTTGAGCAACTTTACCATAAACCTGTAACCAGCCTAAATCACCACACAAAGCAGCCAGAACAATCGGTATCCAGCCCGAGACCAATTGCATTTATTATATGGAGAAAGATTGAGAAAAGAAGCAATTACAAATAACAACAAACAAGAAACTGATCCTCTATGTCCCCCACCTTTTGGATGGTATGTTGAATAGATCTGTGTAATGTGAAAGCTACATCTTGAACGGTTTTTGAAATATCACGTACACAAGTCAAGTGACTGAGATGGTTGTGATGGCAACACCATGCAGCCAATTTCAGCCATGATCTAATCGGGTTGAGATAATGTCATGAGGATCAGGTATCTGCAATATGAAAAGTAAATGTTCAATGGTTTTTGAAATATCGCATACACAAACGTACATGGACAGATGATCGGTCAGTCAGTTGGTTGGTGGTCGGTCAGTTGGTGGGATGGAGCTCATTTTAATGTCCCACATCTCCTACCTTGGCGGAGGGGCAGGGGACAAAAATATATCAATAATATAAGCCCATTACCCTCTTCCAAATACTCTCGCCCTTGCACATACCTCCACCAGGCTGAACAATTTACGTTTTTTTCTTCCATTGATCGGCCGGATCTGCATTGGGATCTTAACCAAAATCTAACTGTCTTGTTCTTGTCCTGTAACACATGCAACTCGTGGCCTTTTCAACTCATCCACCAAGTTTTGTCAGAACACATGCATAGCATTTTGAAATATAGTGCAACATATCGTTTTTGACCCTAGCGCTCAACAGTGAGCAATCACTTATAGAATAAAAAACACATTGGATCCAGATCCAGATCTTCACTGAATTCAATTCCTTTCGTCCTTATTACACACCCAACCTCTCCACCAAATTTGATCCGAATCCGTCCATAACTTTTTGAGATATTCTGCTCACAGACAGAGACACAGACGGGGTTGAAAATATAACCTTGATCCACCTTCGTTGGTGGAGGTAAACAGGCTGAACAGTTTACGTTTTGTATTCCACTGAAAGGCCAGATCTGTATCCAGACCTAAACCTTAACCGAAATCAAATCAGCTTGTTCTTTTCACCTACCCAACTCATCCACCAAGTTTTGTCATAACCTGTCCATAACGTTTTGAAATATCATGATATATATATATATATATCGATTTTGACCCCAATCTCTCAATGGTGAAGAACCACTTTTAAATAAAAACAAAAAAACACTTGATCTGGATCTTGATCTTCACCAAAATTTAATCAATTCAGCCTTGTCATACACTTAACCTGTCCACCAAGTTTAGTTCGAATCCATCCATAGCTTTTTGAGATACCTTGCTATATAGCGTTTATGATCCTATCACTCAATGATGAAGAATAACTTGAAAATTTATCGGATCTTTTTCCGGATATTCACCAAAATCGAATCACTTCTTCCTTGTCACACATCCATCCTGTCCACCAGGTTGAATCTGAATCCATCCATAAATGTTTTAGATATCCTGTTCCATCCATCCATTGGGACCATATTCTGTGCTGTATTGTGCCTAAGGCACATAAGGCACATCCATTGTGCCAAAACAGTCTCCTTGGCTATTGGGGACAATCATGGACCGGTCGCCACTCCGACACAGATATCCTGTTCACAGATAGAAAAACAGTCAGGCAGACGGGGGTGAAAATATAACCTCCATCCACCTTTGATGGTGGATGTAAGAACAGAAATCTTTGGCTCACAGGGATAATAAGTCCAGATATAGACAATGGGAGGGAAGACTGCATCTTTCTAAATGTTACAGCGATGCATATCTCGCATCACATTTCATCATGTTTTGCTTATTCTAAAACACTCAATAAAGAAATAACTGCACTATACTATGCCTGGTGTTGACTTAATGTTTAGGGTGGCAGGCTTGGGATCCTAGGATCCTGAGTTCAAATCCCACCTGCTATTGAATTAATACCAGGTGGGGTTGACTCTGCCTGTCATCCTTATAAGGTCGGCAAAATGAGTGCAAGCTTGCTGGTGTCCTGTGTTGGAGTGGCGACCTGTCCAGGATTGTGCCCAATAAACAGGGAGACTGCTTAGGCATCACCAATGCTCTGCACAGACTGTGGTCCCAATGGATGGATGGAAGTACTATACTAAGCATTTATTAGCACCTTGGAGTCATTCCCACAAGACTATGTATGTATATTATTGCCACCAGTCCCTCTCGGCTTGGCAAACTTAATTTTCTCCCACATTTGTGAACGAAGTTATTAAATAAACATTTCACAGGGAATGTGGAGGAATAATTATATCACAACAACTGGTTATATGTTTATCAAAACCAATTGTCAAATGACATCCTACTTTGGCATTGGAGCAAGTGCCATTACTGTATTCTGTGAAGTGATTTGCCTACAAATTAATACGAATATTGTATGTTTTGTGGGAGGCACAATGATCCACAGGGATATGGGGCAATAACATCAGAGAACAACATGAACGTCAGATTCAACAAGGCCTACGCATTGTATACTAGCAAAGGTACTCAGTGTTGCCAGGTAATGCTGGTTCCGTCTTCCCACCCCTTCCTCTCCCTCATCACACCACACCCCATGTCTCCTCCTACCCCAACCCTCTCTCTGGAGTCTGACCTCACCCCTTTCCCTCCCTCCTCCCTCCCTCCTGCCACCTCCACTCTTCCGCTCCTTCACTCCCACAAAGGAATTTTTGCAGGGTGTATATTTGTAGAAGTTAACTAAGGTGGTAACCCTTTTTTCTACAACCTTCTCTTTCACCCTTGAAAGTTACTAGCAGAGTGCCCACCCTTTGGGCAATCTTGTTCCAAGAATGTAACATATTCTTCTGACGCTTACCTTTATTTGGGTGGTGTATAGGCAACTGACAGCTCTGTGTTGGCAAAAATAATATTAATCGATCTATATATTACTAAAACTCTCATCTTGTATGCATGTATATATGTATGTATGTATGTATGTATGTATGTATGTTCCCGAAATACAGCCAAAACGGTACACGATAGCGCAAAAATTTTAGGGCCACCTTACTTATCGTTCTCCTGTGGTGTGCAGTATCAAGTTTCGTTCAAATCAGGCAATGAAAAAAATTCTTTAAAAATCAATTCCCGATTCAGTGAAGTACTCTTCGGAAGAATTTGATCAATGCAAACAACCTCAGCAGTATAGTTCGCTGGAGCTATCTTTGTTTGTTTTTTTTTTGAAATGATTTTTTTTATCAACCGCTGTCACAACGGGAACCCAACGGGTTCACGTGTCGTCTGGTAACCCATGAAGTTATGTGCATGAAGCAAAAACATACCTACTGCTTATAATTCAAAACACCTCACTGCATTGGAAAATGGGGGGACAGGAATACTGAACTGTAAATGGTGGAGACTTGTAATGCCCTCCCCAACCTGAAAGCGGCTCTACATGATACACATTTACATGGAGAATTTGTGTCCCCCCCCCACCCCCCCCTTCCTGCCAAGACCATCGGCAAAGATAAAAACACCCCTTTTCATTAATTGGGATCATGCTGAGCCAATGTAGTAAATCTGGATTTAATCAGCCCACAACTGCAGGGGGAGTAGCGCTACAAACAAACAAATGCAAAACACCGGTCCATTAATTATAGTGAGGGTAGGGGAAGAAAGGGGAAAGTGGTTGAGAATTCACGTTCCATCTTATTGGTTCACGAAAAAATATTTTCACGAAAAATATAAGTGACCACTATATTCGTTAATGTTGTCTGTCTGTCTGTCTGTCTGTCTGTCTGTCTGTCTGTCTGTCTGTCTGTCTGTCTGTCCCGAGTATAGCTCCGTGGGTTTTGATCCGATCCTGATGAAATTTTGGTGGGAGGTTTATATCATGATCAAGTTGTGTTTTCCTGAAAATGGGCGTGGTCCGCCCATTATGGGCGGAGCCACGCCCAAAAAACATGTGTTTTTAGGGGGTAGCCGATTTCAATTTGCATCTTCTCCAAGGGGGTTTGTCGAATCTGACAGGGGTTTCGGTATTTGGTTAGCCCAATGGCACCTGCATAGCCCCACGGAGCTCGATTTTTCATTTTCGTCCCAAGGTCACGAACTTAGAAAATTGCGATTTTGACATAAAAAAATTTCTTCTCCGAGGGGTTTGTCGAATCTGGCAGAGGTTTCGGTATTTGGTTAGCCCAATGGCACCTGCATAGCCCCACGGAGCTCGATTTTTCATTTTTGTCCAAGGTCAAGGTCACAAGGTCACGAACTTAGAAAATTGCGATTTTGAAATAAAAATCCATCTTCTCCGAGGGGGTTGTCAAATCTGGCAGGGGTTTTCGGTATTTGATTAGCCCAATGGCACCTGCATTGGCATTGGCACCTGCATAGCCCCACAGAGCTCGATTTTTCATTTTAGTCCCAAGGTCAAGGTCACAAGGTCAAGGTCACAAGGTTATGAACTTCGAAAATTTCGAATTTTGACATAAAAATCATACGACCGCCCAAACTTTGAGAGCTAGGATGACAATATTTTTTATGCATAATCTTGAGGTCATTCCCCACCTAAAGTCTTGAAACCATTTTGCTCTATCTTGAACACTTTGCCTGTGGCACCCCCTTCAAGTTTGTTTGTACGCTGATTTCATCAAAGTATGGATAATCCGAGGAGTGCGAAATGCCATATACCCTATATGACGTTATATTGTTCCTGGAATGTTCCAGAGGAAGTTTTGCACCAAAGGTCATAATCCCTGACGTTTGACCTTTAAAGTTCACAAAGGTCAAATTTTCAAAGTTGTGGGAATCGAACCGGGTTTTCGACCTTCTTCGATGAACTAACTCCATTAAGCTATAGCACGTATCCTGTTTCCTTATTTTAATGTCCACAACATTGTTTTGTGACCTTTAAAGGTTATGCAAAGGTCAAATTTTTTAAGTTGTTGAAAGAAAATGGGTTTTCGACATTTTGCAGCTAATAACCTGTCACTCGTACCACATCATGTTGATCATTTTTATAACTTGGTCAAACATTATCACATTGTCTCATCCTTGACTTCTGAAACAATCTACATCGTCAAATACCGCTCGTGAACTATCGTGTCTTCAGACTTGTTTACTTTTAACAATGTTCTTAACAAACGGGAACAGGAACAACGCAGGCATGATATAGTGCAGCAGATTACTGAAATAATCTTTCACTTGGTGGTACAAGCACCAAATTTGGTATACATGTGCTCCAGGACCTATTCTCTTAGAAAAGTACGTTACCCACGTTGAAAAACAAAATGGCCGCACATTTTTCAAGATGGCCGCCATTTGAAGTGGTTTGAATCTGTGTTTGAGCTAAATTTTGATGGAGTAATGCTATTTTAACGTTCTATGCATCGACATATATGTTTTTGAGTTAGGAAAATCCATTTCTGCACTTACAAAATCGTAATTATTGAAAACTAAGATGATATGGCCGGAATTAAATGATGACAGGCTCTTTCAGCAATACATTTTGCAAAAATAAAAAAAATGAAGAATAATATAGCATATACAGCAGGAAATTATTATCTTTTGATTCACGTGGTGGATTAGTCAATCATTTAGTCCTCACATTTGCATGCACACAACTGTGTACACTTGAGACTGAAGCGACAGCATTTACATCGCCCTCGGCATTCCGTCTTGCAGCCACATTTTGTTAACTGCTGACAACTCTGGGCAATGGTTGGAAGGGTCATCAAAAAGACTTGCCAGACCTCACCATCTTTCTGCAACCCCCAGTTAACAGGGCTTTCAGTTTGCATTTTGCACACTGTTGCCTGGCCCCATATGCAGCCTGCTTGGTAGGCAGACCGTTTGACATGCTGTATGAGAGCTGCGCTTGTCGGTGGAATGGCATCATAAGACATTTGCTTCCGAGCAAATAAGTCCAGTCTTGCCTCATCAACTTTGTCCATAGTTCTGTTCTTGTCATACATGGTGATGACAAACTTCTCAAGGACGTTGTAGTCTGCATTTTCCACGACTGGTGGGTACTGACTTAACTTCTTGAAGATGGGAGTCACTTGAGGGTAAACCTCCCATGCCTGCCATGCAGTTTTTTTGCCTTTTCCGTGAAAAGCTGACAGAATATCACAGCCAGTGAAGGCGTGAAAGAACAGCATGCCACTGGATTTGTCTGGGCCAAGATTCGCCAACATGTCATGAATTGGCAACCACTTAATGAACTGACCCTGGCCAAATTCAACCCACAGCATTTCCATGCCTGCGTCTTGGAGGGTAGCAAAAACACTGACTGCAACAACGAGAACATCTGTGTCACATGCTTTAATCAACACAGACGTCATCTGTTGCTTGGCTGCATGAAGAGCATGAGTGAAGATTCTGGAGTCGGCTTCCTCGTGGTTGCAAGGACTTAAGCCACCAAGACTGATGGATCTTTTGGAAAGAGCCTGATCTCCTTTGGTCACAACAACGACATTGTCAGGACACATGGTCACTATCTTATCAGCAAGGAACCCAAAGAGCTCTGTCTTGTTGTTGTTGTCTCTCAGGAAACTTTTCCAGTTAGGTGGCAGCTTGGCTTTCTCCATCACTCGGCGTCGATCCCCTTTGCCTCTCTTTGATCTTGTTTCAGCCTTCAGGCTGGAAGTCCAATAAACATCAAAAACTGTGTCTGTCCTCGCGAAATTCGATGAGTACATCTGAATCTTTGGAACCACATCTAGGACAGCATATTCCTCAAAGGTCTTTGATGTTTTTGGCGGCAATGAATACACAAGAGAGGACCCATCAATGATAACAGCATCACATCCTGGTCTAGTGTCGAGAGGAGCAACTGCAGCTTCCAGATTTTTTGCAAGTTGCGACTTCTGACCAGTGTGGAGTTTCCCACTGTCACTCAGCGCCGCAGGGAAAGACTGGTTTTCATGTTGGAAAAACTCAAGCAGGTCACACTCTCGTGCTTGGCAGGATATAAAGCGTTGCAAGAACAGACGACAATCATCTTTGAGTACCTGCTGCTTCATGTCGCCAGAAGTTGCAGCTGCCTCTTGGCGAAAGAAGTCTGCTTTGTTATTTTTGATGGGCTTATAGAAGGAAGCTCTGTCACCCAGACCATTGAAAAATTCTCAGAAGGCAACTTTACCTTTCTCAAGGTGAGTCCTTACAAGTTCAGCAGTACTGGGATGCACGATGGTTTTTGAGTCCAATGTGAGCAGGTCTTTTGATTCTTCCTAAAAAGGATTGCCCAGATCCTTCATTTCACCAAACAATTTCTGGACCTTGTCAGAGAAGGATTTCTGAGATAGGCTGGTTTGCTCATGGTGCGTGATATCTTCATTTGCCACTTTGGCCAGTGACGCCAACTCATACTGTGATATTAGCACGCTAAATTCTGGTCCAGACACCATCCACCTACTCAGTGCAGCTGGATCCTCAGTAAGCCCAATGGCACCACCATCACCTTTCACTACTGCATTGGCCTGTTCATGTGCTTGGTCAATGGCCAAGCCAGAAAACTCCCTGTTAGTCTTGTGTACCACAAAATTTCTCAGTTGAAATTCATTAAAGACCTCAGGGTGAGTGTGTTCCAAAGTGACCATGTCTCTAAGATGGATGGGAAGCCATCTGGCATAGTTCACATTGTTGTTTGCAAAGAACAAGGGGATTATAGCAGCCAGTGCTTCGCAATACAAACCGAAGTTGGCCTCCCTGAAAGACCTGACCAACGAGAACGTCACCAATTCCATTGACAACACAAGATCCCAGAATTGAAATTGAAGACTCTCTTTTCTGTGTTTCTCACACCAGTCATCAAAATCCAGAGCTTCTTCATTCTCTTCTACACAATGATGCTCATATGCTTCCTTTTGGAGCATGTAGAGGCAACACGCTGTAACTTGGTGCATATGGCGTGTTCTTGTGACACTTGAGGCAGAAAGAAAGGACTCTGTCATTCCAGAAGAAGCTACCCCAGACTTCACAAGAGCACCTGTCCACCCACTGCTTTGAAGTAGGGTTCCATGAGACCTTAAAGCAACCATCTCTATGTGGAGGCCCCCAAACATGACAACAAATTTATCCTCACCATACAGGTCAGGCCAGTGCCACTGGACTTGTTTGATAAGTGCATAAATAGGCTGGTCTGCGGTTATCACAGGGACCTGTCCTGGGTTGAGGTGTGCAATAGTATCCCTACTTTGTTCATGGAGTGCCTTACAGTGGCAACTGAGTGAGCTTCATCACGAAGGAAGGGCTGAAGTGCTGTAATACTCACTTCAAAGGCAAGACCTCTCTTTTTCTCTGCATGATGGGCTGACCAAGTGATGTTAACATTGTCATGTACTTCTTGTGTGAGGCTAATCTTCTGCAACCACTCATATTCTTTGGTTAGGGGGAGACTTGGCAGAGATTCATATGTAACTTTGCCTTTGGGAGGAGAAGGGTTCTTTGTTGTAAAGAACGCAGGATAGACACTTGTATATGAGTCGGGGATTTCTGGGACTTTCTTTACTTTGGTATTCTTAATTAGAATTGGTTCCTGTACTTCTTGATTTCCTGATGTTGTATGTTGAAAGATGGATATGCTGGTTCCATGGAATGATGTGGTCACTGTTGTGGAAGAGGAATTATGGTCGATGTTATCCATCGCAGATGTGCTAAAAAGACCTTTCCTCAGTTTGGGAGGACAAACCACACCTTCCTCTACATATCTGGCTTCAGCTGCATCTCCCAGCTGAGCTGATATGTCGAGTACTCAATCATATGGAATACTGAGACCATGGTCATGGAGCATTTCTACTAGGTGTCTCTTTCTTGTCTTAGCATGAACATCCCTATGTAGACTGGAAATGGGGTTTCTCTGTCTCTGGAATGCCTGTGTGTGGCAGCACCTTCTTTGTATTTGGCAAAGCAGTTGTATTGAAGGAGTTGAGCCATAGCCAGGTCAGTTGTAGTTGCTCCAAACCTCAGTTGAGACTTTATGTCTGCTCCATGCTCAATCATGCTGGAGGTAATGAATCGTATACTGAAGTCTCATGAAGATTGCCCTCATATTTACATTTGTGATCAAGCATGTGCCTACGCAATATTTTGGCAGCTTTGGCGAGAATGATGGCATCAGAGTAGGTTGATGCTTCTGACATGACAGGACCTACATCCTTCTTGAATGTCAGATAAACATCACGTCCATCCTTGTAGGTTTCCAACGCAGGTATCTCTGCCAAAAGCTTTTCTTTCAGTCTGGTAGAGTTCACATCAGGTATATCTGTTCCAAATTGTTCAAGTCTTTCCTTGTAAAGACTTACCAAGTTAGCAAGTCGAAACGAAACAGGTCCATCACTGCTGTTTCTTGTCTCAATGACATAGGTAAGAAGTTCAGAGAACACAAAAGGGAAAACTTCCTTTTCTTGGGATGACTGGACGTTTTCTTTGTTCTTGGCTGCAATGTGTGCCCTCTCTCTATGATACAGAGCTGTTAAGCAAGAGTCGTGGTATTTCAGTTCCAGGGCAACCACATCTCCACCGCTCAAGACAGCCAAAAGCTTGCCATCATTAAGATTGCGAGCACATTCATTAAGCCTCTCATGGTCATGGTCATGGTCATGGTCTGCATGGTCATGGCTTGTCGTAACTTTGACTTTGGTTGTATCTTTTCACACAGGAAACACCGTTGCACTTCCATGCGAGTTCTTCGCATTTTTGAGTGCCCTTCTCCTGGATCATTTTGAATTTCAGCTGCTCTTTTAGTGGCATGCTCAAGCTTATAGCTGTCAAACATTTTGCGACAATTTTGGTGGTACTTGGCACTATTTCGCCTCAGTGTATCCTCAATACCACCTCCTTCATCCAATCTGGATGGGTCTAACCTGATCGGTAACTGGTGGATTGCCTGAAATTGTGGTAGGTTTTTTGCTATCATGGAATAACCATCAGAACTACACTCATAACGGGTTGGGGGAGACTTCAACTCTTCTTTTGTATCAGTCTGACAGAGGCAACACTTCCTCCAGTCAGTTTTAGGAGTACAACTCAACGGATTATTGGTGGACATATTGAATAGGTTAAGGCCGAGGGCTTATCCTTTTACCACCTAACCGTACAAAATACATAAGCACATTGAGATATGGGATACAACTAGGTTCGAACATACAAATGCCCGACACCTCCCCGATCGTTCATCCAGTACCATTTAAGTCCCGTGCGATCTGTACACCTTACGAGTAACTGAAGCCCCGTTACCCTTGGCTCGGCTCTCCCGCGCTGGCACATCCTGTCAATTCAGGCATGGCTATCTAATAGTGTAATACTACAACTAGCTATACTTCTAGCTGAAATATATACAGGAGCTTATTAGATAGCATTTGCGACACTCAAGTATACTACAAACTACAGTTTAGGTTAGTAAACTCCAGCTACAAGTAGTACACTATAAGCCGACACTGAACCCCATGCTGAGTCTCACAGCAGTGATGTCACCAGTGTGCCCTGGTTGTGCTTTAACGTCACTCTTATTCACATAATGTAATAGAGCTTGACCGCATCGCCTCAATACATGATCACAGATGTTGCCCAGCAATATCTGTGATAATTTTGTAAGACAGCTACAAAAGTACTGATTTTAAGTCATGCAATTGCCGCCATCTTGAAAACTGGTAACCATTTTCGAATATTAGTGCCAAAATATATTTCTCCAGTCAAAATACAATCTATTTAACATTTGGATCAATAGCATGTTCCTATTTATACACGTTTAGCACTGAAAACTCTTTTTCCTATTTTATGAGACGGCCATTTTGTTTTTCAACGTGGGGAATGTACTTTTCTGAGAGAATGGGTCCTGGAGCACATGTATACCAAATTTGGAGCTTGTACCATCAACTGAAAGATTCTTGTGAGATACTGACTTAATCTGCCCCACTAATAGGCCGAATGGCCTTCTCATGTGCCAAAGTTCCCTGTGTATATTTGTGTATATTTGGGGAGGGAGGGTAGAGATTGGACAAAGTTGGGATTGAGGTGTTTAAGGATTTGAAGAAAGGGGGAGAGGGGCACAGTTTGGGTGTGGTGGGAGGGGATGTTAAGGACATGGGATTGTGTGTGTGTGTGTGTGTGTGTGTGTGTGTGTGTGTGTGTGTGTGTGTGTGTGTGTGTGTGTGTGTGTGTGTGTGTGTGTGTGTGTGTGTGTGTGTGTGTGTGTGTGTGTGTTTTGGTTAGGGACCTGAAGTCACATTTTTGGGTCTTCTTGGTCTTCAGGGTCTTTGGTTTATTTTCGGTTTTTGGGGTCTTTTGGGTTATTTGGGGTCTTTTGCATCTTCAGGGTTTAGAGGGTCTTCAAATGTCTAAGGGGTCTCAGCAGTCTGAAGGGTCAAAAGGTACATCCCAATAGTACGTAATTAATAGACGTATAGTCACAGGGTTGGATGGATGGATGGAGCGACAGAAGGAAGGACAGACGGACTCACGCAAAGACCAAGCTTTTTTTTATACATAGACGTTGTGAGATGACAAGTAAAATTAACTTTAAATCTATGTATAGGTTGCGTTTGTACTATTTTTGCTTTTTGAATAATTAGCGATTCATGCATTTGAGAGGTCACATGATTCCTTCTTTGCCGATCTTACCGATTGGCGTAATGTCTTAATTAAGAGTTCTTTTTCACATCTGATACCATATTTGACAATTGGAGCTCACCATCTCACCAATTATATAGATATCTACAGGGGCATTTCCAGGATTTTTGGTTGGGGGGTGGGTGCAAAAATTTACATTGGATTGAAAAATATAATTTTGTCGAGCAGAGCGAGGGGAACATTTTTTTGTGTGTGTTTCTTTTTGGTATTTACTTCCCTTTCACACAAGTCTGACAACAAAAACAAAGTCAAATTAGGATGTTTTCTTATAATTGGCTCAGTGGATAATATGAATTGATTTAAATAAGTTCATAGCGTGATTCGGCTCATGACGCTCACCTCTCCACGCGTCGTTGCAGAGATCGGCATCACAGATTTGCTGTGTTGGCATGATTTACACCAATCATAACACTAACATTTCTTTTCCACAAATTTATTTGTAATATTGCTGATGTTATATTTATTTGAAATTTCATTTGTGATATAAGAAGGTCCAAGTGGTCACTGTGGTCAAGTGTCTAAGCTGTCTGAAGGATGTAAGCTGTGAGGGGTCGAAAGGGTGTTAATGTCTTATGGGTCTAAAGGGTCTTTGGATCTTTGAGGTCTCTTCTTGGGGCTTTTAGGTCTTTCGGCTTTTTAGGGTTACACGTGTGGTTCTTAGTATTGTATCATAATTAAATTCTCTTCTTCTTCAAAAGGCTGTTTTCAATTCAACCTTTCCTTAATCCCATGTCTAAAACGTCCCACTGTTACAACGTTTCTTTTCTCCATTCTCTTAATTCTCCTTCATTGCATCCCTCATGTAATGTCTTTAATCGCATCTCTGACTTAATTTTTTAAAGCCCAGTTTGCAATGGATGTCCATGTTCCATCAATCGTCCTTTTTTTTCCAACTTCAGTGCCAATTCATTCCACCTCCTTAAATCTACCTCCTTCAAATCCCCTGTTATCCCCCCTCCTTACCCCTCCCTTCTTGCCCCTCATCCTTCCTCTGCTCTTGGCACCTCTTCACTGTCTTCTGCTTCAGTATCAGCTCCTCCTCTGTTCTCCCAGTGTGTGGTGTTCTAACATCTGTGGGCTCCATTCTAACCTCACAGATATCTCACTCTCTCAACCAGTACACTCATCACCACAAACATGCTCCTTCCTTCCTCTCAGCACACCTCCCCCTCTTCGCAACCCCTCAAATCTTGTACCTCCCCTTGCCCACTCCTTTCTTCACCATACCTCCACCAAGTCTCATCCTTCCCCTCTCCCCATCTCTCCCATCGCCTTCCTGCACCTTGGCCGTGCCTGATCTCATTGTCTCCCCTCCCTCTCAAAGCTTCCTTCATCCTCTTCCCTTCCTCAAAACTCCCCCCTCACCCTTCTCCCTCAACTATCCCCTCTCACCCTTCTCCCTCCAATCTTCCTCCACACTCCTCCTTCCCAAAGTTGCTCCCCACTCACATCCACCAAGCTGCCTCTTTCCCCACCCTCTCTCTTCCATCTCATCACTCCACCTCCTCCAATCTTCAACTTCCCTCTGCCCCCTCTCTTATTACTCCCCAGTGCACCTCAACCCATCACCACCGAGCCTTTTCTCCTCTTCATCCGGCCGTCTCCCCGAGCTCTCTGCAATCCCCCATACTCTTTCAACAACTCTCCTTACCTCCCCCCTCCCTCCTCCCTCATCCTACCCTCTCTCTCCCCTGCACCCAAAAGCTCCTCCCCTCCCTTTTATTTAACAGTGTGGACCTCAAACATCCGAGGCCTTCACTCAAACCTGACACATCTTTCCATACAGGTTGCCACTGACAAACCAGACATAATCTGCTTAACAGAAACTTTTCTCCTTCAAGACATCTCTGATTCCCGAGTATCTCTACCTGGTTACTCCCTCCTCTGATATGACAGACCTGAGCCTCGTCCTGGCAGCAGAGTGCTCTCTTCCTGAAAGACTCTATTCCTCACTCACCATACACTGTCCTCTCTCACCACACCCCAGGAATACCTCTGGCTGCGGCTTCCCCTCCATTCCCACCTCATGTTTATGTGTGTTGTACCGTCCACCAAACAGTGATGACTCCATTTACACCGCACTATCCGAAATCATGGACCAACTTCGATCCTCTCATCCCAACTCTCTCTTCCTCATATGTAGTGACTTCAACTGTCATCATGCCAGTTGGCTGGGTGTGGGTACCTCTCTCACCTGCCATGGCACTTCAGCAAAAGACATCTGTGACTCATTGGGACTGACACAATCTGTCATCTTCCTGACTCGGATCTCAACCAATGGTGCTCCATCTCTTCTGGATCTGATTTTGACAAATTTCCCTGAAAATATCTGCTGTTCTTCCACTGCTCCAATTGGTTCACCTGATGAAATACTTGTCAAAATAGACAACTCTCTGGCTGTTATTAGAAAACCAGCTAAGTGCCGTCAAGTCTGGCATTTCACTGAAGCTGACTGGCAGGGACTTCAAGCAGTCATCAAACTTTGAGACTGGTCTCCCATCTCCACTTCCTCCGACATCAACTCATCCTGGGAATTCTTTCAAAAAAACTTGCTCTCTCCCTCATGCACAGATTTATCCCCTCTCGTCTTCAATTGTCCGAGCCTTCCTCCCACCCATGGTACACTGAAGCTTGTGGTGAGGTAGTTGTCCTGAAACAACTTGCCTTCTCTTCATGGAAGGCTAATCCAACTGAAGGTAATCTCAGTTCCTTCCACAAAGCTCGTAACAAGTGTGTGTCCACCCTCAGGGGAGCCAGAAAACATTTTTCCAATCTCAATGCTGAACTGTCAAACCTCTCTCGCTCCTCCAAATCCTAGTGGTGTCTCGTTAAATCTGTTTCCGGTGTATGTTCCCCCTCCCTTAAGGCCCGGTCACACCTTGACGTTTTAGCCAGCGATGGCAACGTATTAAAATGTATCTAAAACGCTGGCTTACGTTGAACTTTTGATGTTTTTTTTTTAAAATTCGGACGTATTCATAGCGATTTGGTCTTATGTATAACGCATTAGTAACGGACACAGAACGTTTCGTTGTGTTATAGATAACTTATACCAACGAATGCTGAACCTGTTGTCGGCCTTCACAACCGATGCCCAACGATAGTCTAACTTAGGCATAGCGCGTTGCACGCATCGCCGACGATGTCGTGACGTAGCCTATTAAAAGGCTGACGCACAACGATTCGAATCATAACTGCCGTAGAAATGGAAGTGTCAACATCACGGTCACACCTTGGCGATCTTGCCAGCGTATGCCGACCTAAGAAAAATGTGTCTAAAACGTTGGGGCACGACAAATACGGTATGAGTAAGTTTGGTATACGTGAGTAGAACGCTAAAGTATGCTATCATACGTCGTAGTAAGTAGAGTACGTCAAGAAATTTTAAACATGTTCAAAATTTTACGATGTACTCGGCGTATGACACACGTTCCGCATGCGATGGGGATAAGTTTTACACACGATATGTGGACGCTTACACACGTCCACAAAGGCTACTTATAAACTACTCATAAGTCGAAACATGTCGCGGTAATGTCTTTTTTACGCGAAACTTATTTCTAACTTATGTTTGACGTGCTTTGAACCAATTCTTTACGTAGTCCCAACACACATCGACGTATGTAGACGTATTCCAATGACGTCTTCCGGTCGACAAAAAAATTAAAAAAATGAACGTGTTTCTAACTTACAACTGTATATAAAGACGTGTTCCCAGCGGTTTTGGGAATTGGTATATAAAAATGGTGTTCATAAAAGGGGAACCCAACAGTGTTTTCGAGTCCTTTTTGAGTCGATGTCCATGTCAGCAGTAACAGTATCAGTATTAGTATTAGTATTAGTAGTAGTTTGTTCATGTTGGCAGTAGTAGGTGAGTGTGAGGGGGAGGTTGTGGGTTATGATGGATCGTCCTTGCGTCCGCGTGTCCACGGGTAGAAGACATCTTTGCACCATTGTTCGAAGTTCTTCGCGGCTAATTTTTTATGGGGCTTTTTCAACAATGAGCTTTAGCTTGTTTTTACGATGTAGGTCTATTCATAACGGGTTGGACAAATGCACAATGAACTAATAATGTGCATAGAGCGCTTCGATAACTTATAGATACGATATACCAACGAATAATTATCCTGAAGCCGGTGTTCATAAACTATGCCCAACGATAGCCTAACTTATCCATATCGTGCGGCAGTTTATCTTTGCCGGTGACGTAGGGTTTGCTATTCATTGGCTGCCACTCAACGATTTAAATGGCTGCATCTCCACTATTGAAAGTAGACGCTTGCGCTCAACAATTGGATTTTTTTTTACACTCAACGACTTTTAAACGGTACCACTCAGCTATTTTCATTGTTTACAATGAACGATTTAAATTGCTGTCACTCGCCTTTGTTTTTTGACGCTGGGGTTTGGAAATTTGAAGCGTTTCTTCTGAACGTGTTAAAACGCTCAAACTTGACGATTTTAAATAGACGCTGCCGATGGACAATTGGAATCATAGCCAAGCTAGACATCGAAGTGTGAACATCCTCGTCATGCCGAAGAAAAGTTTGAAGAATGCTGCAAATAAGTGTCCTGGCCGTGGCCGTGGACGCTGACGCAAGGACGATCCGTTATACCGACGTCTTTCAGCCTATGAGTAACTTAAAAGTAACGTCTGTCGATGTGTGGCAACGATCGCGTAACGTGCCAACAACACGTTAATCATAGGTTAGAAATAAGTTTCGGTACGCTAAACATTACCTCGGCGTGTCTCAACTTATGATTAACTTACAAGTAGCATGTGTTGACGTCTGTCAACGATCGCAGACCGTGCATACACCTTGTGGCCAGTGTAGCGGAACGTGTGAGTCATACGCCGGCATACGTCGTGAAATTTCATGCATGAAAAAATTTGAGGACAACCAAAAAGTACAACGTTTAAAGCCAACGTACAACGACGTATGGCAGTGTTTTTCAGCGTGCTCTCAATGTTATCAAAACTTACCCATAACGTATTCAACGTGTGCCAGCGTTTTAGAAAAAAAATTCAAAAATCGGCATACGTTGGCTAAAACGTCAAGGTGTGACCGGGCCTTTACCTCAAATGGCCGCACAGCTGACACTGCACATGAAAAGGCTGAGTGCCTAAACTCCGTGTTTGCTGACAAACCTTGTGTCCCAAACCCATTGCTTTCTGTACCCACCTTACCCACTCACACCCAGCTGTTCCTGGACTGTGTATCTATTTCTTCTGAGAAGGTGGAAAGCTTGCTGTCAAACCTCGACTCAGATTCTGCAATTGGTCCAGACAGCATCAGCCCACGTGTCCTAAAAACCTGCTCTGGTGCTCTTGCTCACCCTCGCTCTGTTCTATTCACCCTCTCATTTGCTCAAGGTCATCTGCCATCTGCTTGGAAATCAGCAAACATTACCGCTCTGCACAAAAAAGGTGCAAAAACAGATCCCTGCAACTGCAGACCAATCAGCCTTCCCCCAATCATCAGCAAGGTAATGGAATCCATCATCGCTTCAGACATTAAATCCTTCCTCTTCTCCAATGGCTTGATTTCCGATCATCAATTTGGATTCAGACCAGGTTACTCTACCCTGGATATGCTGCTGCTTCTCTCCCAACAATGTATGGAGATCCTCAATGCCAGACATGAAATCACAGCCATCTCCCTCGATATATCATGTGCTTTTGATACAGTCTGGCACCCTGCCCTGCTCACCAAACTCTCTTCCTATGGTGTCCAAGGACATCACCACTCATGGCTCACAGGCTTCCTCTCCTGTTGTAGCCATCGTGTGACCCATGATGGAGTTCCCTCATCCCCTCTTCCTGTCCAGGCTGGAGTTCATTAAGGCAGTGTCCTGAGTGCTGTTCTTTTCTGGTTTTCATCAATGATCTCTCTGACTCTCTGGAAAATCCTCTTTATCGCTTTGCTGGTGACTGCATACTCTGCCGTACCATCTGTCATCCCTCATATCGGAAAGCAGCAACTTCTTCGCTCACTTCAGATCTGGGTAAAATCACAAACTGGTCCAACACGTGGAACATGTCTTTCAATTCTGAAAAATCTCACACTCTCACGATGTCTCTCTGAAAGGACCATCTGGAACCCCCCCCCCCCCAAATCTCTCAACAATCCTCTGGAAGAAGTCCTTTCATTCAAGCTTCAAGGTCTCACTATCTGTCGTGATCTTTCCTGGGAAAGCCACATTTCCAAGTTGGCCTCCAAAGCCAGTCGCTGACTGGGCATCCTCTGTCTTGCAAAGTCCTTCCGTGGCACACCTGAGCTCCTGACCACATACAAAGCTTTCGTCGACAGCCTGATCAATTACTTCTCTCCCCTTTGGGCTGGTGCTCCCGTCTCTCACCTTTCTCGGCTTCACGCTGTAGAAACCAAGGCATTTAAGATCATTGGTATCTCCTGTGATGAGGCTGAGTCTTTGGGTCTCTCACCCTCTCACCACCGGCAGGTCGGTGGTCTGTCTGTCTTCTACCATCTCCTTTCCGGCCTCGCCCCCCCTGCTCTGTTTGCTATCTGTCTCACCAATATTTCTGTAGGGCACTCATGGTCCACCAGCAACCCTCTTCTGGTGAAACCACCAAAATCAAGAATCATTGCTCACCTTCATCCTTTCATTCTTCTTTTTCCCACCTTTGGAACAAACTCCCACACTCTCTTCAATCCCACTCTTCCCTCCAGGTCTTTAAAACAGCTGTTCACCACCATCTCTTATCTTCCCCCATCCAAAACCAAGATCTTTTCTACCCCCGCTAATCCACCTCAAACTCACCTCCTTCAAAGTCCCTGTGGTGTCCATCTTGTTTACCCTGTGTACCCCGCCCCATCCCTCTCCCTTCCACAGATCTCCTCATGTCTGTTCCACACTGTTTTTCCTCCCTTCTCCCGCCCCTCTTATCTCCTGCTTCCGTTGTTGTACATTCTGTGTGTTAGCTCTTATGTGAACCTTGACAGTGTATACAAAAAAGGGTCTTTTTGAATCCAGGGTCTTTTGGGAGTTTTGGGTCTTGGTGGCCTCTTTTAGACTGGGGCTTTTGGGTCTTTGGGATCTTCAGCATCTTATTGGATCTTCGGGTATTTTGGGGTCTTCTGAGTCTTAATGGTCCTCAGGGTCTTCAAAAGTCTAGGGGGTCTCAGCAGTCTAAAGGATCGAAAGGTACATTCCAATAGTATGTGAATAAGACATATTGTCACACGGCTGGATGGATGGATGGATGGATGGAGGGATGGAAGGAAGGAAGGACGGACGGACGCACTCCGAGACCGAGCTATATATGTGTATATATATACAATATATATATGTATATATATATGTATATATATATATATATATATATATATATATATATATATATATATATATATATATATATATATATATATATATACATACATATAATTGTTTATTGTTTCAGAATGCTTATGATTCATGTCCAGATTTTGAATTGTTTTGATTAAAAATAAATATTTAAATGCTCATAGGATGGGATAAGAACTCAGGATTTCTTGTGCACTTAGCAATGGTTCAATTATGTTGCAACACTCAGTGTACTCTCTTTCTTTAATGTATATTTCGCAATCACAAAATCAAATTGGAACAGCTGAACTATTTCTCACATTTTTTTCTCCAGACACATCATGATCCCTTAATTGTCTTTTTTGAAGAAAAAAAAAATGTGAACACTGCTTTGAATTTTCACACTTTTTTAAGAACTACATGTTTCGCTTGGGTGGTGGTTGTTGTCATTGTTATTCAATCTGAAAGTTAAAATGACAATATTTAAAGGAAACGATGCCGAAAATATCGAATTGAAATCCATATTTTTCAACAATGTTGAAAAATGATCGTAACAAACAGACCCTGATAATTGGCACAATGTATTCTCACAATAATTCAGTGTGTGTGTGTTGTGTTGTGTTGTGTTGTGTTGTGTTGTGTTGTGTTGTGTTGTGTTGTGTTGTGTTGTGTTGTGTTGTGTTGTGTGTGTTTGTTTGTTACGCTACTCCTCCTGCAGTTCTGGCCCAATTACATCTAGACTTGCTGCAGAGGATCAGCATGACACCAAGTAATGCATCTGAAAAGTGTCGAAGAAGGTCGAGATGTCTCAAAAGGGTCTAAATGAGTGTGAAGGGGTCTAATTGGATATTAAAGGGTCTAAGGGGTGGAAAGGGTCCAATTGGGGTCTACAGGCCATACAGGGTATAAAGGAGTGAAGCTATAGTAAAGAAATTACCTCGTGTTAGTAAATAAATTAACTCTGGAGTGCAACATGGCAATAATGGACCAAGTGACCTCCTCATGACTTTTAAAATGCATATTTCGGTGCATTGTGGTAAAAAAAAATGTTATCGTAGAAAGTTTGTATCACAAATTAACTTTGGGAGCTCAGAGCAGGAATGTCACAAACAAAAAACATTTCCCTTTATAATTATATAGAGATGGACAACCTACTTTCCTGCTGCAGCCCCTTCTTCCTCTTCCTCTCCCCAGGGAGGTGGGGTCACTTTTTTTTTCTTCCATCAACCAGCTTCCAGTGAGATCTCTCGGCAAAGCCATGGCTAATGGAGAAACGCTCTATCAGAACCTCATTCAACTATATGGGAAAGCTCACCCTGAAACGTCCAAAAAGTCCTTCAACAGCTCGTTTGCATATGTAACGAAAAAGGTTGTTATATAACGGCTCTGGAAACACCCCTCAACCCCCCATAAAGTTCCATAAGGTTTGGACAAATCCCCACCCCACTCCAAACCCCAACCTCCACATGTTAGGTACATAATTTTTGAATAGCCACTAAGATAAGGCATCATTAAGAGGTTGGCAGTGTCGGTACTATTGTAAGAAATGAAATAATTCTCACCTCTGATTGAATATTTCTGTGATAGTGATCACAAACCATTTGAAAATTTAAAAAAATCAATGGTTGCCAATGTTACCAGCTCCTCTCACTGCGATATCTCCTCACGGAGCCAAATGTATGCGATATCTCCTCATTAGCCAAAAAATCCTTTACTGAATTCCCGTACTTACCAATCGTACACACTCCAAAAAATTGCTCATTTGAGATGGGACATCTACGATGAAATCAATCAAACGTCTACGATGAAATTATGATCAAAAACCAAATCACAATGTCAACTCGGCTCTTTTAAACTAGACGATGTGTATTTGGAGGTGCATATTTGGTGAAGTTAGCTAAGATGGTAAAGAAAATTTCTACAACCCCTTCTTTCACCCTGAAGAGTTAAGTTGTTCGATGAACAGAACAATTACCTTTAAATTGATGTCTGTGTTGTATTTGTAGTATGTTTAGTTTTTGAATGATTAGCGCATTTGAGAGGTCACAGAACTCCTTCCCCGATCTAACCGATCATGCTGACGTATTAATTAACAGTTATTTTTCACACTTGAGACCATGTTTGACAATCGGAGGTCATCACCCCACCATTTATATAGGTATCCAGGTTGAAGTCCAAAAGAAAATGGGCTTTAAATGAAGCATTGTATATATCGATCTACCCTTGCGGAGATGGCGGCGGGTGGCAGCTTGGGTGTTCATAATTTATGAATTGTGAGAAAAAGACTGTTTGAAACCCCTATTTAGGTGCATCATGGTAAAAAAAAATGTGATTCTATAAAGTTTCGTGACAATTAACGTTAGGATCTCAGAGGTGTAGGGTCACAAACTAACAAACAATTATTCACACACATATATATGTGTGTATACATATATATATATATATATATATATATATATATATATATATATATATGTATACAAATAAATATATATAGTCATGCGCCACTTAACAACGGGGTTACGTTCTGAGAAACGCGTCGTTAAGTGACGTCGTCGTTGTGCGAACATCATTTTTTTTTTTCGTTTTCGTTTTCGAACATCGTACTTACACAAAACTACACACCTCGGCTATATGGTGTAGCCTATTGCTCCTCGGATACAAACCTGTACAGCATACATATATATATATATATATATATATATATATATATATATATATATATATATATATATATATATATTGACATCACTCCAAGCTCCTAATTTGACAACTATAACACCTACAAAAGCGATTTATACAGCGATTTGTAAGGACAAAGATCAGACATTGAACGATATGAGTGAGGAAAGTTTAAAAAAAATTTTTTGAGTGCTTTATTGTGCAGAAATCATTGTGGCCTGTTCCAATCTAGGCATATCTGAACAGGCCAAAACAAAATGGCAGCTTAAGACCCCTGTGAGATGACAGCGAGCTGACCAAGATGTCCTTAATTATCTTCAAAAGGGGTGTTCAAATGAACCCATTGTTGGAAAGTAATGGCAGCAGCTCTTCAGCTCAACAGTCTTTAATGGTGAATCACTCGCCTCACTCTCCACATCTCTCATACATCACCGCCTCCTCATTTCCGGTCCATCATGCATTTCCTAATAGCGAATGCAGTGAGCTTCATAGTTAACACGTGCACGTGTGAGAATAGGAAACAACAACAACAACAACAACAACAACAACAACAACAACAACACAATACCCCTGGCTATTTGGAATCCGTGTCGTTAGCTATGACCTTTTGCTTCTGGTTGTTGTTAAAAGCTGTGCGGTGTATAAACACGATTGGGTTTTATTTCTATCTTGTGAATATTACTTGACGTGTGCACATGAGAGAATAGGAAACAACAAAAAAAACACAATACCCTGCCAATTGTGAATCCGTGTCGTTGGCTATGACCATTTTGCTTCCGTTTTTGTTTTGTTTCTGGGTTTTTTTTGTTTCCGGTTTTTGTCATGGGGAATGATGCATGCTGGGAGATCATGACCGGAAGTGTTTATTTATTTATTCAATTATTTTTTTCCCAAAGTTAATTTTATACTTCCGAAAGTGATTTTTTTCATGACAGGAAGTGTTTATTTTGTATTTAACATTACCGGGAGTGATTTTGAAACTCTTTCCAGAACTCTTAATTTCTTTTATTCTTGACCAGAAGTGATCGTTTATTCATTTATTTATTCAATTATTTTTTTCCCCAAAGTTAATTTTCATAAAGATATCTCCCGCATCATCAAAAAATATTTTTTAATCATGATTTACATTTTTTGATCGCTGATCCCGAATCCAGACCGAAGTAACCGGAAATTGCGTGAAAATCATCAGCTGTGCGGCGCTTACACGTACCACGGTATAGGTGGCAAGTATACAGTTGTGAACAAGTTTTATGTAAAGTCAGAAGCGAATGTAAGAAAAATTCTACGTTCGCTTCTCGGCTTTGCCTATTCCATATTATTGAACATAACTCCCAATATCACACCCAAACACCCAATTTTCATTAATTTACTCCTTTTATCTGGAGTTCCCTTCAAATGCATGCAATGTTTCGAGCCGCTAGGTTTCATGGTTTTGGAATTATGGAGGACACACACGCACACACACACACACACACACACACACACACACACACACACACACACACACACACACACACACACACACACACACACACACACACACACACACACACACACACACACACATTATTGTCCATTATTATTACAAATTATTTAATAAACATTGCCAAGGTTACACATTGTAACAAAAGAAGTTTCTTGGATACAAGCCTTGAGTATTCATAATAACTGCACTATTTGTCATTATTGTTTGCAGCCAAGTGTTACGTTAACATCGTATATTTTATTGTAACACGTATATTTCATAAATAAACAAGTTTAATTGTAAGTTATATGTATTGTTAATGAAAAGACATGTGCGTTTCACGTGGACATGTTTAGTGTTGTGGGTTTCCTCCACGTTCGGCGTGCGGACAGCCGCTTCAGCCCAATTGCGGTCGCGCGCCCACCGAAGGCGACAATCCAGTTGTGACTTTCCGGACCAACCCCGAAATCCAGTCACGGATGCCTTAGCACATCCTAAACCAGTCAATACTCTGTCCACACGCTACAGGGTCGATCGCCGAATTGTCGATTTACCTAACTATTCGCGCGGACAGAAATACCGAGAGTTTATACCTCGAGGGGACTTGTACGAAAATGAGCCGCTTAAGCGTGCTCGTTCCGTATGCGAAGCCGAGCGGTTTGATATCGCCAAGTCCCGTCGGACCAGACTCACTTTTATCAGCTTTAAAAGCCAGTTAATTCCCGATACGTGCCGTGGCAGTCAATGCAGGGAAAATGACACAAACAAGCAGGTTGACATTCAAACAATCGGGCATTTATTTACAGGAGGCATGCAGTCAATGAATGAGGATAGGGGGACAAGACATGAGCAAAAACCTACAGCCGAGTATAAGAAATGCATGTATGTACAGGCACTTATACAATTCACGACTTATTCGACTGGCACCACGAACACACACACACACACACACACACACACACACACACACACACACACACACACACACACACACACACACACACACACACACACACACACAAATGATCGGACCAGCTGGTCTTTATTAAGACCTATCTCGGACCTGCCCGCCTCGTGCGGTCTTCGAGGACCAGGTCCCCGGGGCCTACTGGACCCCCAGCACGATCCGGATGGTCCAAGCGAGCGAAGTCGGCAGGGTGAAGGCTTGCGGGAGAAGACCCTCCATGCGCACTTTCCAGAACTCCTGCGCGACCAGAACAACAGGAGGACCAGCCGCGAAGGACGACAGGAGGACCACGCCTGGAGAACTGACAAGAAGCTTGAAGCTCGAAGCTCAAAAGCTCGGAGAAGCTTGAAGAAGCTGGTAGAAGCTGGTAGAAGAAGCTTGTGTAAGCTGGTAGAAGCTCGAAGAAGACTGTAGAAGCTGGGAGAAGCTCGTAGAAGACTGTAGAAGCTGGTAGAAAGCCGGTAGAAAGCCGGTAGAAAGCCGGTAGAAAGCCGGTAAAAAGCCCTGTTTCTGTCCTTCTCTTCCCTTTTTATTTCTCCCGGGCGTGCCTTACTTCCCGCGTGTGTCATCCGCTGTCAGTGGGTGCTGCCGCATTCCATTCCCCCCACTGACTGCTTTTATTCCCATATTCGGTAAGGAATTCGGACCGTGGATGCAGTCTGAACATGCCCGCATTCCATTCCCCCCCCCCCCCGCAAGCATGCGGAGGATGCTGGGAGCAGAGGGTTTGGTGGGTGGGGGCTTCACCTTTCACCTACTAAGCGCGCACAGAATGCCGGGAGCGGAGGGTTTGGTGGGTGGGGGCTTCACCTTTCACCTACTGAGCATGCACAGAATGCCGGGAGTGGAGGGTTTGGTGGGTGGGGGCTTCACCTTTCCCCTACTAAGCGCGCGAGGATGCCGGGAGCTGAGGGCTTGTGATGTTCCGCAGCGTGTCCGCAACCAACGGGAATTTTGCGGCTGTCGCTGAAGATGGGGCCTAATACAAAGCGCAACGCCTTTATTTACCCATTAAACAAGGGAAAAAGACTATCTACAAAACACGTACTTACCGAGATAACTAATCTATAGGAACCTGAATGGTGTTCTGTGAATTTCCATAACCGCAACAATAGGATGGCTCAGAGGTGTAACATAGAGTATGTCCATTTCAGTTGTCTCGTCAAAATTTAAATCCCCGACAGAATAGAACCGACTGCAAATGGTTGTTCTGATACTTATCGCAGGTAATTCGAGAGTAAATCGTTATTTGGAAGGATGTTATTCAGGTTGGCCTGCCTGCCACTCTTCTGTAACACCTGTCTGTTAAAGGTCACATAGTGCTTTTTGAAACGACCTGTGCGTTAGTTTCCTTAAGTGTCAATATGATGGCCAAAGTCCAAATGTATTTCTGCATTCCTATTTTTTTTTTTTTTTTTTTTTTTTTTTTTTTTTTTGTATACCTTGGTCGAGGCTCGTATGAGAGCTAACACACAACTCACAGCAAGGAGGCATGAGACAAGAGGGGTGGGAGTGGAAGGGACAAAACATTGGGGAACAGACACAGGTGAACTGTGGAAGGGAGAGGGATGGGGATGGGACGGGGAACATGGCGAGGAGAAGATGGACATTACAGGGACTTTCAGGAAGGAAAACAGGAGAATTGAAGGAAGTGGGCATGGGTGGATTATCGGGGGTAGAAAAGATCGAGGATTTGGATGGGGGAAGATAAGAGGTGGTGGTGAACAGCTGTTTTGAAAGCCTGGAGGGAAGAATGGGAAAGAATAGAGTGAGGAAGTTTATTCCAAAGGCGGGAAAAAAAGAGGAATGAAAGAGTGAAGATGAGCAGTGATTCGTGATTTTGGTAGTTTTACCAGAAGGGGGTTGTTGGCGGACCTTGAGCGCCCTGTGGAAATGTGGTTGGGACAAATCGCAGAGAGAGCAGGGGTGCAAGGCTGGAGAGGAGTCGGTAGAAGACAGAAAGACCACCGACCAACCTGCGGTGATTGAGTGAGAGGCCCAAAGACTCAGCTTCATTGCGGGAGATGCCAATGATCTTAAAAGCCCTGGTTTCGACAGCGTGAAGTCGAGAAAGGTGGGAGGCAGGAGCACCAGCCCAGAGGGGAGAGCAGTACTCCATCAGGCTACGGACAAAAGCTTTGTAAGTAGTCAGGAGCTCAAGAGGGCCGAGGAAGGACTTTGCACGACGGAGGATTCCCAGTCGGCGACTGGCTTTTGAGGCAAGGTTGGAAATGTGACTTTCCCAGGAAAGGTCATGGCAGATAGTGAGACCCAGAAGCTTGAAAGAAAAGACTTCTTCCAGTGGATTGTTGAGAAAGTGGATGCCGGGGTTTTGTAAACGGTCCTTTCAAGAGACATAGTGAGAGTGTGAGATTTGTGTGGATTGAAAGACATGTTCCACGTGTTGGACCAGTTTGTGATTTTATCCAGATCTGCAGTGAGCGAAGAAGCTGCTGCTTGCCGGTCTGAGGGATGACAGATGGTACGGCAGAGGGTGGAGTCATCGGCAAAGAGAAATAGAGGATTTTCCAGAGAGTCCGAGAGATCATTGATGAAAACCAGAAAAAGAACAGGGCCCAGAACGCTACCTTGAGGAACTCCAGCCTGCACAGGAAGAGGGGATGAAAGAACTCCATTTAGGGCCACACGTTGACTGCGACAGGAGACGAAGTACGGCAGCCATGAGTGGAGATGGCCTTGAATACCATGGGAAGAGAGTTTGGTGAGTAGGGCAGGGTGCCAGACTGTGTCAAAAGCACGTGATATGTCCAGGGATACGGCTCGGATTTCCTGTCTGGCATTGAGGACCTCCATCCATTGATGGGAGAGCAGTAGCAGCATATCCAGGGTAGAGTGACCTGGTCTGAAACCAAATTGATGATTGGAAATCAAGCCATTGGAGAAGAGGAAGGATTTCATGTCTGAAGCAATGATGGATTCCATAACCTTGCTGATGATTGGGAGAAGGCTGATTGGTCTGTAGTTACAGGGATCTGTTTTTGCACCTTTTTTATGCAGGGCAGTGATGTTAGCAGATTTCCAAGCAGATGGCAGATGACCTTGGGAAAATGAGAGGGTGAATAGAACAGAGAGAGGGTGAGCAAGAGCAGAAGAGCAGGCTTTGAGGACACGTGGCCTGATGCCGTCTGGACCGGTTGCAGAATCTGACTCGAGGTTTGAAAGCAAGCTCTCCACCTTGTCAGGAGAAAAGGATACAGAGTCCAGGGACAGTTGGGTGCGACTGGGTAAAGTGGGTAGAGATAGTGATGGGTTTGGGACACAAGATTTAGCTGCAAACACCGAGTTTAGACATTCAGCTTTATCACGTGTGGAATCAGCAGTGCGGCCATTTGAGGTAAGGGAGGGGATGGAGGGGGAACATACACCAGAAACAGATTTGATTAAACGCCACCAGGATTTTGAGGAGGGAGAGAGGTTTGAGAGTTCAGACTTGAGATGAGAAAGATGTTGTTTTCTGGCTCTCCTGAGGGTAGATACACACTTGTTCCGAGCTTTGTGGAAAGAACTGAGATTGCTCCTCAGTTGGGTTTGCTTTCCATGAGGCAAAGGCAAGTTGTTTCAGGACAACTGCCTCGCCACAAGCTTCAGTAAACCAAGGGCGGGAGGAAGGGTAAGACAACTGAACACGAGAGGGGATAAATCTGTGCATGAGGGAGAGCAAGTTTCTTTGAAAGAATTCCCAGGATGAGTTGATGTTTGAGAAAGTAGTGATAGGAGACCAGTCTGTAAGTTTGATGGCTGCTCGGAGACCCTGCCAGTCGGCTTGAGTGAAATGCCAGACTCGACGGCGGTGAGGTGGTTCTCTGATGACAGCCAGAGAGATGTCCACTTTAACAAGGACGTGGTCAGAAGAACCAATTGGAGCGAAGGAAGAGCAGCAGATATTGTCAGGGAAATTTGTCAAAATCAGATCCAGAAGAGATGGAGTACCATTGGTTGAGATCCGGGTCGGGAAGTTGACCGATTGAGTCAGTCCCAATGAGTCACAGAAAGCTTTTGTTGACGTCCCATGGCAGGTGGGAGAGGTACCCAAACCTAGACAACTGGCGTGATGACAATTGAAGTCGCCACATAAGAGGAAGAGAGAGTTTGGATGAGAAGATAGGAAGATGGTCCATGTTTTCGGAGAGTGAGGTGTAGATGGAGTCATCACTGTTCGGTGGACGGTACAGTACACATATAAACATGAGGTGGGAGTGGAGGGGAAGCCGAAGCCAGAGGTATTCCTGGGGGTGTGGGGGAGTGAGAGCAGTGCAGGGAGAGTGAGGAATAGAGTCTTTGATGAAGAGAGCAACACCTCCACCAGGACGAGGCTCAGGTCTGTCATACCGTAAGAGGGAGTAACCAGGGAGAGATACTTGGGAGTCAGACACGCCTTGGGAGAGGAAAGTTTCTGTTAGGCAGATAATGTCTGGTTTGTCAGTGGCAACCTGCATGGAAAGATCTGAAAGGTTTGAGCGAAGGCCCCGGATATTTGAGGTCCACACATTTAATGAAGAGGTAGGGGAGGAGGCTTTGGGTGCAGGAGGTGGAGGGGGCGGGGGAGGGTAGGACGAGGGACGAGGGGGCGAGGTAAGGAGGGTTGCTGAAGCAGTGTGGGGTATTGCAGAATAGCGAGGGGAGGGGGCCGAATGAGGAGGAGAAAAGGCTCTGTGGTGCTGGGAGAGAGGGGGGACAAGAGACAAGGAAGATGGCAGTTGAGGGTTTGAGGAGGTGGAGTGAAGAGATGGAGGTGAGAGGGCAGTGGAGGGAGGCAGGTTGGTGGATGAGAGGGGGGGCAACTTAGAAGAAGAGGGAAACCTTAAGTGGTTAGTGAATCTCCTGCATCAAAAAACAATTAGACTGAAAATATTGGACCAGACTCAACTTGTGAAAAATATGTATATACCGAACTATAAATATGTGTTGTTTATATGGAAATGTGTGATTTGTTTTCAAACTTTTGAATAGTTACTGTTACTACTACTACGACTACCACCACATTTATTCCCACATTATTGTGGGACCTGGCATGGAAAGTCTTTAGCTCGTCTTTCAACAACCTGCTGCCCTGGCCTGATGTTCCACTGAAGATTATTATGGCAGGAATTTGCAATTTTTTCCAGGGTGCCGTCAATAACTCACCGGCTCTTCACGAAAGACATCATAATGGGACACCCAGCTTATTGTAAATCCAACGGATGGTGCAGTTTGTGATGAAACACCATGCCTGTGAAGCACCAATTGACCGTTTATATTTGGGCCAGGAATCGAACCTGGACTGTGCAGCTCGAAGGTAAGTGTGCTACCTCTGCACCTTCCTGTCAGGACCAATTGCTTGTTTTTATTAGCTCTGAAATTTCCAGTTGAAAAGTGCAAAGTGACAAAAGCTTTGTTATGGGTGAACCTGGAAACACTTAAACGAGGAAAATATATAATCACATAAGTCTTTACATATGTAATCGTGATATGTTGTGCGTCTTGATGTAATCGAAGCAAATTAGTGTTTCATGAAAAAGTTAAAACAAAAATATGGTTTGTGTAAGTGAATCAAAATGCAACAGATTTTCAATGAGAATTATAAATTATCTGCAATTCCTGTTCACACATGATACAAATCAACGGAAGATAAGCGAAATGTAAGTTGACACTTTGTAGTAACAGGTAGAGGGTATTACCTGTGAATTTGTACTATCTTTTACTTCTTGGTGATGCTGTGTCGAAAGCCATTGCCATCGTCGGTGTTTCCTGCAAGGAGGCCAAAGCTCAATGCCTCATTTGTACTCTCCCACTAAAGACAGGTTTGTTGCTTATCGGCCTTCGACAAACTGTTGACATTGTGGTCTCAATCTACATGCGTTTTCCTTTTTCTGGCCTTCCGCAGCCCCTCGAGGCAGCGGACATTTATTGCCAAGTACACTTTTTGTCTGCCAAGTGGTATTACAAGTGAACGTTCACAAACTTGGAATTTTTTTTTTTAATATCCCTGTCTGGAATTGCTTGTTTATGTCTGCCCTGGTCTTCCCATACAGGCTTTAAAAGTAACTGCACATTAACAGATCATGTGAGGTCCCATAACTATTCGTCGGTGATTTTATTTACTGCAGTTGGTCGTTACTGTGAGTTTGTGATGGTCATTTGTTTTCCCCAACTTCATCGATGGTCTGTCCTCTTGACAACACAGACAGCTTGTAACCCTTCTGTTCTTTACAAAGGTAACACATGTTATTGTAAACTGTTGAGAGATTTCAAAAAACAATTTAAACAATGCTGACACTCAAATTGTAGGTGTTTTGGGATTTTGCATTTATCAGTTCTGTCTCAAGATAGGCAGATCATTAAATAATCACGGTTGTCTTTTCTAACATAGTTATCTATTTGTCTGTTATGTGTCGACCCCTATTCTCAGAGTCAAATTAGGCGTATGTGGAGCGACACAGTACGGAAGCAACCTGGAGCAGGTTACCTTGCAACAAGCTTGCCTCCTCCAAGTGGTAACTCTCCTATCTCTCCTCCTTGGCTATTCTAATTTAGTTATTTCTTTATTTTCAGTAATCAAACGCTCATTGACGAGGAGTATGTACATAAGTCACATGCAGGACAAGAACACTAATAAACAATGCACAAATGTATAAAGTATGTGGGATTTGAATCTAGGTTTCCAGAACCATGGGCTGTCGGTTCAGATGGGAACACGAAGCAGGCTAACACTATTATGTCATGTGTTTAATTTAGCATCTTGAGAGTTTACAGATGTTCTAAATATCAAGCTTTATTCCAAACAAAATCTGCCTTTGGCTTGTATATGCTTTTATAAGGGTATTGGCCAATTTGGAGTCCACACTAACAAAAAAAATTACAAGCCATCTAATTAAAATTGTCCTGCTGGATGACTCAAGAAGTCAACAACTCTGCATCCGATGTGCCCACATGACACTTTTGAAGCCAGATAGAGTGAAGTGTTGATGTGATTCTCATTAGTCCTTAAATCACAGAGGAGCAAAAACATAATGAGTAATTGTTTCCTTCAATTAAAATGCATTTATGACCATTTTGATCACACTCTCAAATTCTTCTCCTGTTTGGGCATTGATTAAATTTGCAAGTTGTGGAAATAAAGGTCAAACACTATACGAGGTCCATCTAAAAAGTAACAGGACTGACCACAGAAATTTTATTCCAAAAAATATATTGAAATCACAGCTTGACCCTTCAAAATAGTTTCCCTCCAGTCTCACGTACTTGTCCATCCTCTTCTTCCAGGCTTCGATGCACCCCCGAAAGGCTTCTTCTGAAATCCTCCGGAGCTCCGTCATCACGGCCCTTTTGATGGCCTCCACATCTGGAAATCGCGTCCCCTTGATCATCCCCTTGAGCTTGAGGAATAGGAAAAAAATCACAAGGGGCCAACTCTGGCAAATACGGGGGTTGCTCCAGAGTTAGCACGTTCCTCTCCACCAGAAACTGTCGGATGCTCAGGGCACTGTGAGCAGGGGCGTTGTCATGGTGGAGCACCCAGGTGTTGTTCTTCCACAGATCCCTCCTCTTGTCCCAGACTGATCTCATGAGGCGCCGGTGGATCTCCTTGTACATGCACCGATTCACTGTTTGACTCTGTAGTAGAAACTCGAAGTAGACGATGCCCTTGATGTCAAAACAATGCGATGAGCATCACCTTGACCTTCGACATCCTTGCTTTCTTTGGTCTTGGTGATGCCGGATTTTTCCACTGATTACTCTGCTGTATGGTCTCGGGATCGTATTCGAATATCCACGATTCATCACCAGTAATGACTCTCCTGAGCAGGTCTGGATCGTCCTCGAGGCGCTCGATAATGTCTTGACAGACTGTGACTCTGCTGTTTCTGGTCCTCAGACAACAGCTTGGGGACCATCTTTGCGCACACCTTGCACATTTCGAGATTTTCAGTGATGATGCTCCAGAAAGTGTCCTTGTTGATGGGAAGTTCCTCAGCAATCATCCGCACCGTGAGTCGACGATCTGCGCGCACCATCTGCTTCACACGCTCGATGTTTTCCGCCGTTCTGCTCGTTGAAGGTCTTCTAGACCGTAGATCGTCTTCAACCTCCTCCCGTTCCTCTTTGAACCTCTTTATTCCATTCAAATGCACGTGTCGTGACATCCTTTCTTCCCCGTATACTTGCTGCAGCATTGCGAAGGATTCAGAAGATGTTTTGCCAAGCCTGGCAAGAAACTTCAGATTGGCTTTCTGCTCCACGACTCATAGCGCGACGACTCAGACAAGACAACGTGGAAAGCACGACCTGTAAAATATCACACAATGAGTGCAGTCAACCATCACCAATAACATATATTGCTGGATTGTTGCGAAAGACTGTGACGCAACCCGTTCATTCAAGTTGTGCAAGTGGAGCACACAGCAGGCTCAGTCCAGTTACTTTTAAGATGGACCTCGTATATTTTAAACAGAATATACTGCTTACCTGATAAGAGATGGAACTTTCTGGCCCAGTCCTATTCCTGATCTTCATCAATGATCACTCTGACTCTCTGGTGGAAAATCCCCTTTATGTATTTGCTGAAAATTCCACCCTCTGCAGTAACCGCTCATCCTTCAGACAGGCAGGCTGCAGCTTTGTCCCGATCTTCAGACCTTGACAAAATCACAGTTGGTCAAACACTTGGGATCCGTCTTTCAATCCTTACAAATCTCACACTCTTACTGTCTCTCCGAAAGGACCATCTGGCAACTCCTCCAACAGCTCCGCATATCTACTTTCTTAAAGAGCAGGTTGCGAGTCACCAAAGATGTTCTGAAAATTTATCAATATGATTATATGTGCATTAAATATTTCGATGCAAACTATTGTGGTTGCCTCACTATTGGGAAAATTAATTAAATTTAACTCCGAAGTTGTGATTTCTTGAGGCTATCGAAAAAAAAACATCCACGTGCCATATATGGATGTTGACGTCACGTTCTCCAAAACAAAGTGGACGCTCACTCGCTCATTGAAGAAGTGTCCAGTTCAGCAGGCCGTTCTTTCGCTTTTTTATCCCCCGCCGCGTGGCGGAAGGGGGACATTGTTGTCACCCGGGTTATCCATCCGGCTGTCCGTCTATCCGTCCGGCTGGCTGGGCGTCAACATTTATAGCTGTGAGTGTGATAACTCATAAACTGTTCGCCATATCGATTTGAAATTTGGGCCACACATGTACCACCTGAAAAGGAAGAAGGCTATTGATTTTGGGCGTGGCCGGATCCAAGATGGCCGACTGGGGCGGCCATCTTGAAAAAATGTTTTTTGTAATAAATGGAAAACCGCTTATCTGATTTCAATTATTTTTCAATGGCGGGGGATTCCCCATCTCTGATGGTATATTTTGAGCTTACAACTGTCTATATTATCCTTTTTATTTTGAATTATTGTAGAACAAAGTTATTTGGATATTTGTACATCATGCCTCGTACGTGTGTCGTCATGTTTTGTGAAAATGGCTGGAAAACGGGTAATCGCTCCCACCGATTCCTGAAGGAATCAAACATTCGCCGGCAGTGGATAAGATTTGTACAAACAAAACGGGCGAATTTTCCCCCAAAGAAAACGGGTAAAGAGGACCCTTTGGATAGACTTGTCATTTGTGGTGACCATTTCACAGCCGAGGATTACGAAGGCATAAACACATCTGATCACGACTCTGTGAATATGAGTTGTTGGTTGACAAGTTCTCCAGCTACTGCTCCGTCACAGAATCAATTGTTGAGTTTAAATGAGAAAAACCTTGAAATGTATTCAGAAAGAGTACATGGAAAAACACATAAATAAACTTGACTGAAAAAAACAAAGATGAAAAATTTTCTCAACAAATCAACTTATTGTTGATGAAATTACTTTTTTCACAGCATCAGCAAATTGGGCTATTTCATTTCAATTGTAAAAAAATTGATCAATTTTCCACTTTTTTTTTCTAAATTTGGTAGAATATTTCCCAATGAGGCTAAATCAATTGTGGTCCACCTTCGCTTGTGGAAACACGGGCTGCGGTGAACCAGTTGAAACAGGGACTTAGGTCAGGTCAGGTCAGATCTGTGACCTGCTACAGGTACCATGTAAACCTGTACTAACCTGTTCCATGGTCGGGTTGTCGGCGACTAAACCGTCTCCCCACCAGGTTTTCTGGTGAGGAGGGTGTTTGGATATGGACACCCAGCAGGATTAAAAACAAAACCTGTCAAAGGGCGGAGGAGCTCCTTGTGAGCCAACTGCCATCCATATCTAGTGCCCAACTGTGTCTGTGGACATCCTCCTGCAGTTGGGTTACTTTTTTATTAGGAGGTTGGTGGCAGGATTTGCACTCCGGCCACTGTAAAACCCTTCATTCTGCAAAACACACAAACGCAAAAAAATCTGAAAACCCACTCTGTGGGAGTACCTCCTATGCAGCTTCCCTTCGCAGGGTAGCTCACCGGATGACGGGATTGGGGCAAAGCCTTCGGGACCCCCAATCTTTGATGAAAGGAGGGAAACCACGTGGTAACCTCCCTGGGTCAGATTGCGGGAGAGTGTGTCGGAGTGGTGCTGAGGTGTCGTCCATGAGACGGCGGTCTCCTTGGGTTAACCTGAGGCAGTCCCTTCGGGTGGGTGCCTGGAATGTCCTATCCCTAAGAGAGGTTGATCACCTGTCTCTGTTATCATCTGAGCTCAAGCGTTTGGACATCGGTATTGCAGCACTCTCTGAGGTTCGGAGACCGGATTGCGGCGAGATAATGGTGGGTGGTTACACCTACTATTGGTCTCGTCGCTCTGATGGTTACCATACTCAAGGAGTTGCTGTAGCTGTGTCCAATAAGCTGACCCCAATGATAATTGAGGTAACACCGGTCAACGAGCGTATTATGAGACTAAGGATCCGTCACTCCTTAGGTGTCATTTCCCTGGTCTCTGTCTATGCTCCGACTGAGGCGAGTGACCTCACTGTGAAGGACACATTCTACGCCACGCTCAAGTCTGTGGTTGATCAGTGCCCCAGAAGAGATACACTTCTAGTCTTGGGGGATTTCAATGCATCGACTGGAATTGATAGGGATGGTTATGAGACGTGTGTTGGTCCCCATGGGTCAGGAACTATGAATCAGAATAGCACTAAGTTCCTTGACTTTGCAAGAAGTCATGGACTTAGGGTGGCTGGTTCATGGTTTCAGCACCCACAAGCTCATCGCTGGACTTGGTATTCCAACGCTGGCGGTGTGGCAAAGGAAATTGACCATGTCCTCGTTGAAGGTCGCTGGAGGATGATCCAGAACTGCAGGGTCTACCGGAGTGCTCAGTTCCTCAATACTGACCACCGGCTTGTTGTAGCAACTCTAAAGCTGCACCTTAAATCCTGGATAATGGTTCCATCCCAGCCTAGGCTGGATGTTGGCAAGCTCAAGCATGAGAGAGTAGCTGAGGAGTTTGCGAACAGGCTGAGTGGACATTTGGGGGGTATGGGTGCTTTGGGGGGGTCCTGAAGAGTTATGGAATACCTTCAAGACCACTGTCCTTGATGTTGCCGGTGGATGTCTTGGAACTCACCGCAGGGCAAAGAAGAATTATCTCTCTCAAGGGACACTGGATACCATTGACCAGAGTCGCAGGGCCAGGCTGAATGGCAGAGCTGAACTGTTCAGGGAGCTGAGGCGTAAAAACTGTACGTGCACTAAGGGTGGACAAGGAGGCCTATGTGCGAGGAATCTGTGAGGGGTAGAGCATCACCTGTGGACAGGTGATTCTCGTCCCGCTTTCAGGGGAATTCGCACATTGCGTTCATCCAAGCCCATCCCTCGGAGCACTGCAGTTAGAGCAGAGAGGGGTAGGCTCTTAACAGAGGAGTCTGAAGTGAAGGCCCGCTGGGCCGGTTACTTTGGGCGGTTGTACCAGGCTGATCCACCAGCTGTCGAGTTGGACGTCAATGGTGTTACAATCCCTGTTGCTGACCCTCGAATCAATTGTGGTCCACCTTCGCTTGTGGAAACACGGGCTGTGGTGAACTGGTTGAAACAGGGTAAAGTTCAAGGGATCTGTGGCATCCATGCTGAACTTCTCAAGGCTGGTGGAAATGCTGCACTCGTGTCGTTGCATGCAGTTTTGTGCTCTGCCTGGAACACAGGCAGCCTCCCAACTCATTGGAAGAGGGGCCTTGTTGTCCCTCTCTGGAAAGGGAAGGGTGATCGCCAAGACTGCAACAACTACCGAGGGGTGATGCTGCTCTCAGTCCCGGGCAAGGTCTTTGCTCGGATAATTCTTGATAGGGTTCGCCACAATCTGCTTGAGCACCAGTGTCCAGAGCAGTCAGGCTTTACACCAAAGAGGTCAACGATTGACCGTATCATTGCTCTTCGTGACCTCACCGAACGCAGACAAGAGTTTCGGCAGGGGCTGCTTGCAGCCTATGTTGATCTCTGTAAAGCGTTCGATTCAGTGAATCGGGATGCCTTCTGGAGGATTCTTGGTCTTCGTGGGGTGCCACCAAAACTGATCGATCTGATGTCTGAACTCTACTCTGGTACTGAGAGTGCTGTGAAGTGTGGTGGTACCATCTCTGACTTATTTCCAGTTGTTACTGGAGTTTGTCAGGGGTGTGTACTGGCCCCCACACTTTTCAGCACTTGTATGGACTGGATTTTAGGGAGGATGTCAGAAAGATCAAGCTGCGGTGCATCGTTTGGGAATGTCAAGATCTCGGACCTTGATTTCGTAGATGATGCAGTCATCTTTGCGGAGACAAGATATCCTTTTGGGGGCCCTCGAGGTGCTGAATGAGGAGTTGGAGCTGCTGGGATTACGGGTTTCTTGGGTCAAAACTAAGATCCAGGCTTTCAATGACATCTTGGATGCTGCTGTCCTGTCTGTGCCTGTTTGTGGTGAGGATGTTGAGGTTGTGGAGAGATTCACTTACCTTGGCAGTGATATTCATGTCTCTGCTGGCTGTGAGTCAGAGGTCAATAGGCGTCTGGGTCGGGCCTGGGGAGTCATGGATTCACTGGATCATGGGGTGTGGCGCTGCCGGTACCTGTGCGGGAGGACGAAAGTCTGAGTCTTCAGGTCCTTGGTGCTTCCAGTCTTGCTCTATGGATGCGAGACTTGGACTCTGACCAAGGATCTGAGACGGAGAATTAATTCCTTTGGTACCAGATCTCTTCGGAGAATCCTTGGCTATCGCTGGTCAGATTTTGTGTCCAACGAGCGGTTGCTGAGAGAGACTCGGATGAGATTTGAAACCTGCATGGTCCGTGAGCATCAGTTGCGGCTGTATGGACATGTGGCTCATTTTCCTAACGCTGATCCTGCTCACCAGATTCTCTTAGCGAGGGAGTCTCGTGAGTGGAGGAGGCCAATGGGCCGACCACGTGCCTCGTGGTTGCAGCAGGTTGACCAGCATCTCAAGGAGATGGGGATGGGCCTGGCATCTGCCTGGGGGAAGGCCAGACGGAGGCCCCTGGAGTACTGGCGGAAAGTGGACGCAGCGACGCGCTGTTCTGGCACATGCTCCCATACCTGACCTGACCTGAGGCGAAACATGTTTTGGTATTTATATGCCACAACAGTCTCTTGAAAGTTTGGGTTTGTTCTAACTGTTCACTTTCGCTGGGGTCAAGCTCAGCTGTCAGAAAGACTTCAACGCAAAGGCTACAGTGTATAATATTGTTACGAATTTGGAATTCGATTGCACACAACATACAGGTTCTTTTAGTCAGCTATGTCGATAAGTGCTTGTTCCCTAGATAGTTCACCTTCCATTGTTTAAAGGTTTAGAAATCGATCAGATGCGCTGCAGATCGATTTAATGGTTAGGGAGCGAACAATGGAGACGTCCCTCCCCCTCTTCTGTGAAGAGGAAGAAGAGCCCTTCCGTCCCGTGATTCATGACGTCAACAACTCCCTCCCACCCGTGGTTGAGCGGGGGATGGATCACGAGGGCATGAGTCGCGTGGGGGAGGGGGCGGAGAAGGATAAAGAGGAGATCCTTTCTTTGTTCGTGTTCGGAGTGGAGGGGCTGCGTCGTTCAGCAGGCCATCGGGTCCTGCTTGGCTTGGGTTAGGGTTGAGGCCTTCGGAAGCTTTTTGCTTCTGCAGAGGAGTTGTTCAGCAGAGCTTCGGGTCCTGCTTGGCTCGGTAGGCTTCT
The DNA here is from genome assembly GCF_056783735.1 of Eptatretus burgeri. Classification (NCBI taxonomy): domain Eukaryota; kingdom Metazoa; phylum Chordata; class Myxini; order Myxiniformes; family Myxinidae; genus Eptatretus; species Eptatretus burgeri. Next base: position 88,151,599 of record NC_140966.1, read on the forward strand.
TGGAGAGCTGCTTTGTTTGGAAGAAAGTTGAGCCGGTTGCTCGGCTGGAGTTGCGAATGGTGGCTTCTTCTTCTTCTTCTTCTTCTTTGTTCGTGGAGCTCTTTGTTCTCCGTTTGGTTCCCGGCTTGGTGCGACTCATCGACCTCTTCTTGGAGGTGGTTCCTCGGGGAAGCGACGCATCTACGGGAAGAATTGGCGCCTCATCTCACCAGCACCTGTTGAGATGCGCGGGAGGATTCGCTGGAGCTCGGGAAGGATCGCGGCTCACGGCGATTGGATCCAGCTCGCTCTCACAGGAGCCCGGGTCCGAACAACTTGAAGACCACACGAGGTGGAGAGGTTCAAGATAGGCTCTGGGTTTCAGCTCACCTGTCCTCCGAGCTGGAGCTCGTTATCAAAGGCCTCAGCCACCATTACTTGGGTGTGTGTGTGTGTGTGCGTACGTGTGTGCGTGGGTCCGTCTAATAAGTAGAAAATTGTTAAGTGCTTTGTGTGCTGTAAGTCTTTGCATTGCATTTCGTATAGTCGGAATAGTTCTGCTCTTACATGCTTCCCTAGTTCCCCATTATTATTAATAAATACCCCAATTGTTAAATGTTTTCAACTCGTTGCGTCGATTCTTTCATTGACTGAGCATTTCGTGTGTTGGGAGTTAGAAAGCCGTTGGTTTGCCGTAAAAGGGGGACATTTGGACCGACGGTTCTCAGCGATTAAGCCGCTCGGAATCGCGCACGGGACAGGCTCGCCTCAGTGGTTTGTTCCGTACGAGTTCCGTCGAGGGTGGAATACCCCGGTAGTTGGATCATGTGGGTATTTAGGTAAATTGAAGATTGGCAATCGACCCTACCCCACGTGGTCTTCCCATTGGCGTATTTCGGTTCTTGTACAAGGACCCGTCGACTCGGACTTATCCGGGCGGCGATCTATATTCCGGGTGATCAGTGGGGCCGACTCAACTTGCGGCTCCGTCAGAGCGGTCCGTCGGCTCGCGGCCGACCCCGGCACCGGAACAATATATATTGGGTCCATTATCGATTCATTCTATTTCTGACTCTTAAGTGACTGGAGGGTTAAATTATTATCTTAAGTCACAGACGAATCAAACTTTACATTATTTTATGCATTGAGCAAGAAAATGAAAATCTACAAACCAATCTGTCTGGTGGAGTCTGTCAGTGTGAACTGCTGGGCAGTCAGTCCTGCCACTTGTACACGAAATAGGCAGTTTTCTGGCACTTGCAAGTGGCTCAAATTTATATGGCTCAGGGCGAGAAACTCCATAGTATAAACTCCCATCATCCTCCGACTCGTCCTCAGTAATATCGGAATGAAAACACTCAATTTCATCGCCGCTGAAATCACTCTCTGATTCACATATCGCCATTTTTCACACGCTATTTCCGAATGTTCACGAAGTTTGCGGAGAACGTGACGTCATAGCATCTTCGGTAAATTCCGGTCTGTTTTTCGATCACCGAAAAAAGTTTTGACTTCAAAGTTAATTTTAGCATATTTTGTGTTTCAAATGTAAGAAAATAATTGCCCAACAATTATTTATGCGATTACAACCTTCGAATCACGCAGTCATCAGCGACCCAAAACCTGCTCTTTAACAATCCTCTAAAGGAAGTTCAGGCATTCAAACTACTGGGTATCACTATCAACCATGACCTTCCTTGGGCAAATCACATTTCAAATTTGCCTCCAAAACCATCTGCCGACTGGCCATCCTCCATCATACAAAGTCCTTCCTTGGCACATCTGAACTCCTATCCACCTACAAGGCATTGATCTGTGCAGCGTGATGGAGTACTGCTTTCCACTGCCACACATCTTGCTCAGCTTGACTCCATAGAAACCAAGACCTTCAAGATTATTTGAATCTCCTGCGATTAAGCTGAGTTGATGGGTTTATCACTTCAACATCGCAGACAGGTCGATGATCTCTGTTTTCTACCACCTTCTTTCTGGTCTTGCATCCTCTGCTCTTTCCATGCTTCTCCACCCCCCACCAAAGTTTCTGAAGGGCACGCATGGTCCACCATCAACCCCTTTTTGGTGAAACAACCTAAATCCAGGATTACTTCTCACCTCCACTGATTCGTTCCTTTTCTTTCCCACCTGTGAACCAACTTCTACATCCTATCAGATCATCCCGAGTCCAAAACCATAATCTTTTATACCCTCATTAACCCCATCCCAATCCCTTCTCCATCCAAATGTCCAGTTTGCTCTCCTCGTAGTTTGTTTCTGTATCCATATTGTCCACCCTACACATCTTCTCCTGCCCTCATTCCTCCTCACACCCTTTGTTTGTCCAAGTCTCTTCTTGACCTTCTACTCTTCTGTTGGTGTTTCCCCTTCTCTCTGCTCTTCCTTTTACATCCTGTTATGTCCTGATCCATTCAGTGTACTAGCTCTTCCACGAGCATCGACGATGTATCCAAAAAAGAAAAGTCACAATGTAATGCTTTTGAAGCTGTACAGTGGAGACACTGCAGAAGGCTTCTTTTGGAGTACAGTACCAAAATGGTTGTCCTTTAACCCATTGAGGAGCACAAGCATCTTGAAAGTAATTTTCAAGTGCAAGTCCAATATTATAATTAATTTGGCTATAATAATTACAAATATGAATTGAAATTCAAGAGTATGCATGATGGAAAATACTGGTTTTTCTAATCAAAATAAAAAGAAAAAAAAGGAAAAATTATGGAAATGACAAAAGCTCTTATCCAGTATTAGCTACAATGTTTGCCAATGTACAAACATAGAGTAATCTAAAATTGCAGCAGAAATATTGGACATCTACCACTTTAAAGTTTAGGGACATATGTGTCCCTTGGTCTTCAAAGGGTTGAAGGCCTGTCTTAATTTTCAATAAGCTGGAATGCATCTCAGATATGGTAAGTCACTGTTTTTGACAAATTACACATTTTTTTTCGTCCTATAAGTAGCAGTGTTAAACTATTTACAGTTTGTTCACAGTTCAATTCTCTTTTAACTTTCTTCCCTAAATTCTCTCTCCTCCTTCGAGTGCCCTTGAATAACCAGCTGCTGCTTCCTAATCCCCTCGTCCTTCCTCCTGAAACCATGAGAACATCAAGGCCCACCATATCAGACTACCAGCCAGGTATACTATACTTCAGATTGGTTTACAAGGCCGATTAAAAAAATGGAAGAAGAAAATAAATAAAACGAGAGCGAGAATTGCTTTGGAATGCATGTCCCCTTCCACTGTGATATTTTCTAAGATTAAAAAGGGTATAACTCTGAAGACTTGATGAAACTCGAGCTTGTTCTGTAATTTATAATAAAGTGATGTACCAAGTTTTAATTGAATATGTTAAAGAGTATGGGAAAAAAAGTCTGAAAAACCACAGGTGAGATGGACAGACGGACAGATGGAGAGCAAACCTATAGTCCCCTTCCGTGAAACTGGTAGGGGACTAATAAATAAATAAATATATATACACATAAATCCATCCATTCATTCATTGGGACCATACTCTGTGCAGAGCGTTGGTGCTGCCCAAGCAGTCTCCTTGGCCATTGGGTACAATCCTGGATGGGTCACCACTCCGACATATACCAGCATGGTCACTCATTTTGCCGACCTCGGAAGGATGACAGGCAGAGTCAACCCGATCTGGTATTAATTCAACAGCCGAGTATGATTTTAACTCAGGATCCGAAGATCCCAAGCCCACCACCCTAACCATTAAGGCAACACCAGGCATATGCGTGCATGCATATAATATATAATAAATATATGTATATAAATATGCAGATATATGTATACAGTAGACTAGGCGTAAGTCGGCAGCATGTAACTCGTCACTTCGCCTAAGTCGGCAGCGTCAAAAAGTCCCGAATTTATCTAATATTAAATCGACTTACAGACTTTGAATAAAGTCTGTAAGTCATCATCTCTAAGTCGTAAATTCGTCCAAGTCGTCAGATGTTGTCCGTTCCTGCGTAATGCAAACTCAAGTAAATTACCACGCCTAACTCGTCACACGTAACTGCTGCCTCGTGAGAAGCCCGATTTCATGGAATCGTGATGCGCGGGCTATTTATAACTGCGCTGCGTTCAGCTCGATCAGCGTGCCGTCCCACATGCATCTGAAGAGGTAGACAGGCTGAGCAATGCAGTCTCTGGCAAAGGAGTAAAGGATCGATCGAGCTTAGTGTTGAAGTCCCATCATGGTTTTATATTGGCTTGTTTTGTACATCACCACACTCACTATCAATTAGGTATTGAGTGGCAGTCATCACGATGACTGTGTGTCATGTAATTTGTCGATGGTATATGAGTTTTCATTCCATATGAAAACTCATTCTACATTCATTCCAATGAATGAATTCTAACAGCCATTCATTCCACATTTGTCGATGGTCATATACCATCACCGATGGTATATGAGTTGTCTTACAGTTGTTCATTATCTTTACTTTTGATAAAGTGATTCATGAATTCCATCTTTGCTTGATCACTTTCCAACTAACCAATGAATCCCCACCTATGCCCAGAGGATTGTGTTTCCCTTTTGGTACAATAGCCGGCTTAGAGATTGTTGCGCCCTCTCACACGTACGTGTCCAGGCCATGCGCAACTTCATCCTTCACCCCACAGTCATGAATGTTCGCATACGCGTAAGTCGTCAAATGTCAAAGTCGTCACTTTTTTCTTGGTCCCGATGGTGACGACTTACGCCTAGTCGACTGTATTTATATATGTATATTTATATATGTATGTTAGGGTGGTCCAAAAAAGTCGAAAAAAATAGAATGTTGCTCCACAAGCTTAAAATTATTCTAATATGATCCAATAACGCGAATATTTTTTTTTTAGCTTGTTGGAGGTGATTTAGAGGTCGCTCCATAGGACGACTTTTAGTCTCATGACTTGAATAAATTAGGGTATGGTCAGGTACGATTATGGGTACTTCTGGATGTCCGAGGTGGAAATGCAGTCCATTTTCACCTCGGAACTTCAGAAGTGTACGAATTTGCATCTCACCATACCCTAATTTAATATAATAATAACTAAATAAATAACGAACATATTTTTCGTGAATCATTGAATCTAAGACACTGGATGTTGGGCCGGCTAGAAATAAGTTCAGGCGGGAGTGGAGACAGCAATAGAGGCGGAGATGATAGTGGTATTTGGTAAATGAGACAAAATATTCTAATAGTTTGGAATTCCATTGATTGAAAAATTAGGGTATGGTGAGATGTGAATCCGTACACTTCTGAACTTCCTCGGTGAAAATGGACTGCATTTTCGAACTCAGTGGGGTCGATTTACTCTAAGAAATGTTTAGACGGATGAAAAATTAATTATAGATGAGAAAATATCGAAATGAGTAGGATTAGTTACTCAATGACTCCAGTAATGATAAATCTTGTTTTAGGTCATATTTTCGAAATGGTAGTGAATTCAATGTCGGTGCAGTCATTTCTTAGAGTAAATCGATGCCATAGAGTTCGAAAATGCACTCCATTTCCACCTCGGACATCCAGAAGTACCCATAATCGTACCTGACCATACCCTAATTTAACCAACTCATGAAACTAAATGTCGTCAGAGGGAGCGACCTCTAAATCACCTCCGATCAACTTAAATTTTTTTATGCGCGTTATTGTATCATAGTGGAATAATTTAAGGCTTGTGGAGACAACATCTGAATTTTTAAAATATTTTTTTGCTGTTTTTGGAGCACCCTAATGTGTGTATATATATATATATATATATATATATATATATATATATATATATATATATATATATATATATATATATACATACATACATATATACATACGTACATACACATATATATGTATGTATGTATTTATATCCATATATAAATCCATCTATCCATTGGGACCATATGGATATGGTCTGTGCAGAGCACAGGGGGCTCTGTGCAGAGCGTTGATGCTGCCGAAGCAGTCTCCTTGGCTTTTGGGCACAATCCTGGAAGGGTCACCACTCCGACACAGTATACCAGCAAGTTGGCACTCATTTTGCCGACCTCGGAAGGATGACAGGCCGAGTTAACCCCACCTGGTATTAATTCAACAGTTGAGCGGGATGTGATCTCAAGACTCTCGGATCCCAAGCCCACCATCCGAACAATTAAGCCAACACCAGGCATACACAAAACACACACACACATATATATATATATATATTACATATACATTTACATATACATACAATCACCATCGAATGCTTTACTTCAAATGCAAGTCTTTGTTGCGGTGAAAGAACTTGCATATAACCACTAACTGACGAAGGAAATTCGGGAATAAAAATATATATTAATTGGAGAGTTCATGGAACACTTTACCCTGTGCAGTCTTGAGAAAAAAATGAAACGGATGGGGTATGCGAGCAGCAAATTTGATTGGTCGAGATTATATAAAATGCCGTAATATTTTGTCTAAGTTCTGCTAAACAAAAGGTTTTTGAAAGTGCCAAACGACGGTTTGTTGTCTGCAGTGTTCAAGTATATAATCGAATTGAAATAAGATAAAGATTTATAAGTTTACAGAAAAAAGATTTTCAGAAGTTTACCACCATTGATGTACTCATGCCTGTTTTACACCACCCTATCGAACACATTACATTCGTTCTTCATGCCTGTTTATGTCTTTTGTGATGTCCTTAAAAACTGTAACCTTCCTGTTTGAAATTATTTTTAATTTGTTTAACTTCCAGGCATGCCGTCAGACTAAAAAATTATCTCACTCATCTCTGCACACGTGCAATTGAGATGAATTCAGAGCCAAATACTGCAAAACTGCAGGTTCGTTTTCCAATTAATGTTCCAATTTTTGTTCAAAATTTAACATTTAATTGAAATTAAGTTGTTCCTCGATTGTAAACTGACGTTTGTGAACAAACACAGACAGACAGACATAGTGAACCAATTGCTTAACCCTGCTTGTAGCTTCACACAAGTGGGGTAGTGATACGTTTACTGGGAAATTAAATTATATTACGGTCAGATGATGATGTGGATGCTATACAATGGCCGTTCAAATCTTGCTTAATATAGTGGCGTTAAGGATTTGGATTCCAAGCTTCTGTAAAATTAATTGTTCACTTTTGTACAAATTGTAAAAATATTCGCGAAAACTAGTGCAGTACCTTAACTCATTATTTTTATATACGCTTATAGTTTTACTGGTCACTCCGCAAACATCAAATCCTCCTAATTCCTGCTAAATCGATGTTTATTATTATCCCGCTCCCTCCCGATATTGTAATCGTCCGGTTTGTTTGTCTGTTTGTTTGTCTGTCTGTTAGCAACTTTACGGCAAAACTGCTTTAGCAAACACTATCAAATTTAATTCACAGGTGGGCAATGAACCTTGGACGACCCATTAACTTTTGGGTCCAATTGGATCAAAGGTCAAGGTCAAGGTCATGAAAAGATCAAAATCGTTTTTCGCTCATAACTTCGTCAAAAATGATCTGATTTACTTCAAACTAAGCTTATAGTGAACCTTATTCTATTTGTCACTTACAATCCGACCCATTCCTCTTGTGAAAAATGCATATTTGTGAATATTGGCGTTAAGGATGTATCAAATTTAAATTTGATCCTCAAAATAACTTTATGCCTTAAATGGGTAGGATTTGTTGTGCCTGGCACCACTTGTTATCATTATTATTATCATCATTATTATTATTACCTCTGCCACCAAAGGTGGAAGGAGGTTATGTTTTCACCCATCTCTTTGTTTGTCTGTCTGTGTGCAGGATATCTCAAAAATTTGCGGACAGATCCAGATTAAATTTGGTGGGCAGGTTGGAAGTGTGACAAGGACAAACTGATTAGATTTTGGTGATGATCCAGATCCGGCTACTATAAAAAAAAAATTTTCAGTGATTCTTCACCATTGCGAGATGGGGCCAAAAACGATATACAGCATGATATCTCAAAAAGCTGTGGATGGATTCAGGTCAAACTTGGTGGACAGGTTGGGTGTGCGACGAGGACAAATTTATTTGATTTGGGTGAAGATCTGAATTGGGATCTGGATTATGAGAATTATTTAATTTTTTCTAGTCATTCTTTACCATTGAGAGATATTGCCAAAACAATATATAGCGAGTTATTTCAAAAATGTATTGGGCCTGATATGTTCTTGTAGATCAGGCGTTGTGTGGCGGAGGTAAGCGCTCTACCAAGTGCCCTTCTAGTTTAATTTGACCTCATCATTTATTGTATAAAAGTTGGCTTGCCCCTTACGTCATCATTATATCAATTTCTTCCTTATTCTTTATGGAGGTACATATTAAAAGTAATTGACACCCGAATCACTATTTTTGAAACTATTTTCGAGGTGCATCCATAGCGTTCTGCTTTACCACGGCACCTGTGCCTTTGTTGGCCAATGGTGAATCACCATAAATGCATTTGGCCAATGGGAAATGGTATAGGTGTGAAGCTCAGCATTGTGCATGTTCAGGGGGTAAGTTTTTTTTTGGTTTTCTGGTTCTAGATAAAAACGTTGGAGACATCTCCAAGCCACATGTGCTCACTATACAACATGTTGACCAATATATGCCCACCTTTAAACAATTGCCATTTGTAAGTGTCTCAGATAATCAAAAACACTGATGTTTGTTTGTTTTCCAGTGAGAGAGACGACGGACACAGCTACATCTCTAGCAGATACTCTCCCTTTAAACGGCAACAACCATCCATCACTTTGTTCTCATAACCATAATGAACATTGCCATGATAGCTCTTATGGTCTCCACAAAACCTGCTCAGCAAGAACCACCCAAACCAACTCCATCTATAACAACAACAACAACCGCACATCTATAACTACACACATGCCCTCTTTACATCTCAGCTGTCGGCCCGACATGGAACCTGGGGAGCTGGATTGCTGGGAGTTTTGGGAACCTGGAGGTGGAGGCGGAGGAGGAGGAGGAGGAGGAGGAAGAGGAGAAGAGGAAGAAGAAGACCTGAGACGATGGCAAACTGGAGTAGATACTCAACTCGTGAGCCAAGAAAGATGGACATCTGGAGAAAATGATGACTTACGAAGCAAACAGACATGCAGAGCTGAAATGGATGATGATTTAAATAGCTGTGGAAGATGGGGGACTGGAGATGTGGAACCAAGGGATCTTGGAGAGCATGGAGTTGAGGAGCTACAAATTCTGCTTACATCAGCTCGCATACCGAGACCACAGGCCTCACCAAGTAAGATACATGGTCAGTACGGTGATGCAGACAGAATACCACACATGCTTGTCCAACCTGACGTTTCTACAACAGCAACAACGATGATGAAAAATGGCAGCAGTTGCCTTGTGAGGCTGCGACCACGTGGCCGGGTGGCTGGATTTACTGGAGAGACCCAGGGTCCAGGGTTTGGACCACATGATGAAGCACCCCAGCTGGTTACAAGCTTGTAGGATGAGGTTGGCATTGTGAGGAGCTGAAAATGTCATCTCCTCACGAAGGCATACTGAATCATACAGGAAGGCCTCACATGTCAGACTTTTTATCATTATCATCATCATGATTATAGTTAAAATAATTTTGCACTGATTAACTTTTAAGCGTGTGCCATGTCTGTCTCCACCTCTCCCCTTTTTCCTGTAACTCCCAAATCCCCATTTAAATTCCCCAATGACCTCAACTTCTATCAGATCTCACTCCCACTGCCTCGTCTTCCCCCAACCCCCTTCAGCTGAAGTTGTACATAAAAAAATCTTTGTTGCGCCAAATTCTCGTGGCTTTGGCCACTCTATACTACCTATTGCTCGCAACCTTGCACAGAACACGCGCCGGGAATTTACTGAAAAAACAAACAAATAAAAATTGAATATGTATGCAAAACTTTATGCAAAATTTACCAATTCCCCCCCCCCCCTACACACACACTGCCTCGATCGAGATTATTATACAACACCCTATATGCATTCGGGGTCGCATACTTATTATCAAGATCTACACAGGCACCTGGAGAAAGGTGGGGAGGGATAAATTGAGGAATTTAAAATTGTGAAGATAAAAAGAAGTGGAGACTAAAAGGAGGATGGGTGAGAAGGAAGGAAGAAAAAGAGAGCAGAAAAAGGAGGTTGAAGTAGAGGTCAAGTAAGCAGAGGGGGAGGAAATGGGCATGTCTGAAATATACAGGGAGCAAAGGGAAGGGATATCACATTCCACCATTTTTGCGTAGGTAATTAAATAGATGGCCCTTTCACCATTATAGTCAAATTTTTAAAACCTTCATGATGCATATTGCACTGCAAGTCAGTTGCACCAGCATATTGCACAGTTACGAGTTTGGCACACAGGTTTGCACTATTCTCTGAAGGCCCTGGTTGTGCCACTGGTGCAGTTCCCCCTGTAAGTTAGGTCACCGATCCGTAACTCACTTTGCCGATATGCCGGTTCAGGATGCCGGCGATAACTCACTTCGTCAAAAGACACCACGTGGGATCTTTAAGGTCCACCAGCTAATGTGACAGCATAACGTGCATTGTAGGGATGAACACACTTTGTGATGAGCAACACCCAGCCTGTGAAGCTGAAGCACCAATCTGACATTTTATAGTCCAGCTTCGGTTCAAACCCAGGTAAGGCATTTCAAAGGTAAGTGCATAACCTCTGCACCATCCTGTTGGATATTCTATAGTTAGTAATTACATGCATCTTCGTTCAGTGATGTCATGATTTTACATCCTTAACCCTTTCCATTAAAATACTACTGCCTATACCTTTTCTGGAGCATATAATCAGACATGCACCCAAATGTCATGTAATCAGGGTTATGTAAAGCCTGGTGTTGGCTAAACGGTTAAGGTGGCTGGCTTAAGATCTTAGGGATTTGAAATGAAGCCCTCGTCATTCGTTGAATTAACACCAGGTTGGTTGACTCAGCCTGTCATCTTTCCAAGGTCGGCAAAATGAGAAACAGCTTACTGGTAACGGGGCATTGCATCGGGGCGTAGTGGTGCTTCCAAAAAATGATGCAGCCAAGCAGCCACAGGCTGCATATGAAGAAATAAATGGCGAATGTAGTTCTTAATAATGAAGTTATCTAACCATGCATGTCGGCGACTCAAAAAAAAAACTCCCAAAATTATTTAATGGACCATTGAACCTAATTATTTAGAGCTATAATCGGAAAAAAATTATCCAGTCTTATTTTAATTTGTCGAATGAAGAACTAGTCTTGCTGATGAAGGTATCTGATGTCGCTCTGTATCGGTGGACAGGTGTAATGTTGGAACCAACAGGA
>NC_140966.1:88167887-88172887 GCF_056783735.1 Eptatretus burgeri
TCTCATATCACTGACCACTGCCATTCCACTAACGGAGTCCCCTAGCTGACTCGTGCTCCCTCGTCATCCCTTAAACTCATGCACATCCTTTTAACTCTACGTTGCTAAGCTACGTCCCCTCGACACACTCAAAGTCTGTCAGTGTCCTCAAATCCATTTTTCCTTTCTAAATCTAAACTGACGTTCCCACTAACTAACCATTCTACGGGCTCCATGAGGAACAACCTATGTCCCCATGAAGCCGGTCTAACTAACTCTAACCCATCCCGCTAACTAGTGCTCTTCCTGTGCCCTGAGCAAGGGGGTCTTCCACCCCTGCCCAGGAATCCTGTTTACCCGAAGTGGCGAGACTTGCTTTTCTCTTTTTTTTTCTTGCGCACCAGCACGGCAACTCACAAACCGCGCTCCTTTCCCGTGACGTCATCGCAGCTGTTCGCGCTTTGCGTCCCTCGTCCCTTCTCGGACGGTTACATCCTGCACGGATTTCCCTTCTGCCGGATTCCAACCATGCGTGCAGCCACGACATCTCTGCGCATCACTCAAGCAAGCCTCGCGTTTCGACGGGTTCCCCACGCGAGCACATGTGCTCTGATCGCCCGTAAACCGCGCCGCGGAATCCCCGATGACGTCACTCGCACCCCGAACCCGCGCGATTTCTCGCGCAAGCCGGGGCACGCGTAACACATCGGGGAAACCGCTTCGCACGCTCTGCGAACAGAACGTGCGACGCAGTCCACATGGAGCTTTACACGCACGCTCGCCTGGAGAATCCGTCCGATCCAAATTCACTATTCCAGCCTAGGTTATGACCGTCCATGGGATCGGCTTGTATCCACCGCGGGCGTTTCCAGACCGGATTTCACTCGCACAGGCGCACGCGTGGCGGCCTCATGCGAAGCACAGCACGGACCCCTCGCATGCTGCCGTGCGAATCCGGCATGGTCCTCGAAACGGCTACGGCCGCAACACGGCCCTTGTCCCTCGTCTGGCACCGTCTTTGTCGCCATTCAACACGCACTCCCGCGTGCCATGACGCTAAGACACCTCGCCATGACACTCGGACATGCGGTTGCGTGTTCTCGCATACCAACCGCCATCTCCCTTTCATACCGCGTCCTCACACACGCGGTTCCTCTCACACATGGCCTTTCACCCACTCTGTGTGCGCGTTTCAACACGCATTTCACCACACTTGTAACCACACACACAGCAGGACAATCACGCTGGCGATTTGCGCCACCACAAGCGCTCCCGGGGTCTCCATACCCCCCAAACTCCGCGTGTACCCGTTCACAGCACTCCCCCCCTAACTCGCAGGGAGTGACCGAACCCACCTGGCCGCGATCCGCTTCAAGGGGGCATATTCCCTCCCCTCGTTCCTGAAGGAGGCTATCCTGCTGCTTGCACCGGGCCACGACACATTCCCCCAGCTCACCCCCATTGTCCTCCACTACCTCTACCTGTGTGTGCTCCCTTGTACCGTGTACTTCTTCCTCTACCTTTTCTAACTCCCGCGTCTCTGGTTTTCTTTCCTTTGTCTCTTCGTGTCTCGCCCGACACGTTTCAGACTCCTGGGCTCCCGTTATTATTTCCACAGTTTCCATTTTTATTTGTGTCTCCTTTATCAGGGTTTGCCCTAATTGTTGTTTCATCCGACGAGTGGTGTCAATAAAGCCCCGCACCACTAACATTCCTCCCTGTGGTGATATCACACATCCCACATTATTGTGTCAGGTCAGGTTCGATCTGTGACCTGCTACAGGTACCATGTAAACCTGTACTAACCTGTTCCATGGTCGGGTTGTCGGCGACTAAACCGTCTCCCCCACCAGGTTTTCTGGTGAGGAGGGTGTTTGGATATGGACACCCAGCAGGATTAAAAACAAAACCTGCCAAAGGGCGGAGGAGCTCCATGTGAGCCAACGGCCATCCATATCTAGTGCCCAACTGTGTCTGCGGACGTCCTCCTGCAGTTGGGTCACTTCTTTTTAGGAGGTTGGTGGCAGGATTTGCACTCCAGCCACCGTAAAACCCTTCATTCCGCAAAACGCAAAAACGCAAAAAAATCTGAAAACCCACTCCGTGGGAGTACCTCCTGTGCAGCTTCCCTTCGCAGGGCAGCTCACCGGATGACGGGATTGGGGCAAAGCCTTCGGGACCCCCAATCTTTGATGATAGGAGGGAAACCACGGGGTAACATCCCTGGGTCAGATTGCAGGAGAGTGTGTCGGAGTGGTGCTGAGGTGTCGTCCACCAGACGGCGGTCTCCTTGGATAAACCTGAGGCGGTCCCTTCGGGTGGATGCCTGGAATGTCCTATCCCTAAGAGAGGATGATCACCTGTCTCTGTTATCATCTGAGCTCAAGCGTTTGGACATCGGGATTGCAGCTCTCTCTGAGGTTCGGAGACCGGATTGCGGCGAGATAATGGTGGGTGGTTACACCTACTATTGGTCTGGTCGCTCTGATGGTTACCATACCCAAGGAGTTGCTGTAGCTGTGTCCAATAAGCTGACCCCAATGATAATTGAGGTAACACCGGTCAACGAGCGTATTATGAGATTAAGGATTCGTCACTCCTTAGGTGTCATTTCCCTGGTCTCCGTTTATGCTCCGACTGAGGCGAGTGATCTCACCGTGAAGGACACATTCTACGCCACACTCGAGTCTGTGGTTGATCAGTGCCCCAGACGAGATACACTTCTAGCCTTGGGGGATTTCAATGCATCGACTGGAACTGATAGGGATGGTTATGAGGTGTGTGTTGGTCCCCATGGGTCAGGAACTATGAACCAGAATAGCACTAAGTTCCTTGACTTTGCAAGAAGTCATGGACTTAGGGTAGCTGGTTCATGGTTTCAGCGCCCACAAGCTCATCGCTGGACTTGGTATTCCAACGCTGGCGGTGTGGCAAAGGAGATTGACCATGTCCTCATTGACGGTCGTTGGAGGATGCTCCAGAACTGCAGGGTCTACCGGAGTGCTCAGTTCCTCAATACTGACCACAGGCTTGTTGTAGCAACTCTAAAGCTGCACCTTAAGTCCTGGAGAATGGTACCATCCCAGCCTAGGCTGGAGTTGCCAAGCTCAGGGATGAGAGAGTAGCTGAGGAGTTTGCGAACAGGCTGAGTGGACACTCGGGGGGTCTGGGTGCTTTGGGGGGTCCTGAAGAGTTGTGGAACGCCTTCAAGACCACCGTCCTTGATGTTGCCGGTGGATGCCTTGGAGCTCACCGCAGGGCAAAGAAGAATTTTGTCTCTCAAGGGACACTGGATACCATTGACCAGAGTCGCAGGGCCAGGCTGAATGGCAGAGCTGAGCTGTTCAGGGAGCTGAGGCGTAAAACTGTACGTGCACTGAGGGTGGACAAGGAGGCCGACATGCGAGGAATCTGTGAGGGGGTAGAGCATCACCTGTGGACAGGTGATTCTCGTCCCGCTTACAGGGGAATTCGCGCATTACGTTCATCCAAGCCCATCCCTCGGAGCACTGCAGTTCGAGCAGAGAGTGGTAGGCTCTTGACAGAGGGGTCTGAAGTGAAGGCCCGCTGGGCTGGTTACTTTGAGCGGTTGTACCGGGCTGATCCCCCAGCTGTCGAGTTGGACGTCAAGGGTGTTACAATCCCTGTTGCTGACCCTCGAATCAACTGTGGTCCACCTTCGCTTGTGGAAACACGGGCTGCGGTGAACCAGTTGAAATGGGGCAAAGCTCCAGGGATCTGTGGCATCCATGCCGAACTTCTCAAGGCTGGTGGAAATGCTGCACTCGTGTCGTTGCATGCAGTTTTGTGCTCTGCCTGGAACACAGGCATCATCCCAACTGACTGGAAGAGGGGCCTTGTTGTCCCTCTCTGGAAAGGGAAGGGTGATCGCCAAGACTGCAACAACTACCGAGGGGTGACGCTGCTCTCAGTGCCGGGCAAGGTCTTTGCTCGGATAATTCTTGATAGGGTTCGCCACCATCTGCTTGAGCACCAGCGTCCAGAGCAGTCAGGCTTTACACCAAAGAGGTCAACGATTGACCGTATCCTTGCACTTCGTGTCCTCACCGAACGCAGACGAGAGTTTCGGCAGGGGCTGCTTGCAGCCTATGTTGATCTCTGTAAAGCGTTCGATTCAGTGAATCGGGATGTCCTCTGGAGGATTCTTGGTCTTCGTGGGGTGCCACCAAAACTGATCGATCTGATGTCTGAACTCTACTCTGGTACTGAGAGTGCTGTGAAGTGTAGTGGTACCATCTCTGACTTATTTCCAGTTGTTACTGGAGTTCGTCAGGGATGTGTACTTGCCCCCACACTTTTCAGCACTTGTATGGACTGGATTTTAGGGAGGATGTCGGAGAGATCAAGTTGCGGTGCATCGTTTGGGAATGTCAAGATCTCGGACCTTGATTTTGCAGATGATGCAGTCATCTTTGTGGAGACTTTAGACATCCTCTTGGGGGCCCTCGAGGTGCTGAATGAGGAGTCGGAGCCGTTGGGATTACGGGTTTCTTGGGTCAAAACTAAGATCCAGGCTTTCGGTGACATCTTGGATGCTGCTGTCCTGTCTGTATCTGTTTGTGGTGAGGATGTTGAGGTCGTGAAGAGATTCACTTACCTTGGCAGTGATATTCATGTCTCTGCTGGCTGCGAGTCAGGGGTCAATAGACGTTTGGGTCGGGCCTGGGGAGTCATGGATTCACTGGATCATGGGGTGTGGCGCTGCTGGTACCTGTGCGGGAGGACGAAAGTCCGAGTCTTCAGGTCCTTGGTACTTCCAGTCTTGCTCTATGGGTGCGAGACTTGGACTCTGACTAAGGATCTGAGACGGAGACTTAATTCCTTTGGTACCAGGTCTCTTCGGAGAATCCTTGGCTATCGCTGGTCGGATTTTGTGTCCAACGAGCGGTTGCTGAGAGAGACTCGGATGAGATTTGTTACCTGCATAGTCCGTGAGCATCAGTTGCGGCTGTATGGACATGTGGCTCGTTTTCCTGACGCTGATCCTGCTCACCAGATTC
>NC_140966.1:88177887-88192887 GCF_056783735.1 Eptatretus burgeri
AGATATTTATTATTTGCTTTAGCATTTCTTTTTGAACATACTTGTGATATTCCACCTCTCTTAGACTTCTCAATCATCAAAAGCATATCTACATCACTGATTAAATATATAACTTGTTCTGTCATTTTCAACATTGCACTCCAAGCTAAACCAGGAGCTGTGAAGTAGTGGGCAGGATCTAATCCATTACAATTTTTATGACAGAGTGATCTCAAAGCTTCAAACACATCAGCTAACAATAAAACATGTTTTTAGATACAAATCATGATATTCTCCAAGGTTCTTTATCTTAAATATTTTCCAAATTTTTTGTGCGTGTTTATATTCCTCATCACTTATCTCTTCTTCATAAAGGTTATTATAGAAACTTTCTTTTGAAGGAAGTTGTGTTTCTTTAAATCTCATAAATGATTCCATATCATCATTAGGATAAATTCGCTTACTTGTAAGAATTTTCTCTTTACTTTGAATTTCATTCCTTGTTTGAATTTCCTCTCGAGTTAGAATTCCCTCTTTAATTAGAATTTCATATTTAATCAGAATTTCCTCTTCAGTTAGAATTTCATTCATTGTTCGCATTTTCTTTGTAATTAGAATTTCATCTTCAGTTGGAATTTCTTCATGAATTTCCTCATTAATTAGAATTTCCTCTTTACTTTGAATTCTCTTTAATCTGAATTTCCTCTTTAGTTAGAATTTCCTCTTTTGGAAAGAATGAATTAAGATTTGGAAAAGAGCCCTTGGAGCTTAGATTTGATGCTATGTAGGCTCATGGTGTTCCCATAAACTTGTAAGAATCCAGAAACCTAATATGAGCTAAAGGTTTTGTGAATATCATTTTTGGAAATGAAATATACTTTTGACTTGTGTTTGTTATGGGAGAAATATTCCCTGGTGTTTTTGAAAGTTCATTTGTCAATAGATGTGCATCATAGTTGGCGCTGTTGTGAAGAAAGACCGGAATCAAAGAAGGAAATTTATAATTAAGATTACAACAGGAATGAGCGGGACCTCTACATTTACCAGGAAGATGACAATGATCCTGAACTTTGACCTCTCCCTCAATTTCCTCCTCACAAATATGGCAGATATTGTTCTTTCTAAATTCTAATTTTTCTTCTTCGGTTAATTTCATCGGTTCATTTGTTTCTTTCATTTATTTAGTCAGTCTTATACAATCCTTTTGTAATCGTTTTACAAACTATTGTGAAGCTTTTTTTCCACTATAATGTTCAAGTTTATTATACTTTTCTCCAACAGATGATTTGATAAAATAGCAGAAACCACAAGGAATATGTATTTGAATATGTGGAAACAGTCAAATGAGGGTTCTCGAATGATACGATTTATTTCAGAAGATGGCACTACGCATGCGGGATGCGACACAATGACCACAAACAACAACGGTGGGGCCTCCGAATCACATCACATCAAAGTTCATAATACAAGCACACACTTATATATCTTCAATCCCTAAGTGGAGTTTTAAAGGGGAACTGGGTGTGGACCAAGAAACAAAGAAATAATAAAGAAATAAATGTGGCAGTGGGCTCCTTTTCTCCCCTCCCTCGGGCCCTTGAGACAGACCCCAGATCTTGCAACACAACGATCTTTGCACATACGATCCAAGCTCTCCCACCCTTAAGCTGCTAATCATCCCTGACACCTGTTTATAAAGCCTTCGCTGTGGAATGTAGGATGTAAAGCAGATCAAGTAAGACCAGTTATACCCATGGACATGCAGCTTGCCAGCCGAACGAAGGCAGGGAGAGCAGTGGGGCTTGGTTGAAATACATTTCCAGCATTTTAAGGGACTAGTTTGGATTCAAAGAGCCAGCTAAAATGCAATTAGTAAATGTTCTGCTTTGGGCCAAATATTACCACTTGTGCTACTTCTCACATTCCCTTCTTGGTCATATTTGACCATACCCAGCCATACCCGATACCCACCAACCGAGTGGACCTCTATTTGGTTCCTGTAGCGGCTACCCCTAGATCCCCGCGCCTGCCAATCAGGATTTGCGAATGCCATGGATAGCCATCAACATTCCCCAAATAAGAAATCCCCAATTGCTGGTGTTCCAGGTTAGCCTCTGTTGCCTTTTTATCCTGCCTACTGCCACATGTCTCCCATTAAGTTGTCTTATGCAAATTTTATGTTGAGTCCACACAATATTAAAGGCAATACAAGTCTACACAATATTAAAGGCAATATAAGTCTACACAATATTAACAGCAACATTATTATTTAGGCAATTCTTCATAAGCAAGTAGCAGTGGGAACACTCAAGGCACGAGTGTAAGCACATCCAACGCAGGAATCGCGTCTTGCGCTGGAAGATAAAAGCAACAAGCACTCTCTCCTGTGTTAGTCATCCGTTTTAAGAAAGAGGAACGGTTGGAGACCGAGGCCCTGGATTCCCATTTCGAAGCCCTGTGCGTCTTCCTCCCCATTATTGGCCAGACCATCTTCCTTCGAGAGTTCGCTGTTAAATATAATAATGGCCTATGAGGGGTGAAGCGGCGCAGCATTTCTTTAGACAAATGGTAATGAGACGTTTGATCAGAAATACTCCAACAAATGATTCCCACGTCGATTAGGAGTGCTGCCCCTACCAGGCGCAGTAACCAGTCTCCCCAGTCATGAAATATAGATCTCCACCCTGCGTAACCCTCCTTGCGTTCCACTCGATCACTCGTGAGAGTTTCAAGCCTTATAGGTGAAACACAAAGAAGTGAAATGTGTTCTTCTCCGGGAGGTTATTGTATTTTCGCAAGATTTCACAACTATACTCCAAAAGGGTTCCTTTTGGGGCCCATGGAACTCGGGTAATTAAAGATGCGTGTTGACCCCATATGAATCCTATTTGTGTAAAGTGCCCCTGCTGGGTTTTGTCTTGCGTTTTGTTCTGCCAAGCCACTTCTGTCTTTTCCGACGTTCCCCCAACAGGTTTTGTCATAGCATAAGACCATCTAATCGATTTTATTTCCTCGTTTCGTTCTACCAAATAGTAAGTTCCCTCGGCTTGGACGCAGAACAGTTCTATGAGCTGCTGTGGCTGGATGGTTGTCAGCCCTCTGGAAATGAGTGGTGCAGTCTCGCCAGGTTCCTTTGAAAACATCTTTACCTTATCTAGTTCTTGGTTGTATGTTTTCCCCAACCTTGCGTATTCACCCACTTCCATTCTTTCTCCAGCCGCTTCTCTCCTATGTCGCTGTGGGGTTGGTACTGGTTCATTTCCGTGTCCCCCTTTGCCACAGAGGTGTGTACGGTTTCTTCGGCTTGAGTGTGTTAGTGTGTTGCCTAGTGATAGGTCCCCCCTACAAAGGAGTAGTGTCAGTACCAGGAGTTGCATGTTGTGTCGTCAAAGGTTCTGTCCCAGTCTTCAAAAGAAATCTTTTCACCAGGTTTAGACATTGTAACTACAGCTGATTTATGATTACTACAATATTTTGAATGTTGTTCTAATCGTTTTTTGTATGAAATGAATTAAGACATTGCTTACAAGGATATATTTTGTTTGCTGTTCTGAATACCTGAGAAAAGATTAATGTTGATAAATTATTGATGTATGGAAATGTGAATTCTTTCCAACACTAAAATATAAAAGATCAATGTGTGTTTCTTCATTTCTCTCTGTAATCTTTAATACCTGAACTTTATTCTCTCTAGTTAATCCATATACATTAATAGAATGATTATTCTTTTTCTCAAATTTAGGAATATATGTTAGTGGCATTGGGAATTTAAAATCTTTAATGTCCAAGGTATTCTCATATTTCAATAATTGTTTTACTCTTTCTGAATTACAATTTGGTGGATGTAAGTGGGCAAGAACAGACCAGAGAAAACATTTATTATCATTGTTCTTAATATTAACAACTGCCCTCTTTAGTTTTATTTCTTTTGGTTATTCAATATAAGAAGAAGCTTTAAGAGGGTCTGATTTTAGAATGTGTATACCTAAAAAGATAATTTTTAAAAATATTAAATCCACTTCCTACCACCGTATTATCAACATGCTCCTCTTGTCTTGATAGTTCTTCATAAACCCCACTATTCAGAAAATCTTGAAATGATGTTATAAAATGAAGATCTGTTCTCATATAAAGAGTTTGTTCTTCATCTTGTCTTTTCATATTCATTTTCACTCCCATATAAAACTTTAAAGTTTTCATTTCTTTAAATGACTTTTTAATAACTTTTTAAACATCAGGTTTCACTATTTCAATTGATTTGCGATTGATGATGGACCGGGTTCTCCAAATTGAAAAATCCTTATTTTAATATGATTATTAAAAGCTCCATCAGTGTTTTCAATATAATAGTCTCCCTTTACTTTAAAATCATTCTTCTTGTGTTTTTGTGATTGAAGGTGATTCTTATAACTACTCTTCAAAACATCCTTTGAGCAGATATCACAATGTTTTGTTTCCAACTCAAGAGGAGATATTTGATGAAATAGATTAAATGTGTGTTTGTTGGTTTGAAGGTGTTTTTATAATATTTATATTCATGATTACAAACATCGCAGTACGTTGTATTCACCATATTTATATCGTAAAACTTTGCTAAAACCAAAATTTTCTTAATGAAAATTTCGTTTAATTTATAGGTAAATCTGTGCTTAAAACCATTTTATCCTTCAACTTTTTTCACTTCATAAATACAATGATTCAAGACACAAAAGACAAGTTTCAAACAATCTCTTCATTTGCTAAAGATACTGAGAAATATGTCAAGGATGCACAATTGAACAAAGATAAATATAACAACTATTGGATAAAAACAATTATCATAAATAATGAGTTCTTCAATTTCCTTCAGTGGAAGGGCTTTTAATCTACCTGGAAGAACATCAATTAAAGTATCTCTAACAAAAGTTTCTCCTCTCCTTCTGGCAATATATTCAAAACTAGAAAAAGCAATGAAACAAGAAAAGTTTCAAAAAATAAAAACCTTATGGATGAAGCTTTAGAAAGAAAAGATAAGACCATCTGTAATATGCAAGGAGAAATTTGTATTTTTTTCAACAACCCAAAAGATGTAAATCCTGATGAAATAAAGGATGTTAATATATCAGGTGAAATGATATTTCGTTCAAGAGTAGTTAAGGATCATTTTTAAATTACCTTTAATATAAAAAATGCAGTAGTTGAATCTATTAATGAAAAAAAAGTATATAGATATTGATGGTAATGTTTTTTCGACTCATTAAATACGAGTCATTATTCAACTGAAGATTATGAGAGCGATTATGATACCGAAAGGTTGTGTTCAAACGACAGTTATGATACTGAGAGTTTGTATTCAAACGATAGTTATGAAAGTAGTTTTATAGATTCTGAAAGTATCGAAGATGATACCGAAGATGAATGTCAGTTTAAGTAAAGTTTTACTTTATAAATATGCTAGATTTTGAGCCTCTTGAATTTCCTGATTCTCCATATGACAAATTTGAGAATTGTCCTGCATGTGATAGAGTGAGATTAAACACAGAGTCAAAAGCCTCTAAACAATGTATATTCTGTGATTATGTTCTCATTAATGATAATAAAAAATATAAAAAGGAATATAATTCTTTTAGATTTACACCAAAATGAATTACTTTACAAGATTGATTAAAGAAATGAATGTAAATTATGAGGGTGATAACACACCTTTCCTTACAATGGAAGAAACTGAATGTATTCGAGAAATGTTCAAAGGATTGTTGTTATATGTTATTCACGATTGCCATTTTCAGGGAAATATCAACACAAGATATTGTACAAATAAAATAATGGATTATCTTGAAATTAAACCCGAACTTAGGATAAAATATAGAGTTTCTCAAAAAAGCCCATAATAAATTAAATGACCTGTTTTCCAAATATATAAATGAGTGATTTTTTACCCATTTGGGAAAATAAGATAAAATTTAACAATCATAAAAATCTTCCAAAGTCATTAACATGTCACAGAGTTGGTTCAAGCAGATGTGGAAAAAGCTGCTTACTTTTGAAGATGCTCCTGACTCCCAACTTTTTAGATTATGATAATTTAATAATTTTCACAAAGTCAAGTTTGCAACCAGAGTATCAACTACTCTCACAAGGTTTTAATGCTGGTCTTCAAATTTATTTATCTTAGTCAATCACACTTTCAACTTCCTCGTCATTCCATCAGAAACCATGCCAATACTTTTATTTTATTCAAGTTAAATTCAATATATATAAACAATTTTGGAGAGATAATTGTTCTACATTATGCAGTAAAAAGGATTTTGGGGATTATATGAAGCACACGACTGAAAAATATAACTATATTGTAAAACAAGATGAGATATTAAATGATATTTTCCAATAAATAAATGTATGCGAAAGAAAGAGCAAGAAGATTTAAGGTTTATCAAGAGTTGGTTTCAAAAGTTGTAAAACAAGAGGAAGACATTAAGAAGAAACGCAGACAGAAACTAATGGGTGAAGAAGCATTTGAAAGAAAAGAAGTGAAATTTTTTTAATCTTCCCAAGAAAAATTGTAGATGTTCCCACAGTTCCCACAATAGAATATACTCCTAAAAAAAAATTCAAATGATAAAAGATTTCAGACAAATGACAGAGGAAGAATTAGAATATGATGATGAAGGATTATTTCAACAACTGAAAGAGATTAATCACCCCCCTGATTATATTGTGAATGCTCTTCAAAACATTGAATATTCAGCGGAATCACAAACCAAAGCAGGACTCATTCCAACAGAACAACCAGCAATATTTCATCTTGTTCAAGAAAAGGTATTGATATTTAATGATGAATCAAGGTTCTTGGGGTCTGCTCAACCCCCTGTTAAACTAACTCCGAGATTAATGTTTCTTCTCACAAAAGATGGAAGACAAGCTTCAACTGTGAGGGATGAATCAAAGTATTTTGATAAACCATTGGATAAGAAAAGTAATGATGATAGAGTATATATTGATCTGCTGGAAACTCTAAATTATAGGGTTAGTCTTTCTGGTAAAAGTAGGAAAAATGAGAAGGAGAAGAACATTATTCAGGCTTTGAGTATCCTTGGCTCAGATGTTAGTTTACTTCCAAATGACCCATCACAATTAGTTAATAGACTGTTATTGTTGTTAGGTAGTAAGAAGGCTGGAAATAAGTCTATTAACTAATTTGTTAGGGTTTGTTAGTGAAACATAGTGAAACCTGATGTTGAAAAAGTTATTTAAAAGATATTAGAAGAAATGAAAACTTTAAAGTTTTATATGGGAGTGAAAATGAATATGAAAAGACAAGATGAAGAACAAACTCCTTATATGAGAACAGATCTTCATTTTATAACATCATTTCAAGATTTTCTGAATAGTGGGGTTTATGAAGAACTATCAAGACAAGAGGAGGAAGTTGATAATACGGTGGTAGGAAGTGGATTTAAAGTTTTAAAAAATCATCTTTTTAGATATACACATTCTAAAATCAGACCCTCTTAAAGCTTCTTCTTATATTGAATAACCAAAAGAAATAAAACGAAAGAAGGCATTTGCTAATATTAAGAACAATGATAATATATGTTTTCTCTGGTCTGTTCTTGCTCACATACATCCACCAAATTGTAATTCAGAAAGAGTAAAACAATATATGAAATACGAGAATACCTTGGACATTAAAGATTTTAAATTCCCAATGCCACTAACAGATATTCCTAAATTTGAGAAAAAGAATAATCTTTCTGTTCATGTATATGGATTAACTGGAGAGAAGAAAGTTCCGGTATTAAAGATTACAGAGAAATGAAGAAACACATTGATCTTTTATATTCTAGTGTTGGAAAGAATTCACATTATACATACATCAATAATTTATCAAGATTAATCTCTTTTCAGTTATTCAGAACAGCAAACAAAATATACCCTTGTAAGCGATGTCTTAATTCATTTCATACAAAAGAACGATAAGAACAACATTCAAGATATTGTTGTAATCATAAATCAGCTGCAATTACAATGTCTAAACCTGGTGAAAAGATTTATTTTGAAGATTATAATAAATCTATCATGCACCCATTTGTGACATACACTGATTTTGAATGTATCCTTAAAAAGATAAATACTGCTTCTCCTAATCCAAAAGGATCATGTACAAATAAATATCAAAAACATATTCCTTGTAGTTTCTGTTATTTTATCAAATCATCTGTTGGAGAAAAGTATAATAAACTTGAACATTATAGTGGCAAAAAAGCTTCACAAGAGTTTTTAAAACGATTGTATAAGACTAACTAAATTAATGAAAGAAACAAATGAACCGATTTAATGAACCGAAGAAGAAAAAAATTAGAATTTAGAAAGAACAATATCTGCCATATTTGTGAGGAGGAAATTGAGGGAGAGGTCAAAGTTAGGGATCATTGTCGTCTTACTGGTAAATATAGAGGTCCTGCTCATTCCTGTTGTAATCTTAATTATAAATTTACTTATTATATTCCAGTCTTTCTTCACAACAGCACCAACTATGATGCACATCTATTTATAAATGAACTTTCAAAAACACCAGGGAATATTTCTGCCAGAACAAACACAAGTCAAAAGTATATTTCATTTACAAAAATGATATTCACAAAACCTTTAACTCATATTAGGTTTCTAGATTCTTACAAATTTATGGGAACACCACGAGCCAACCGAGCATCAAATCTATGCTCCACGGGCTCTTTTCCAAATCTTAATTCATTCTTTCCAAAAGAGGAAATTCTAACTAAAGAGGAAATTCAGATTAAAGAGAGAATTCGAAGTAAAGAGGAAATTCTAATTAATGAGGAAATTAATGAAGAAATTCTAACTGAAGATGAAATTATAATTATAAAGAAAATTCGAACAATGAATGAAATTCTAACTAAATAGGAAATTCTGATTAAAGATGAAATTCTGATTAAAGAGGGAATTCTAACTAGAGAGGAAATTCAAACAAGGAATGAAATTCAAAGTACAGTCATGCGCCACTTAACGACGGGTTACGTTCTGAGAAATGAGTCGTCAACCGACGTCGTCATTGTGCGAACATCATATATATCTATATATTGTTGCGAATTCGCGCCCACCGGCGTGCGAGCGGCCACGTAACTCGAATCGCGGCACGTCGCCCACCGGACGGACAATTCTGTCGTGACCCTCTCGGACTAACGCCGGGAACTAGTCACGGGTGGGCCTTTCAGCCTCACCACGATCGTGCCAATTGGCCCCCGCGTGGGATAGGGTTGTTCGCCAAATTCGACCTACCTAAGTACCCACACGGAGGGTAGACCGGGCGATCGCACCTTACCGCAGGTCGACTCCGGACACGGGCCACTTTAAGCGACCCGTTCCGTACTATCGGGATAACCGAGCGGTGTTATCGTCAACCTCGACGGTTCCGATTAATTATCGGGCGTATTTAGCCCACGACCAACCCTTTACGTGAAGTAAGATGGAGATTCAATTAAAGAAAAGACGAAGCGAAACGGAAAAAACAGTTCAACATGAGGCACATTTATTCCGCGGCACACGGAAAGCACACATATACAATTACAAAAATTATGCACCAAAAGCAATTGCAACAACAGAAACACAACAATGCAGATCTACTACCGACTACGCGAGCACACGGCAACACTTACACAGTTTTACTTTACAGACGGCGCCGACAACACATATACTCAAAAGCAAAAGAAAAGGGCCACCCTCAACGACAAGGGGACAGACGGGGCCTGTGGGCGCGAGACCGGGTGGAGCCTACCCGTCTTGTGATGAGCCGCAAATGTGGCAGCGGTGCCCCGACTCCGTGCTCCTCCGCGGATTTCGTTGGCACTGCTTGGAATGGGGTGGGAACGGGGCCCACTATCTCAGCGTGGGGGGGAAAAGGGGGGAATTGTTGATGCTCTGGGGAAAGAGGATAGCTGGCTTGCTTGGGTCCCGCGACGAGCGACTCCACTGCAACCTCGACCGCGCTCCCGGCTTCCCCTCTCTGCAGCTCCCCGACAGGCTCCGAACCCCAACAGACTGACTCTCCTCCAGACCCGTCTTGACTGCTGCTGCCACACTTCTCCAACTCGCCCGAGCCCAAAACTCTTGAATTCTCCCCGCGCTCGGCGCTTTATAGTGGTGTAGGAGAACCCATATGCAAATTTCTGGATCAGAATGAGCTCGGGGGTGGAGCCACGCTCGCCCATTGGACGGAGAAAAAGGGGCGTGAATCTCCCCTGATCCTCGAATTTGAATATATCGATTCTACTCCGACGCGCCTGGAGGCGGGGCCAAATCGCCCTGCGCTTGCTGATTGGACGGATCGAAAGTGGGCGTGTATCATTCCTGATTCGACTTTTCCTCGGAAAGGCCGCACTTTGTACCCGCGGCTCAGCGCGCGCCCTGTACGAGGCCAGGACAGCCTGACGCTTGGCGTTCACAAGTGGTGCGGGAATGGCCGCAGAAGGAGAGGCGAAGGTGGTGGAGGGTTTAAAGTGGTGGTCCATGGCCACGGTGACGCTTGGAATGGCGGTGATGCGATGTTTACGGGAGCGAGCTGTGAAGGTAAAGGTCGTGGCTGTTGGCATTGTTGTTGTTGTTGTTGTGAAGTGGCGTTGCGGTTGGTGGTTGTTGTGTGATGGCGGTTGAGATGTGGTTGGTTCAAAATAAAGATAGAACAGAAAAACGGCTGCCTTAAAGGGTCGCAGCCCGAATGAATCACATTTATTCCCTCTAAACAACGGGTTTGGGGCTAACTACACATGTACTTAGAGAGATATCTCACCTACAGGACCTGAATGGTGGTTTGCGAATTTCCTCAACCACAACACTACCGCCTCCCCTTTTTACAGACTCGTCCCGAGTCGTCAAATTTTCGTGTGCCATCATGTGTAGTTTTCCCCTAGTACATTTTACCTACGGATCCCTGAGTGCGACATTCATGGTATTCGTGTCCCCAAAATAAATAACCTGAGGGCTGAGTAACTAACTAAACAAACCCACTCACACGGACGACTTAAATAAAATTGCCGGCGCTAAGACATACATGCCGGGGGCGCACTCATATTTACAGTACAATACATCTTAACCTAAACTTACAAATTTTACACTAAACCATGGCCCAGGATCAATGGACTCTGCAAAAAGAAAGCAGTTAGCAGGGAGCCAGGTTGCTCACATGCAGTCTCTGGCTCAAACAATGCAGATGACAGGGAACGTGGCCGGTTGCTCACACGCAGTCCAAGGCCTTCCTTTTTGAACTGAACGCAGTGAACCACAACGGTGCATGGGCTGCACAAACGCAGTCTCCTGGTGCGGCTGCCCGCAAGGCAGTCCCTGCAGAACACTGAATGGGCACTGATGCAAGCAACAAAATGGTGCACGGGCTGCACAAACGCAGTTTCTGTGCCAGCTCAAGTGGCACACGCAATGAGCACAACGGATGGATGGATGGATGGATGGATGAATGAATGGACGCAAACACGGTACACGGGCTGCCACTGCAGGCCCATGTCGCTGCCAACAGGGCAGTTCTTGCAGCTTGCAAACTGTTGCCTTGATCCTGGCGCACATGGAAATGAACAGGGGGGGGGGGGGCAAAGCAAAATTGAACGGGCCTGGTGAACAGGGGCAGTGGGCATGGCATGGCAAAGGCGAGCAGGCAACACAGCCTGCAGAACAAGGCCGCTGCAGGCAAACACAGCCGGCAGACGATCTGGCCGGCACAGGCCTTGAAGGAACACAGCCAGCAGATGAAGTGGCCGGCACAGGCCTTGAAGCAAAACTCAGCCGACAGATGAAGTTGGCCGGCCTTTGCCTTGCAGTGGAGGGAGTGCGGTGGTGCTGCCCACTCAGAAGGCAGGCTCGGACCTACCCTACGGTCTCCCTCCCACTTATCGCCTTTGCCTGTCACTGTCCCTACCCACTCCCTTAATTTGTAAAACCCAATTTAGCCCCAACTTATTTTTTTGTTGTTTTTATTTTTACTTCCCCACTATAAATCATCCCCTAACCACCTTTACTGTCCTTGTTCGGCTAACCTATCCTGTCACCTAGCCTACTCCCAACCCCTATGTTCCCTTCCCGGAGGGGAATAAGGGAGAGCTTGCGTCCTGTGTCGAGGCCCAAAGAAGCCTCAGAATGGCTTCCCCAGAGTTCAGCGATCTATAACACAAAGTGGGTCCAGCGGCCCACAACGAGAGCGAAGGGATGGATGGTGCGGAGGGGTACACTTCTCTATCTACCCTAACATTCATTAACCTATACTACCCCAGGGCTTTCAACAAGCGCCTCGCGCTTAAACTATTGGTTCTGACAACCCAGATTCCCGTTGCCTGTGTTGGTGTCCTCACAATTTCGGGCCTCGCCCCCCAATTTTCTTCCCGTGCCCTCACACGAACTCATGGCTGGGACGCGTGGCTCCCCTTGGCAGGCACGACCCTCTGCCGATTCCCCTACGATGGCACCCCCGGGCACTACACTGCCTCCGAGCCTACCAGCTCCCTAAACACCGGTGAGTGCCCCCCATGGCACCTCCCCTGAAATGCACACATGGCAGGCTGGCTTCCCGGGCCCCTTTCCGAGGGTCACCCGTGCCCACAACACTGCCCACGCAGCTAATGGCACCCCGGGCCCTCGCACCAAGCAGACGCACCCGTGCCCACTACGCTATCCCGGCCCCCCATGGGCCCTTGGCCTACTACGGCCGACTAGCCTGGTGCCCGGGGTACCCACTCAGCGATACTCACCTTTCGCAGCCACGCTCCCAGCCCGTCAACAGGGCTCCTGCACCCCTCCAAATGGGTATCGAGCCTACTTCCCCACCAACAACAAAACGACCTCCATTTTTGTTAATTTGACTAACCCAGCGAACTCACTCTACACTGACCCCGGGGTCCCTTGGGCGGGAGTCACTCCTCACCCCAATCACTCATCGCACCATGCATTCCCTATTCGCTCCATTCACACAGACCCGCTGGCCTCACTCACTCATCAAGCACATGCTTCCACTCAACTTCTCAACTCACACAACACTGAACTCTGCCATCCTTCTAACTCCCTCCCCTAACTAACTCATGCTCCCACGTCGTCCCTTACACTACAGCACGTTCCTTTTAACACTACGTAGTTAAACTATGTCCCCTCTACACATTCACTGTCTGTCACTGTCCTCCAAAATAATTTCCCATTTCCCCATCCTAAATCTCAACTACAATCCCTCTACCTAATCCATTCCACGGGCCCCATGAGGACTTACCCCTGCCCCATGGAGCCGGTCTAACTAAGCTAACCCTTCTCCCTAACTAGTGCCATCCTGTGCCCAGGCCAAGGGGATTATTCACCCCTTGCCCGGGAATCCTGTTCACCCGAAAGCGAGGCTTGCTTTTTTTTTTTCCCCACCTGCGCAGCACCAGCGCGGAAACTCGCAACCTGCGCACCAGCGCGGCAATTCACAGCCGCGCACCTTTTGCGTGACGTCATGGCAGCCGTTCGCGTCCCTCGTCCTCCTTGGACGGTACCATCCGGCAGGGATTCACCCTCCTGCCGGATTCCAACCATACACGCAGCCATGACGTCACCCGGCGCATAAAAAAAACAAGCCTCACGTCTCGAGGGGTTCCCCACGCGAACACATGTGCTCTGCCCGTTGGAGCTTAACACACCCGCTCGTGTGGAGAACCCATCCGGTCCAAATCCGAAATCCTGCCTAAACTTTTGTCCTTCCGAGGGATCGGCAAATCCACCGCGTGCGTTTCCGGACCGGTACTTCACTCCCGCAAGCGAGCACGTGGGGGCCTCGTGCGTTGCACAGCACGGACCTCGCGCTCGCTGCTGGGTGAACCTGGCACGGTCCCCGAAACAGCTACAGCCGCTACTCGGCTTTTGTCCCTGTGTCGCCGTCGTCGTCTCCATTCGACCCACGCACACCTGCGTGTCACGACGCTAACTCTCCATTCCATCACATTCACACCGGGAGACGCGGCTGCATGCTCACGCATGCCGACCAACATCTCCCTCACATACCGCTCTTTCACACACACGGTCTCCCTCACACTCGGCCGTTCACTCACGCATGCCACTTCCCTTGCACACGTGGTGACACTCGCCCGCGGCCTTCCACTCACTCGTGCGGAGGCACTCGTCCGCGGTGTATCATCCACACATGGCGTGCTGGGGAGCATGCCCTTCGGCACACTTGCCACCACACCACTCACACTCGGGGTCGCTTCCACACACGGGGACGCACTCACACCCTGCACCACACACAGGGACAGCCACACTGGGGATTCGTGTCCCCACAAGTCTCTGGGGCCTCTATGCCCCCCAAGCTCGGCGTGCACCCGTTCGCAGCACTCCTCCCCTTGAACTCGCAAAGCACGACCGAACCCACCTGGTCGTGATTCGCCTCAAGGGGGCATACTCCCTCCCCTCGTTCCCGAAGGAGGCCATCCAGCTGCTCGCACCGGGTCTTTAACCAGTCCACCAGCTCCCCCTCATGTTCCTCCACTACCTGTGTGTGTGTGTGTGTGTGTGTGTGTGTGTGTGTGTGTGTGTGTGTGTGTGTGTGTGTGTGTGTGTGTGTGTGTGTGTGTGTGTGTGTGTGTGTGTGTGTGTGTGTGTGCGTCTCTAACCCCGTCTTCATCGTGTAGTCTCTCCTCTATCGTTCCCATCTCCCTTGTCTCTGCCAACTCTGTCATCTCTTCACCCTTTACCTCCCTTGTCTCAACTATTATTTCTTTCCTCCTTTCCGTCGTCACCACGTGTCTCGTCTCACACGTTTCGGTCTCCTCATTTATTTTTTCCCTCTCGGTCACCGTCACTGTTGCTCTCTCCGTCACCTTTACCAGTCTCGCCCAACACGTCTCCCGAATTATTTTGTCACCCGCCCCCTCTGCGGGCCTGACAGCCGTTGCACCCCCTCCCAGCTCGTTCGCTCCCACACATGGCATCGCCATTTTGAGCTCCCTGGTTACTGCCTTCATGCCCACCTGCAGGCTTCGGCCCATGTTCTGTGTCTCA
>NC_140966.1:88197887-88230387 GCF_056783735.1 Eptatretus burgeri
TTAAAATCTAAACAAAGTCCTTGGATGAAAAAGTATATTAAATTCAATACAGATATGAGAACAAATACAAAAGTAAAATTTGAAAATTTTAAAAATTTGAATTAAAATCTATAAATTGATGAATAATGCTGTCTTTGGAAAGACAATGGAGAATGTTAGAAACAGGCAAAACATTAGATTTGCAACATCTTGGAAAGAAGCTTCGAGATTTATAAATAAACCATGTTTTGAGAGAGAAGAGGTTTTTTTCTGAGAACTTTTCTGCAATTCATACGGAAAAGGAAAGTATTGTCATGGATAATCCAATTTATATTGGAACAGCAGTTCTTGATTTATCAAAGATATTGATGTATGATTATTTGCATAATGACTTAAAGAAAGAGTATGGTGAAAATGTTTCATTGTTGTATCTGGACACTAATAGTTTTATTCCAGATATAAAAACTGATGATGTTTATAAAGATATGAAGAAAAATATTGGAGTATATGATACAAGTAATTTTAGTAAGAAGAGCGAGTTATTTTCAAAAAATAATGAAAAGGTTATTGGTAAGTTTAAGGATGAGTTGGGTGGAAAAGTAATGAGTGAGTTTATTGGATTGAGAGCAAAGGCATATGCTTATAAGTATGGTGATCAGATTGATAAAAGGTTAAAGGGAATAAAGAAATATGTAAAAAGAAATCAATAACTTTTAGAAATTATTATAATTGTTTGATGAATAAGAAAGAAGAATATAGGAAAATGAATAAAATAAGAAGTTATAAACAGAAGATATATCGTGAAGAAGTAAATAAAAAGGCATTAGGAGCCTTTGATGAAAAGAGATTTATTTTAGATAATGGAATAGATTGTGTTCCATATGGATATTGTATGATAGAGTGAATATTTAATCATGGAGTATATAGAATAGATTGTGTTCCATATGGATACAAGTTTTAACTAATTAGAATATGGGTTAGAGTTTTTAAGGGCTACCGCCGCCTTTTTCACAATATATAAATGGTCGAACCAAGTATTAATCAAACGAAAGAGTGGAGAAAATCTCAGTCTTGGAATATAAATGGAAAACATAATGAATGTGAAAGATATCAAATAAGTCTTATTGAAAAAATAACTAAAACAAAGGTAAATAAAACAAATAAGCAAATCAATTTAAAAACTAGTAAGTTAGAGGATGTCAAGAAAAAAAAATATCCTTGAATGGACTGAAAACTTTGATGGTTATCAATTGAACAATGGAAAAATAATTTACTACAATCTCAAAATGATATGCAACTCAGGAGGTGGTCAGATGAGATCAATGAGAGAAGTTTATCATTTCATGACACAAAAGGGGTATCTTGAAAAATATAAAGATTCAAATGTTTTATTTTTAATTATTTTAGATGGGGATTATTGTGCAAAGAAAATTAAACTATTGAAGGAATTTGAGAATGAACAAATCTTTATAGGTTCAATGAGTGAGCTAAACAATATGCATTGGTTATTTTAATAAAAGTGCTCCGAGGTTAAAAGGGGAGGCTATTAAAATCTCCATTCACTTACACGTTTTAGATATTTCAACAGCAGAGAATTCAACAGGTTGGGATAAAAAGGAGGTTTATTTTTTTTAGGGAAAAAAAAAAAAATTAATCGCTGAGAATCCCCATTCACTTAACATGGGGGAAAGTGAGCCAGAATCACTATATTCACCCTACTGATATATCTATATATATATATATATATATATATATATATATATATATATATATATATATATATATATATATATATATATCTAAAACTCTCGTCTTGTGTATATATATACGTGTGTTTCCGAAATACAGCAAAACAGTACAATAGCGCAAAAATTTTCGGCCCACCTTACTCGCCATTCTCCTGCGGTGTGCATATCAGGTTTCGTTCAAATCAGGCAATGAAAAAATATGTATGTATATATACATATAAAACAAGCAAAAGAATTAGTCAGGTGGCTAGGTGAAATTACCGTTACTGACCGGATAAAAGCATCAAATTTTGCATGGACTCAGGGTTCAACATTACTTCAAAATCTAGGGTGGGTACCACACTCAACGACTTCCGCTTTAGTCTAATTCCAAGATGGCCACCTTGATCACACCACACCTGATTAAAGACCAGACAGTTGCTATTTACCCTCTTTGTATGGCTAAGTAGTACATTTTATGGTACAAAATAAATATTATCAGACATAGGACCATAAAGATTTTAATTTTAAACATTTTGATGGTGATCGAAACAAAAATAATGGCCAAATTCAAGATGGCGGCCATGTTTTTCAGGTTGGAATATATATTTCTCGCAGTTTGGAGTATTTTGCGTGTTGCTTTTCATGAGGTTGTTGGAGGAGGAAATAATACAGCTTTTCTGATTCCTACAAATCTGTATATGAATACCCTTATGCAGTTTTAATGCAGTAATGTACTTTTTACCCGTATCTGTCTTTGAGACAAACCTGTATATGAATACCTTATGTACTTTTAATGCAGTAATGTACTTTTTACACGCATCTGTCTTTGAGTTCAGGCAATTTCATACATCTACAATGGCAAAGCGGTAAGCAATCTAGGTTAGCTTTGGAACATTTACATGTAGTGCAGTCCCCTTTGCATGAACATCTGATCAATTCACTGCAAGCCTTAGAGACCTCAGTAAGTCATCCAAACAGGCAACCATGTTCCAGACTCCTTAACCCAGCCAAAATCTTTGGGGGAAGGAAACACTTGTTGAGTTTCTGTGTTGGTTGTCCAGATTCCTGCCTGGCATATCCCTCGTTGAAGATGTTGAAGCAACGTATTCTGAGTAGGTGGTAAACGATCCATTGAAAGATTTCAATGACATAATAAATCCGGTCTTATTTCATTAACAGGTCAGTGGGCTGCTTTTATCATACAGGCCAACAATAAGTCTCTCAAGGAGTTGGAAGTTATTGGAATCAGTGTAAAGTTGCAGAAATGGATGTTCTGCAATATGGACGAAAGTTTGTTACATCTTGATATGCACGCCACACCTGTCACACTGACTTTTTCCCTTTCCCCAGAAGGTAGATGTAGTGTCACACCCAGATATTGCATGGAAGACAGGCAGTGCAACTGATTTTTGTGGTCCAAGATTAGCGCTGATCAAGTTTATGCGATAGTATCTGCAATTCCTGCTCATACCAAAGGCAACCCAGACATCCACTAAAGGCTGTGTCCTTGTAAAACAGTGGAAATGGCCAACAAGTATGACGATAACATCAGTATCTGCAGTGCGTACTAAAACACTTTTGCTGCCTTGCTTTAGAGCATGAAATATGTGAACAACAATCCACATGTCCACTTCCTCATGATTACATTTCCCCATTTGTAAGGATGATCCTCGTGACAAAACAGACTCATCCGACGTGATATGGAGAGATGTTCCTTCTGGATGCCTGTTCATCAGACTGTGCAACCTTGCCAGTTAGAAAGCTGAAAAGCTCCTTTTTATCCTCTGGATCACATAAAAAGCCAAACCAATTCACTGGTAGCTTTGCCTGATCTGACACCTTCCTGCAAATACCATTTCCTCTTTTTTTCTAGAGTAGATTCTTTCAAACTGTTTGAAATGTGTCCCAAACTATGCCTATCCTCCTTGTATCTTGTAGATGCTTCTGTAAGTGAGGAATAAATACTTTGTTGACAAACTCACTAAAGCTAGAAATTCCATTAGTTGGAAGGCAGTGAACAATTACAGCTCCATCCAGTACCTCTCAGTCAAATATTCCAGGTGGATCCATTTCATCAGATGGCACAATACATTTCAGTAAGTCGGATTTACTGCCCGGTAGATGAATCTTTCCAAAATCTGATAGTGAGAGTGGGAATGACTATCTCATGGGCAAAAAAAACTTCCAAATCAGATTCCGTTTTGCATAGCAATGTATAGCTGACTAAACAAGAGCTACATTGTTTTGCATCACCTTCATTTTTTTCCTTTGCTTTGACACTTCCTTTTTCTGAGGTTTTCTGAACAAAACCAATGAATTCTTCTTGATAGTATCATGAATAGAATGGGTACAGTCCTCAAGAACACATTTCACATAGTTCTGGTACTTCTTTTTGCCAGTTTCCTCGAGCGCATACAGAGAGGTTATCACCGATTAATCTGCACAAGTTCAGTGAAACAAGTTCTGGGAAATAATCCCAAAAAAATAAATTCCATTTAGAGACAGATTTAGGACTGGTTATGCCTGTGATGTCTCTCCAGACTGTGCATTGGTGTCTGATTGTCGGCAATCTTGGATTTCCATGTGTCACGTGACTTCTGTAAGGCGTTGAAGGTGGTACCCACCCTGAAATCAATCTATAGGTTCGATAGAAACATCATGCCAAGTTTGGTGCTTTTATCCACCAAGTAACGGTAATTTCTAAATATGACACTCAGCCACTTGCCTAAACCCAACACTTTGCCGACATTTTTAATCAAAAGACAACATGTTGTACTTCACAACCATTCTGTTCTGTACACTCTATCATTCACCCAGTCATCTTCAATCTGCATGTAGGTCAGCTACCATAACACCTTCATCAACCATCCTTGCTGCTTATATATGGTGTAAGCAAAAATCACTTCCACTTCACTTCAAAGCTCAGTGTTGGATGCTTTGACTTGAACCTCCACTTAAAAATGAGTGAAAGGGAACATTTTTAATTCTTCCAACTCAGATTTCAACATCACCATAATGTATATTGTTAATTTGTTTTAAGACTTTCTTTATGTAAGAATCAGATGATTTGTAATCGCAGATACCACCGGATGAGGCTATATAATACACATTTACATTGAAAGAATTGGTGTCTTCTCCACATCCGAAACCCCTTCCCGAGATTGTTTTTGTAAACAGTCGAGACTCGTGGAAGAGCTCATCCGAGTACACTGAACGGATCAGGATGCAACAGGACAAAAGAAAAAGGAAGAGTAAAGAGAGGGGGGGGGGGAAACACCAACAGCAGAGTTGAAGGCCAATATAGAGGCAGACGAGGACAAACAGTAGGTGTGTTGAGGAATGAGGGTAAGAAGAGAATGCATAGGGTAGACAACATGGATACAGAAGGAAACTCACAGGAGGGAAATCTGGAAATGCAGGTGGAGGAGCGATTGGGGGAATTAAGATGGGTAGAAAAGATCATATTTGACGATTGGGGACGATCTGAGATGGTGGTGAACAGCGGTCTTGAAGACCTGGAGGGAAGAATGATTTTCAAGAGGATGTGGAAGTTGGTTCCACAGGTGGGAAAAAAAAATGAGGAACGGATGTGTGTAGATGCGCAGTGATCCTTGATTTACGCAGTTTTACCAGAAGGATGTTGATGGTGGACCATGTGTGCCCTGCAGAAACCTGGGGGAATACAAGGCATGGAAAGAACAGTGTGCAAGACCAGAAATGAGGCAGAAGACAGAGACCACCGACCTGTCTGCAATGGTGAAGTGATAGGCCCCTAGACTCAGCTTAATCACAGGAGATTCCAACAATCTTGAAGACCTTGGTTTCTTCAGTGTCAATTTGAGCAAGATGAGAGGTAGGTTGGCAGGTCAGAGGAGAGAGAGCAGTATTGCATCAAGCTGCAGATGAAAGCCTTGTAGGTAGATAGGAGTGCAGAGGTGTCAAGGAAGGACTTTGTTTCACGGAAGATGCCTGGTCGGCGGCTGGCGTTGGAGGTCAACATTTAAACGCAGTTTGCCCAAGAAAGATCACGGCTGATATTGAGACCAAGGAGTTTGAATGGCTGAACTTCAAGAGGATTGTGAAGAAAGTAGATAGAGGGGATGGGAGATTTGCCAGATGGTTCTTTCTGAGAGAGATAGTAAGAGTGTGAGACAGAAATGTTACTTTGGTACCCTTAGAAAACATGCAAAAATCATATGCTACCCCAACAGAAACAAGACTTTGGGTACCCTTAAGCAACATGCAGAATTTGGTTTTGTAGTTTTTGAAACGTATATAAATAGGTCAGGTCAGGTCAGGTCTGGAAGCATGCAACAGAGCAGTGAGTCACTGCGTCCACTTTGCACTGGTACTCCATGGGCCTCCATCTGGCCATCCCCCAGGCAGATGCCTGGCCCATTCCAATCTCCTTGAGATGATTAACCTGTTGCAACCATGAGGCATGTGGTCAGCCATTGATATCCACTCATGAGGCTCCCTCACTGAGAGAATCGGGTGAACAGATCAGCATCAGGAAAACAAACCACATGTCCATACAGCCACAGCTCACACACAGCTGATCCATCGATCCATTGGGACCATACTCTGTGCAGAGCGTTGGTGCTGTCCAAGCAATCTCCTTGGCTTTTGGGCACAATCCTGGATGGTTCGACAATCCGACACAGGATACCAGCAAGCTGGCACTCATTTTGCCGACCTCAGAAGGATGACAGGCAGAGTCAACCCCACCTGGAATTAATTTAACAGCCAAGTGGGATTTGAACTCAGCATCCAAGGATCCAAAGCCCACCACCCTATCCCTCAAGCCAACACCATATCACAGACGATTTCAGGTAACAAATCTTATTTGAGTCTCTCTCAGCAATCGCTCGGTGGACACAAAGTCCGATCAGCAATAGCCAATGATTCTCTGAAGAGACCTGGTACCAAAGAAATTTAGTCTCCGTCTCAGATTCCAAGTCTCACATCTGGAGAGCAGAAATGGAAGCAACAAGGACCTGAAGACTCACACTTTTGTCCTTCTACACAGGTATCGACAAGACAAACACCCGATGGCCCAGTGAATCCGACTCCCCAGGCCTGACCCACATGTCCCATTTGGACTTTTGAAAGTCCCATCCAGCTTTTATATCCTCGGTGGGTGTCCCCTGGTGCGAGGTTCCCGGTACTTGCTGAAGGCGACACATGCTTCAATCATATTGGAGTCGTCATGCTTTACAAATGTGGACCCACCATGCTGCCTTCACATCGTTTGAACTCGCACACATGGTTCAGCCTTGTTAGTGTTGCAGCCAGTCACATGGGTAGGTGAGAAAATACAATGGGGAAGAATTAAGGACATTAATTACAGAGGGAAAAGAAGGCCAGGATGACAAGGAGTTAACTATAAAACTCGACTCTTAAATTAGATTAGTTAAAGAGCAGAGAGGGGTCGTTAGCATGTGATGGAATGGTTGCACGCCATCAGTTAGCTGTTACCAATGAGGCAGTGAGAATAGTTTCATATGCAGCCTGCAGCTGCTTGTTGCATCATTTCTGGAAGTGTGGCTGTGCTGCAGTACCTGTTACCAATAAGCTGGTACTCATTTTTCTGACTTCAGAAGGATGACAAGCTGAATCAACCCACCTGGTGTTATTTCACCAGCACAACATGGACTCAAACTCAAGATGCAATAAGATCTTAATTCAGCCACTTTAACCATGAAGCCAACACCAGTTTTAGCCATTAGAATAAGATGGTATAGTTTGATATATCTACATACATATTGTCGCAGGTCAGCCCAGTTAGGTTAACCACCGCCCCAGGCCAATTGTGGTGGACGAGCGGTTAACACCAGCCAGGCCAGATTGCCGAGCGGTTTTTCTTCAAGGCGAACACGTGATCCTCGAAGATTATGGCACGGCTGGGAGGGAATTGCGGCACGGACGGAGCAGACAGAAGGACAGCACAACGGGTTTCTACTCAAACCCACGACAAATCGACAACACCAGTAACTTAAAATAAACACAGAATTAAATGAGAATAGATCAAATATTTACAAGGGTAATAATAAAACGCGAGGTAAATTAAAGCCAAAAGTCGAGGCACCTCGACACACGGACTAACAAAGACGAAGGGAAAAAGGAAACAAAAGAAAATCCTCCCTTTATTCTGGCACTTAGCTTTGTACAGAAATGGTCTTGATTGAACATCGGTGTTGAGCCGTTTCATCCTGCGTAGGAAGATGCACCCAAAATGGCGCCAAGCCGCTCTCTAGGTGGGAAATGTACGTGAAGCAATTTGTGAGGTGGTATTCAACACCAGAGCTCACCAACCGGCGTGCGGCTTCTTCTCATGAACGAATATGCCGAATGTTTGTCTTGCACGAGGTCTGCTCACAACAATCGCCTTCCTTTCTCCTTGTACACAACGGGATAACGACGAGTTCAATGAGGTGCACTCTTCCTCACTTTCTCATAATCGTACAACTTTGTGACTTGGCCGAACAGGAATGGCCACCTGCAGAAAGCAACCATAAAAAAAGAAGCTTCACAAGTTAAGTGCTTTGCTGTTCAAAACCCTACCAGGGTTCCTCTACAGCTGCAGACATTCACAAGTAGCACATACATAAGAATCCCAATGCTACACACTGCCTTCGCCACTGGACTGGTTTTATCACTTGTTAGCGAGTAATCAGCAACAGAGTAGACAGAAATGCATACCACAGAGGCTCCCAAGCCTCTAGCACGAGCAATACCAATAGTAATTAACATATAAATAACAAGATCCAATCATGTCTCACCCGTAATTGGAGGGAATAACCAATCAGCTCTCACCTAATCAATGCGATGTTACAAAAGAAGTACAAGCAGATACTGCAGCACCATGCAGTTCCTCGTGGAAATCGTTTATTTGCAAAAAGATTCATTTTCCAACAAGATAATGATCCAAACCATACTTCCAACGTAGTGAAGCAGTATTTGGCAAACAAGATTACAGCTGGTGTGCTACATGTTAAAATGGCCACCTTGGAGTCTGGACACAGGCCCCATCATGGCCATATGGGATTAACTGGAAAGAGAAGAAGAAGAACCCAACAAATCTCACATAACTGTAGAGTATACTACAGGATATTTGGCACAAAATTCCTGAAAGAGTGCTTCAATCATATACATGAAGCATGAATAGTGAAGGCACTCAAGAAGGCAAAGAGTGGACACGAAGTATTGACCGAAACGATAAAATGGACACTTTTTGTTTACTTTGGGAAGCAGTTTGTTTCACATGCATTTATAAAAAAAAAACTTAACTTACAATAATAAACATATTTCACTGTTACCAGTGATAATTTGATGAATTCACCCCAAAATGTCGCATCAGACATGTCCGTTTACACAGGCTGTCTGAGCCAGATGGTCTAAAAACTCTCCAAATGCTGAAACGATATTTTAATTCTCACTGCATTATTTTATCATTTGGAAAACCCCATGGATAGCTCCAATCCAAACGAAAAATGGTGTCAAAAGACAGAAAAATGATTATGATTAAAATGTTTATTCACAAAATGATTTTGACACTGGGGTAATGAGAACAGTACTCAGACAGATCTGGTGCATGAAGACAGAAAAATAGAGAAGGTAAGCCAAGAAAAACCTAAGTTATGTGCAATAAGAAATAAATAACCCACGAGTGGAACCAAATGACGAGACTCTTACAACAAAGGTGAATATAGGTGAGGGTTTGACACAGGAATTAGTTGGTGGTGTTTTAGGTCACCCGATCACAAGGCGAAATACACCTCAGGGAGGAGAATGGCGACGAGGAACAATGTGGCCAGGATATGAGGGGATGGCAAAAAGAGGAAATGTTGCTGGGGACTCTCCAGAAGATCCTTCGAATCACATCACGGTGGAGAGAGAGAGAGAGAGAGAGAGAGAGAGAGAGAGAGAGAGAGAGAGAGAGAGAGAGAGAGAGAGAGAGAGAGAGAGAGAGAGAGAGAGAGAGAGAGAGAGAGAGAGAGAGAGAGAGAGAGAGAGACAGAGACAGAGAGAGAGAGAGAGAGAGAGAGAGAGAGAGAGAGAGAGAGAGAGAGACAGAGAGAGACAGAGAGAGACAGAAGAGAGACAGACAGAGAGAGACAGACAGAGAGAGACAGACAGAGAGAGACAGACAGAGAGAGAGACAGACAGAGAGAGACAGACAGAGAGAGACAGAGAGAGACAGACAAGGTGTTCACCTCTTGGTGTCCAAAGCTCAACTGCCACATTTGTGGACACAGCTCTTTTCACTAGTCCCAACCTTTGCCAACCGCTGTCAGTGTGCCGCTTGAGTACCTTCTTGGCCGTCCCATCCCTCTCCAGGGCTCTGCCGCCGACAGTCCTTTGGCCAAATGGCCCATGTAATGTCCTTATCGTTATAAGCGTGTAGCACTTTCCAAGTTCGTTTGATGGTAAATGCATCAAGTCCTCCACCTGGCCTTGCCTGTTACAGGAGGTTTTACACAATCTTAGCCTATTATACTCCATGAAGGGCACTCACTGCCTCATGACATGTTCACAAGATGACTTACCTTTGACAGTTTTCCTGATACAAAAGTAAATACATCTAACCCACTCGATCACATGGTCCATACAATTAAGAAAACTAATCTATTGAACCCCCCCTCCCCCTCCCTCATTCCAGGTAACAGTTATGAATATCATTGGAATAACCAAACTTTTGCACAGTATTGTATAATATATAAAGCTCATCCTAACCACTGACTCACTGATCGACATTAAAGATTGGTACCATCCGGATGACAAAGTAAGCTGAAATTGTGCGTGTTAATGGACATCGAAGCCGAAACACCGGAGGGGGGGGGGGTGAAGAAGAATTTTTAAAAAAAAAAACCAATTGCAGGTGAGTGACATGAGAATTGGGAAGCACGGTTAGTTATTGCTTACAATGTGTAAGCATACCCTGCTAGTATATATATATATATATATATATATATATATATATATATATATATATATATATATATATATATATATATATATATATATATATATATATATATATATATATGGCTTTGTCCAGAGATGGTCAGTTCGACGATCAATCACATCAGCGAAACCATGTGGTCATCCGCATACGAAAATGGCACCAAGTCGCTCTCCGGGCGGGAAACATATGTGAGGTATTCGTGTGGCGGTATTCAACGCCAGGGCTCAGAAACCGCCACGCAGCTTCTTTTCACGAGCAAACATGCCGACCATTCCTCTCTCACACTCAGTCCGCTCACAGACGGCCCACCTTCCTCCTCGACCAGACGAGACCATTTCTGAGGCCCTGTGGTAAGGCCGTGAGGCACACTTCGCTCAGAACCATACACTTTTCATGACTCAGCCGAACACTCAATGGCTCGTGTTTTTCTCCAGCGCGCGAACAAATTTTCGTCAGCATTTCTTCACTGTGTCGAGGGGAAGTCAGCGAGCGAGATCCTTTTGCATCCCAATCACGTACCTCCCACAACTCCTCTCTCTCCACCGAGCCTTCTGACCTCAGGCCCATCCACCATGGTTTGCTAGTTGTCATTCCTGTAGGCGGGGTTTTTGCCTGCTTGGAACGTTCGGCTCGGTTGTCGTTTTAAGGATGAGATTCCTTTTCATCGCAGTCTTGTAAATGCAAAAATATTGGAAAAGGTCACAGTGGGCAATCACATAGTGCGAGAAATTATCCATAAACCATACCTAATTGACACAGTACCACCCCCTGTGCAGTGATATGTAACAACTTCAACTGACAATGTTCCAACTTTATTTACATCGAGAAGTCTACTGCTTGACCACAGACCATGCCACTCTATACCCCTACCTTTACTAGGAAATACCTCCATGTACCT
The DNA here is from genome assembly GCF_056783735.1 of Eptatretus burgeri. Classification (NCBI taxonomy): domain Eukaryota; kingdom Metazoa; phylum Chordata; class Myxini; order Myxiniformes; family Myxinidae; genus Eptatretus; species Eptatretus burgeri. Next base: position 88,209,463 of record NC_140966.1, read on the forward strand.
CACAAACACATTATCTAGTTCCTTCAAGTTGTTGCCGACTTCTGGTGACATTCCAAAAATTTCTCCAAACATCTCCATCCTGCACTGCATCCCAAAACTCCGGCAGCAACAGCTTGGTTGCAGCTTTTACCCCATCCATCCAGCACGTGCAAGTCCTGCCTCTTCCTCTTATTCCCTCAACCATAGTTGTACTCAGAATAGTTGATGTCTCCAGCCTTTCATTTTCTGCATGCATGATGTGTCCAAAGTACGACAGTTTCTATTATAGCATGAGCGCTTCCAATGTACACGGCGGTGCAATTTCTTCAAGCACGGATTTTTGTCCTCCTTACAGTCCATGGAATTAACATTCGTCCAAAACACAACATTTCAAAAATGTCAATTATCTTTCTTCTTCACTGTCCACGACTCACATCCATACAATGCAACTGGAAACATTCACCAGCCTCCTCTTGGCTTGTATCATCACATCTTTGGTTTTTTTTCCATATCCTCGTTAATCCTGACATTGCTGTTCTCCCCAATGCTAACCGTCTGTTAGTTTCTCCTCCACATTCTACACTCACTTCAATCTTTTAACCCAGGAAGATGAAACTTTCCACATGATCATCTCCCAATCTGAACACGTCCATCTCGTCAGGTTACAATATTTTAATCTTTTTTAGGTTGAAATAAAGACCAGATTTTTCACTGTCTGCAGAAGTTTCAGAGTTCTCTTTACTTTCTGTCAACAGAGTGATATCAGCATCCCTTAGATTGCTGATACATGTTCCTCCAATCCTAACTCCACCTCAAATTTTTCTTATCAGACATATCAGGTGCTCTGACATCCAACTTTGATTTCTGACGATGTACTCACGATACAGGTGGAACAAGTAAGGGAAGAGAATGGATCCCCGTCTCACCCCGTTTCCAATTCCAAAACATTCTACATCTCCATACTCTGTTCTTCCTGTGGCTTCTTGTATAGTATACAGGCATATCAGACATCCCCATTTCTTTCAGCATAATCCACATCAATTAATGATCAACATGATCAAAGGCTTTACTATAATGTATAAAAGAGATACACTTTCATTTTTCTATGCTTCACCTCAGATTTGCAATATCATCTCTCGGACCTCTTCCTCGTATGAATCTTGCGTGCTCCGTGGGAATTTTTCACTTCATGAAGTCTTCAGTTATTGAATGATATTGTTGTGGGCCAGGGGTCAGTGGCAAGAACGACCGCTAGGTGGGGAAGTTTACGCCGTCTCCCACCGGTCTCCCCGGATTTATTGGCCGTCGCTCCGGATAACTCCGAAGCCGGCAGGTCGATTAATCGACCGTGAAACGCCAATATCTCACCCGCGTGACGTAGGGTTAATTGCCTAAATCCCAATATACCTAAATAACCACGCAGTTTTGGCTACTGGGGATTCACGCCCTCGGCATGTCTTTCTCAAACCGGGTCACTCGACTGACTGCAGTAGAGTTCCAACTACAGACTACCAACTCCGGTTCAGTTGCAGCCGAGCGGAAACTGCCAAAGCCATGCTGGCTAGGATTAACGGATTATCGGGGATGAAACCCCGTCTAAACTCAGACCCAGACCATGCTGGACCAAATAAAGAAAGGACGGAAACGAGCTGGGAACATTTCTAATAATTTATTTACAATAAAAGACATGGAGGCAAGACTTGAAGCGAATATGCAGAGCAGGAATTTACAATGATTCAAAGCACTTACTCAATTCTACTTATAGACGGGCCCACACGCAGTCACACACACACAAAAAGAAAAGAAACCCCGGAGTTTTTTATTGGACCCTCCAGCTGATGAGAGATGAGCTGGGGGTCAGAGTTCGGATGGGCACCTGTGGGTCGTCGAAGGTCCCAGCCGCAGCCGCGTGGAGCAATCGGAGCTCCAGGGCGGAGATCAGGGTCGCAGACGGGACCCACCAAAGCTCCATGAACAGGCTGGTTCACTCACTCTCCAGCCCAACCACCGTCAACCAACTTGTAACCACTCAAGTACTCCAGATCTCCCAGCACCAACGTTAACGACGATAACAGAGTCTGCTCGGGGATACATCTCCTCCCACACAGGGAGGGGCCTTGGCGAGAATCATCTCGCTGTCCGTCCCTCATTGGCCTACGGCCGCACCTTACCGGGGCGGAGCCGTGGCCCCTGTTCAGAGACCCCATATTCTCCACGTGGCCTCGCTCGTGCAGAGCAAGAGGGTCTGCCCTGAAAGGCCCACCATACAAAAACGATCGTTTGTGGGGCCCGAGGACCGGAACCACGAGACCCCCCCTCTCGGCAAGTCAAGGTACGAGCAGCCAGCGGGTGGTGATGGAGCGTGATAGGGAGGTTTGGGATGGCTCGTTGGATGTAAAACCTAAAGACGTATCAACGCGCACATTTAATCCTCCCGCTAAACAAAAGGACGGGGTCCTTACTACACACGTACTTACTGGCATAACCAACTTTGGGACCTGAATGTTGATTGCACATGGTTTCCAGATTCGTAACAATACTTAGTAATAGATTGCTGGTGTGTCAAGTCTGCAAATGCAGACAAGTTGGGTCACCTGATCAAGATAAGATTATTTAGACTTCAATAAACCATGAAGATTGATGTTTAAAGCTGTGGCAAAAGTACACAAGAGTGCGGCAATGCCGGGACAAATGGGCATTTTTCTTGTTTCCTTGTCATTTCTTTGTTTAAGTATAGTTTCCAATCACGTTTTTTCCCCCCACCCCAATTTTCAGACACATACAAACACAATTCCCTTGCACAGGGGGAGGGGGATAGTTTGTGCCCATGGCCTGACTGGGTACATACCGCCAGCACTTAAGCAAAATTTAGTAGAGAATGGCAATAAAGAATGAAGTTTGTTTTACATTTAAGGAAGGGGAAACAAAATTAAAATAAAAAAGGGACGAACAACTGATGGAGGTGAGCAGTGAATCACTGATTTTGAAGGTCTTGGTTTCCACAGCAGTAAGCTGAGCAAGGTGTATGACAGGGAATCAAGCCAGAGAGAACAGTACTCCACCAAGCTGTGAATAAAGGCATTGTAGGTCGGTAAAAGTTCAAATGCGCTGAGGAATGACTGCTTGAATACGTTTGGCCAAGAAAGGTCATGGCTGACAGCAAGATCCCAAAGTTTGACAACTGCAAGAGGATAGTTCAGGAAGTAGATGGGAGGGTTTGCCCAACACTTTTCAGAAAGACAGTGAGATTTGTTAGGATTGAAAGATATATTCTAAGGGTTGGACCAGCTTGTGATTCTAAAAAGATCTGCAGAGGGAAGAGGCTGCAACATCAATGTGTGGAGTCAGAGACAATTTCCCAGAGATCATTGAATAGGACTGGACCCAGAACATTGCCTCAGGTGATAATACCCCATTGAGAACCATTGGTTACGAGACAAGAGCAAGTCAATATGCCATGTGTGGAGGGAACCTTGGATGCCATCGGCAACATTTGGAGAGCAAGGCAGGGTACCACTGTAGTGAATGATCGAGATACGTCTGGAGACTGCCCCAATCTCATATCTGAGATCAAGAGCTTCCATCAATTGTTTGGCGAGTAGAAGCAACATGTGTGCTTCCACCTTTTGCACGCACACAAAAATCAAAAAACCAAGCCAAATAGAAAGTCTCTGGAATCCATTTTAAGACTAACAATTAAGGTCCATTCCTGGTGTTGACTTAATGGTTAGGGGGGGGCAAGCTTGGGATCCGAGAGTCCCGAGTTCAAATCCCGCTCAGCCATTGAATTAATACTAGGTGGGGTTGATTCAGCCTGTCATCCTTCCGAGGTCAGCAAAATGAGTACCAGCTTGCTGGAACGAATGAGCCATTCGAGTATCCTGCATCAGAGTGGTGACACGTCCAGGATTGTGCCCAATAGCCCAGGAGACCGATTTGGCAGCACCAACGCTCTGTACAGAGTGCGGTCCCAATGGATGGATTAAGGTACTCTGTAAATGGGATGGTTGATCAATTAGTATTGAGTGAGTTATACTTGGTCAACTGAATGCTCCACACTAGGATTTGGATTGGATTTCAGATATGATACTTAAAATGACACACACACACACACACACACACACACACACACACACACACACACACACACACACACACACACACACACACACACACACACACACACACACACACACACACACACACACACACACACACACACACACACACACCTAAATAAGAGCAGCAAGTTCACAGACAGCAAGTTGTAATCACGTGTGGAATTAAATAGAAAACACGACCTGGGCAAGGAGGAAATAAACACAACAGTTCAAGTCAAACTCCACCTTTTTCTATTTACAAATGCTTGAAGCAAAAAATAAATTAATTACTGAAACTCCAAGTTGAGATTTTTTAATTTTGTTGCAAATCCAGAAAAGGAAAATATATATATATATATATATATATATATATATATATATATATATATATATATATATATATATATATATATATATATATATATATATATATATATATATATATATATATATATATATATATATGATAGCACTCAAACCAAATGAATCAGAAAATGGTCATACGTAGCACAGAATAACTACGCGCTTACAAGACCATTTAAACGAGAACCAAGTGTTAATCAGAACAATGGAATCTAAAATTACTATACAAAAGCAACATTGGTAGAATGTCAAAAACTAAAAATGGTGTGTTACAGCGACTCATGTTCCACAGGTAGTTTGTGGGGTTGAGGAAAAGGCCATCAGACCATTTCATATTTGTTTCTCAATCTTCATACAAAGCGGCAAATCTACTCTCAAAAGTTGAAAATCTTTTTCCCCTACCTTTCCTCTCGCTCTCCAACAAAAATTTCAACCAGCAATGGGGAAGAAAATTAAAGCACAAATAAACTGAAACAGGAAAAGGGGGTTAATCAAGCACAAGTTAATCAAACCCACAATGCTACAAAGAGATGAAACAAAATTAATTTTTAGCAGCAGCTGGAAACAAATCCTGTAAACAGTCATTTCAATTATTCACCGCAGATTTGACCTATAGTGATATCAAGTTCATTACTGGAGTGGAAGTTGACAGGACAAGCACACACCACATTCACAAGCTTAAAAATCATAATAAACAGTCAAATCCATGAGCTACACACCTGCACAGTGGAAGGGAAAATGTCAGCTCGGTGTGTGTGTGTGTGTGTGTGACATTTTTGGGGTGAACGAGGGTTTTTTTTTTACTCAAATAAGAGACGCAGGACTGGATGATGGCGAGGTCGGTCACACGATCGTTTAGTAGAAGAGTCCTGCTGATTCGTACGTTTTTGGGGATCCATTGGTGGCTTCTTCTCCACAGTTGACTGACTCAAACTTGAGAACACAGAACTGGTTAAAAAAATAAATCAAAATAAATGAGACATTCCCACCAAAAAATAAATAAATAAATAAATAAATAAAAGGATGAAGGCAGTGGTTAAAGATTGGAATCATCACATCACACAAGTACAATGACATGAGATGAACTACAACATTAGGTAGACATGGGCAACTGAATAGTAATATGGAATTTGGACCTGGGGTCTCTGCAACCTGAACCTACTGCTCTGATCAAGTCAAAACAGATTTGGTTCTGCCCAAACAGGCTTAAATTTTGTATTTGTAAATCGTTTACCAAATGTCCTCACAAAAGCGTAACGTTGACAAGCTCCACCATGACCCTTACTTAATGCTTTCAAACAGATGAACTCAATTTTGTTTCATCTTCTCAGATCATAGGAAGCAACAAAGTCTCATCTTACTCTATTTTTGCAGCAACTTTTTCAATGTTTCCTTACAAGATTCTCCCAAAGCAATCACATCCCTCACCCGTGTGCAAGCGACACAAGGGAGCGCGTATGACAGGACCCCTTTGTGCTGGGTGTCGAGCGACCATGAGGGATGAAGGCAGGAGACAGCCCGTCAGAGGGAGATGAAGGCGAGATGCTGGAACGATGTGACCGAGGATTTGAGAGATGTTCATCTAACAAAAAACGAAATTAAGAGAGAGGGGTCAATGCTTCAACTCTACGATCTTACCGGCTTTTTTATTCAACCTGAGAATTAACTTCTGCAAACACCACCATTTAAAATTTCATTGCAGCAAATCAAAGTTTCTTCCATAACCTTCACAAGACGAAGCAATTCCCAATGTATTTTGCCGAGACAAGAAAATATACTGCCCGATTGGGCAATCTCTCCCAACTTGACGAATGGAGAGTCAAGGTCACCCAGAAACCAACCACCCCTTCAATTGTCTCAAATGCTGCCCCACCCAAAGAGTCCAGAAAAATCAGTGCACACCATTTAATCTACTGCAAAGTTTTACATGTGGTGTTTTGACTGCAAAGTCCTACTTGCTGGTTTCTTTAACAACATCCTAAAACAAACCCCTTCATGTCAACATCACATTCCAATCTCAGTTTCCCGTCCCAAAACAAACTTCTCATTTTCACTTTAACTCGTCATCGCCCCAACATAAATATTCACCATTCACGAAGTCCAATGCGCACAAAGTTTACTCGAAGAACTTCATGCTGCAAGTACCTCATCCTCCATTTAACCAACTGACGTGTACGCACACTTCCAATGGGAAACAAAAATTCGATTTTCATATCAAACAGCTGGTGCGGTCCTACCATTAGGCCTCAAATCACTGGGTGGTTGGAGATCACAGAACGGCGTCAAAGATGAAAGCTGCTGTTGCATCCAGCTTGCCCGCTCAACTTCAAACAGACGACGCTGATGCAAAAAACGAGGACTATTAAAATACGGAAAGAATAACAAACTAGCAGTCGAAGGCAACGATGCAGTCCACATGCCGACACAGCATTCAAATTGCATCACAACAAACATTCCCATTTGTGGCAGGGTAGAAAGACACCAAATCTAGAATTAAAAACAACAAAAACAAAATAACCTGCTGGAATACTAAAATGACTATCGATTGGGCAACAGGCTTGGCTTTTTAATCAATTGCATACCCCCACCCGATCCTTTCATCCTCGAAGATATTCCAATCCAACCACAAAGCTTTCTTCCAAGTCGTTGCATCGTAAGTTTACTTTAACCCTCACCCTCATTTGCACACACCACTTTCTGCAGTCTCTCTTGCCAATACTCGTTTCCTGTTTGCATTGGTAGCAGTATGGGAATTTAATAGTGTGGCTCTAGTTGACATCACTTTTGTTGAAGCAAAGAAAAATCCTCAGCAAATGCATTTCCACTTACTCTCCAGTAATCATTTTTTTTTTGGTGTGTACATTTTGCTGAACCTTCGATGTCGACCAATTCAAGCTTAAATATTTCGTCCCGATTGGAACGTTAAAAAGTTAAATCACCATGACATTGGATGCAGAAACATTTGACAAATCCTTTTGTGGAAATGATGCATTGAAGAAGCAAATGAAAAATGAAAATAAAATTAATGTTTGTTGCTCATGTTTGTTGACAACTCCGTGTTTAGCATGAAGATGACTTCCTTAATTGCCCCACTGACTGTGAAGAGAAAGTGTCATGAAGATTGCACTGCTGGCTCCCAGAGCGCTCTGGTAAGTGACGTCATTCTCCCCCACCTTCAGGTTTGAAAAAAAAAAAAAATAACACAAAAAACGTTAAATCGATGCAAGGGGCCAAATGCGGTGAATTTTGGGTCGATTTAACCATTTTCTCCCACTTTTGTAGTTGTAATGAGCTGTATGCTGGGATGGTCCTGGAAAGGCCAAATTTCTCGGCTTTCCACACCTTTTTAATGAAACCACCTTAAATTGTCCCCATTTATATTAATCATCGCCTTGAAATCGGCTTCACAAAAAAGCTAAGGGTTCAACTCAATTTGGGAGAGTAAAAGCCGTATTTTGTCATCTAGATCAAGGTGAATGCACATTTTAAATGGAGAACTACAATCTGGATGAGATAATTACATGCATTATCAATCGATAAGTTTTTGTTTTTGTTAACTTTTACATCACATGCTCAGGGGTTGTGACGACACACAATGCATCCAGATGTGACCACTTCCAAAGGTGGAAGCACCCCAAAACAGGAGGTTATTTGTGGGTTTCAATTCTGAATAGTCGCGAAGAGCCTGATAAAACAAACCCCTAAAATTATGCAAAGTTAAACATTTGATTAGCACGGCTATCTTATAACGACAAATCTCATCCTGAAATCGATCACTTGATCCAGCATTTCCCAGTCATCTGATTGTTGCTCCAATCCATTGGTTTTAATGGTTATATGGTATCTATTATCCAAAATCCAAACCACATTGCTTATGTTCAATCACAACTTTAAAGATGTGGCAGAAAGTCTTCAGCATTTAAATCCTCTGGAACCAGATGTTTTATTTAGGGATGTGCAGAACCCAAATTCAGTGACCAACTTCATGGTGCACAACACAGGAGCAGGCACACCCACAACCACAACAGAGTTGTTTGCAAGGCAGATAAGTATCGAAATAAAAGGCGTTGTACGATTGAGATGGCACAGTACCATGTCGAGACTGGAGGCAGATTCGATCCCGTACGATAATAAAATTAAAAACGGATGGAAAATTACCCCCGAATGGGAGTGCCGGTCATCTCTGCCAGAGTTCGACAGAAGCAAAATCAAAACTTGAAGTTTACAACGAACTGTAGATTTATCTCAAATGCATCAGTAATTATTCACTATGGTTATACAGTAATATGGAACAATTATTGACGTCCACGGATTCAACATCACGTCAAAAGTGTTCATGTGAACGGGGATATTTTTGCCCCTCGCGATGACGACAGGCTCACCTTCATCTTCTGAAACGCTTTCATGTAGTCCGACACCACTTTCATAAAATATGTATGCAGCCGTCATATCACCCACCCACCCCTGTACGCAGCCCGTACGCAGGCTTTAAACCACCCACCCCCTCATTTTTGTATGTACTTTATGAACGGCCCATACGGGGCAAAAATATGCAAAAATTTGTGCAGGACCTGGAGCATCTTCAGAGATTGGTGCCGGTGTCCGGATGACCACTTCAAATTAGCACCGGGCATGTAAGAATCAGAGCGAAGTTTGAAGGGCTATAAAATCGGAACGAGAGCAAATTAAAAAAAAAATGGCTCATGTTGTTCTAGATAATAGTCCATAGTATCTGAATCACTAATAACATTTGATCTCTCCAGATAAATGAGGGAGGAGATACGATTTGAAATTGACGATTTTCGCAACTTTGACAGCCTCGTGACCTTGAAAGTTATATCGTTGTGCATGTCACATCGACCTCTATCCATTCCACTATTAGTTATTTGTCTCCACTCGGTTTGATTGTGGACGGACGTACGGACGGGCGGACAGACTCCGAGACTGGCTTTATTAGGTCATCTCTACTGAGATGATAGAGATGACCTAAAAATGAGATGTCGTACTACTGGGGTGTGCAAGTTCTGCAACACAATTGAAGTTCAAACACTTTCTAATGCAATGTATATTATGTGTAGGAAGGGGGGGAGGGGCAAAGATTCATCGCTTGATTGTTGTCAGAATTGCAATGTATCGGGACTCAGAGTAAGTCTTGTTGAACCTGACACTGAGGAGCCAGTGGATGTAATCTACACAGTATAGTCATGGCAAAATTGTGTGTGTAAAACTCGTTAGCAGGCACGTCCAGATGAGGACTTATGGCCACGACAAAGCACAACGGAAACACTTCACCCTTAAAAAGGACCAATCACGATCTGTTTGGCCAGTACATCACAAGCCATGGTGGCATAGACTGCTGTGGAGCACAGAAGGGATAAAGGCCTTTATTATTGGGGCTACCCTGTGGGGTGGGGTGGCCCGGAATATGGCACCTCCAACAAGCAGCGAGCAGCCAGTTATGGGATCCACCACAGGAAATGGCAGTCCTATAGTACAGAGGGTTGGTGGCCAGAGGGCCTGTTGTGCAGAAGTTCCATGGGGGGGGGGGGGGTGGGTGGGTGGGGGGACAGTATCCACAAGAGTTGGGTCTGCACATGCGCACAGGGACAAACTGGGAGCTATTGAACAAAAGAGGATAGTTATCCTCCTCTCACACTCTACTGTGTTGGGATAGGGAGGATTGCTCTCTGGAGAGGTGGGATCTCACAATCCCTTGCCTCCACTGAAATTGCTCCTGCATCCATTCTTCCCGTTCCCGAGCTGCAAAACACTCATCGTACCAGAGGGAAGTCTTCGCCTGGTTACCCCGTTGTTTCGTAAATGCAGTCTGTGGCACCAAGCAGAGTTTGGATGGTTCTTTATTCATCCTTGTCAACAAGTTTGCACGTTTCCTACACCCATATTTCTGTTGACTCACTTGGTTCATTCCATTTTGCACATCCCGTCCACCTTTCTCCCATTACTCATAACAAATAAAGCCTGATAAAAGGGAATAAACTTTTTCCGTCCTTCTGCCTCCTGTGCACGTTTCCGTCAAATTCAGTTAATATGGGGTAACTTTGGGGAAAGGTAAAGTTGTACATCAATTGCACTGAACGCAGTCGAGACCTTGCGGCCATTCACGAGATTAAAAAAAAAAAAAATCCGGCACAGACAGCCTGAGTTAACAGAGGTTGATATAACGGTATTATGTGAAACAGCGTGGTTTCCAGTAAATTAGAAAAACCAAGATTGGTTACAAAGGACTGCAGTATCTGCTTGCCCGACTGGATTACAAGTACCCCAAAACAGTCGGGGGGGGGGGGAATTATAATAAATAAATAAACCAATATCACCCGCAGGGTGACCCGTATCTTGCCAAAAGGTGACCACGTATGACTTTAAGGTCACACTGAGGTGAACAGAGCTGCTATCCACCAGGAGCGACTCCTTGAGGAATATCTGCCTACGAGAGATTCCGATGAGAATCGTTCTAGAGTAACCATGAAAAATATGCGTTTTCCTCATAACCTCACCAAATGACGTCATAATGTCTCAAACTTGACATATCTAGAAAGCACTCATCGAGGTGTTCAATTTGAGGTACTACACGATATGGTTCCTAAAACTTGAAAATTTGACCTTGGGGTCAAATATGTTTGACCCGAGGTGCTAATCATGAAGGTCAAGGCCAATCACCACCAAAAATTAATCAACCGAGTACCAGACCATGAACTATACTCTCATGTAGTTTGAAGACGATCCGATCAAAATTACTCAAAAATAAGGGTTTCGTCGACTCCCCTGATTTGCGACAAAGTGACCTTGACCTTTGACTTTGACCTTCAAAATTTTATGCGCTGAAAGGGACCTCTATAGGCTTCTGATATGCGAAGTTACAAAAATTTCCAATGATAACTGTGCTCTGCAGAGTGATTTATATGCGATTACCGACCAATAAAAAAACAAAAAAAACCAAACAAAAAAAAAAAAACATATGAAGGTCAAGGCCAATCGCCACCAAAAATTAATCAGCTGAGCGCCAGACCATGAACTATATTCCCATGAAGTTTGAAGACAATTCGATTAAAATTACTCAAAAAATAAGGGTTTCGTCAACGCCCCTGATTTGCGACAAAGTGACCTTGACCTTCAAAATTTTGTGCGCTGAAAGGGACCTCTATAGGCCTCTGATATGCGAAGTTACAAAAATTTCCAATGATAACTGTACTCTGCAGAATTTTTTTTATACGTGATTACAGACAAACAAACAAACAAACAAGAAAAAAAAACATACAAGCTGACTAACATATCTTGCAAAAACTTCGTTTTGGCAAGATAACAAAAAAAAAAAAAAAAAAAAAAAAAAAAAAAAAAACATATGAAGGTCAAGGCCAATTGCCACCAAAAATTAATCAGCTGAGCGCCAGACCATGAACTATATTCCCATGAACTTTGAAGACGATCCGATCAAAATTATTCAAAAAAAATAAGGGTTTCGTCGACTCCCCTGATTTGCGACAAAGTGACCTTGACGTTTGACCTTCAAAATTTTGTGCACTGAAAGGGACCTCTATAGGCCTCTGATATGCGAAGTTACAAAAATTTCTAATGATAACTGTGCTCTGCAGAATTTTTTATACATGATTACAGACAAACAAACAAACAAACAAAAAATAAAAAAAATAAAAAACATACAAGCTGACTAACATATCTTGCAAAAACTTCGTTTTGGCAAGATAATAAAACATGTTTTGGGTTTCAGGGACCAAACATTACTGGGCATCCACATTTTAGTTTAAGACACGACAGCCTCAAATTCAAGAGAATGACCGAGCATGCAGTGTCACAGGTTACGACTTCGGTCTTTCAGAAATTGACATTAGTTTCCCTCCACCCCCAAAGGAAGGATCCTACCTTGCAGCATGCCATCACCAGAGACCACCAAAAAACTTGGAGATGAAATTTGCTCAGAAGAATACCTCTAGTGTCAGTGGAAATGACTGGTCCCACAACAAATGGCAGCTCAAGTGCTGCGAGAAACCTTATAAATGACGATACACAAAATGAGTTTATAATAGTGAGAATTGTTACGAGTACCCAAAGTCAAAAACATCAGCAAAAAAACGTAAAGGAATTTTTTTTTGTGTTTGCTGATTAAGTCACCAGTAGCATTATGTTTTCAAGGTGTACATTCGTATGTCCTTCAATGCTAATTTTCTGTTTTCTCTGTAACCATGTATAATGCTTCAATAGTTATGTCATAGGTCATGTGGTGTGGCAGCCATGTTGGGGGGGGGGGGAGGAGGAGAATAAATAAATAAAAACAAACTTTGTGCCTCAAGACACAAAACCACTCCACAGAAAAAAATTGAAACTTGGCACATATGAAGTACTCCCCATGGCCCATGGGAAACAAGGGTGATTTTCTGACATCATAGGTGACTTATGACATCATAATTGCATACGTCGAACACTTTATCCGATCAGTATGTAGAGTTTTGAGGGTCATGCAGGTAGAGTTAAATTGTTATGGGGAGAGAAAAAACAAAAATTGATGACGTCATTGGTCACATGGTTCAGCGGCCATATTGTTAACAACCGACAAAAATCTTCAAAATGGCTGAAGAGATAGAGGCAAAAACTTTACAGATATGATCACCCATCCACGAGGAACAAAAAGTTCTCCAACTATGATGTCATAGGTCACATGGTTTGGCAGCTCTGATTTTTTTTTGAAGAATATACCTTTAAAAATATTCCTTTCCATAACAGCGAGACAGATCGAGGAGAAACTTTGACTTGATTTTGATCAATTTCCCAGAAAATGTCTGCTGTTCTGCTCCAATCAGTTCATCTGACCACATGCTTGTCAAAGTGGACATCGCTTTGGCTGTTATTAGAGAACCACCTCAGCACCATCAAGTCTGGCATTTCACTCACTCCGACTGGCAGGGTCTCCAAGCAGCCATCAAACTTCTAGACTGGTCTCCCATCGCTACTTTCTCCAACATCAACTCATCCTGGGAATTCTTTCAAAGAAACTTGCTCTCCCTCATGCACAGATTTATCCCCTCTCGTCTTCAGTTGTCCTACACTTCCTCCAGCCCTTGGTTAACTGAAGCTTGTGGCGAAGGATTCCGGGCTGCCCTGAAATTCCTGAAACAACTTGCCTTCGCCTCATGGAAGGCCAATCCAACTGAAGGCAATCTCAGTTCCTTCCATAAAGCTCATAACAAGTGTGTCTCTGCCCTCAGGAGAGCCAGAAAACAACATCTTTCTAAGCTCAAGTCTGAACTCTCAAACCTGTCTCTCCTCCAAATCCTGGTGGTGTCTAGTCAAGTCTGTTTCTGGTGTATGCTCCCCCTCAATCCCCTACCTTACCTCAAATGGCCACACTGCTGACACTGCACATGGAAAGGCTGAATGCCTAAACTCCGTGTTTGCTTCTAAATCTTGTCCCAAACCCATCACTTTCTGTACCCACCTCACCCACTCACACCCAGCTTTCCTTGGACTCCGTTTTCTCCTGTCAAGGTGGAGAGCTTGCTGTCAAACCTTGACTCGGATTCTGCAACTGGTCCGGACGGCATCAGCCCACGTGTCCTAGAAATCTGCTCTGCTGCTCTTGCTCACCCTCTCATTTCCTCAAGGTCATCTACCATCTGCTTGTAAATCAGCAAACATTACTGCCCTGCAAAAAAAAGGTGCAAACACAGATACCTGCAACTATAGACCAATAAGCAAGGTCATGGAATCCATCATCGCTTCAGACATTAAATCCTTCCTCTTTGCCAATGGCTTGATTTCCGATCATCAATTTGGATTTAGACCAGGTCATAACACTGGATATGCTACCTCGTTTTTCCAACAATGGATGGAGGTCCGAAATGCCAGTCATGAGATCAGAGTAATGTACCTAAGTCCTAATGTACCTAAGATCAGAGTAATGTACCCAAGATCAGATCCAATGTACCAAAGTAACCACGCGGTCTCTACCGGCAGCAGCAGCGGTCTTTGTTCATTTTTGTTTTTTTTATTGTCCTTTGTTCAGGAGTGATAATGATTGTACAGTTTCTGCATATCTGGATGTGTTGGTTAGAGTTGGACAGAATGGTTTTAGTACAAGTGTACATCATAAAGTTGACGATTTCAGATTTCCTGTCGTATTCTACACCTTTCCAGGAACCAACATACCAATTAAAATGGGTTCCAATGTATTTTCATCTCAGCTACTTAGATTTGCAAGATACCGGGCGTAGTGGCGTGCGCCTGTAATCCGGCTACTCGGAGGATCACTTGAGGACGGAAGCTCTGTGCTGGGCCGCGCTATGAGAAGGTGTAGGGCAGCCTGGAATCATGGCGAAACCCAATCCTTATCGCTGTGTCGTAAGAGGCGACCAGGGTTGCGTCAGGAAGGGCATCCGGCTTAAAACCTATGCCAAATCAGTATGCAGATCATCACGGATGATTTGCTGTGGTGACCCCTAACGGGAGCAGCTGAAACATGAACAACACTACTTAGATTTGCAAGAATTTGTTCAGTAAAGGATGATTTTGTGGAATGTCCTGAGAAAGTTCTTTCCATCATGTTAAACAGAGGATATTTGGCTGATTGTTTGATCAGTTCTTGTGAGAATGACTTTGGACTCGAGTCACCTTTTATTTAAATTTGGTTGGTTTTCGTGTCAACAAGTTCCGATTGCATATAATAATGAATTCTTTTGGTGAGGTAAAATTATACATACATGTTGTTGCGGGCCAGAGGTCGGTGGCGAGTACAACCATGAGGTGGGGGAAATTATGTCACCTCCCACCAGACTCCCAGAATTGTAGGCAGTTGCTCGGATAATTGTAGGTCGTCCCGGAATTGAGCCAGCGGGTCGTTTAACCGACCGTGGAACGCCAATATCTCGACCGCGTGGTGTATGGTTATTTTGTCTAGATCCAATGTACCCAAGTAACCATGCGGTCTCGGCTACCGGGGATCCACGCCCTCGGAACGCCTGGCCGAATCGGATTCACTCTACCGGCAGCGGTAAAATTACACCTACCGACTACCACTCTGCCATCTACCTTTCCGGCTCGGATGCAGTCGAGCGGGCCTGCCCACGATGTCCCGGCTACAATTGTCTAATTACCGGGGATAAAACCCCGCCTAAACTCAGATCCGAACCATGCTGGACCAATGCAAGAAAGGACGGAAATGAATTGGGGACATTTCTACAATTGTGTATTTACAATAAAAAGACACAGGGAAGACCTAACACAGATATGCAAGTAATATTTACAATGATCAAAAACAAACACTTAAAACAGGTTCTACTTATAAGATGGGCCCGCGCGCGCACGCACGCACGCACGCACACACACCTAAAATAAACACAGAGTTCTTTATTGGACCCTCGCAGCCGAGAGAGACGAGCTGGGAGTCAGAGTCCAGCTGGGTACCTGACCGTCGGAGGAAGGGGGTACTCCGTGGTGCGGCACCTGACAATGGTCATTGGTTTGGTGCCCAGTAGCACATGTGGGACTCGTGGTTCGTGGCGGAGCTCGGGTGGTGAATAGCGAGGTCCACGGAGGGGGGTCAGGGTCGTTTATTTCCTTTCTTGTAGAGGGCTAGCAGAAACACGTTCGCCACCTTCACGACCTTCTGCTCAACCCCCCCCCCTCCCCGCTTCAAAAGAACTGCACGCTCAACAACCCTCAGAGCCCAATCCAAAACCTTGTCAGAAACCCGTGGAGAACTTCCTCCAAGACCCTTCTTCCTCACTCGACTCTCAACTACCACAACCCTGTCAAAAACCTCAGAACAACTTTTGTAACAACCCCCTGCCTCAGAGAGTGCTCGGGAATTTATGGACTCCCTCAACGGGGCGGGGGTCACTCGAACAGAAGTCACTCCCCACCCTGATTGGACAGGCTCCTATAGGTTCACCCTTGTTGGGCAGGGTTTCTTCCCCTGCCGTGAAACCCCACCCACTCTTCCACGTGGGTTCATACTTGTTGAGCAACAGTATCAATGTTGCAAAGGTCGGCGTGAAAGAGTTACAACGTTTGTGAAATCCGAGAAACTGGAACCGCGAGATCCCGCCTCAGCACGTCAGGGTGCGAGAAGGCAGCCGGTTGGCGGTGGATCGTGAGGGGGATGAGATGGTTGTTAGACAGGTTATTACATCCAACAAGCCAACTCAAAGAAATCGCAGCGCATGCCTTTGATTCTCCCACGAGACAAAAGGAAGGGGATCTGACTACACACATACTTAACGACATAACTGACTTTCAGGACATATGTATGTTGAATGCATATGGTTTCTAGATTTTTTTTTTTTTTGTATACCTTGTCGAGGCTCGTATGAGAGCTAACACACAACTCACAGCAAGGGGGCATAAGACAAGAGTGGCGGGAGTGGAAGGGACAAAACAGTGGGGAACAAACACATTAGGTGAACTGTGGAAGGGAGAGGGATGGGACAGGGAACATGGCGAAGAGAAGATGGACATTACAGGGACTTTCAGGAAGGAAAGCTGGGGAATTGAAGGAAGTGGGCTTGGGTGGATTATCGGGGGTAGAAAAGATCGAGGATTTGGATGGGGGAAGATAAGAGGTGGTGGTGAACAGCTGTTTTGAAAGCCTGGAGGGAAGAATGGGAAAGAATAGAGTGAGGAAGTTTATTCCAAAGGCAGGAAAAAGAGGAATGAAAGAGTGAAGATGAGCAGTGATTCGTGATTTTGGTAGTTTTACCAGAAGGGGGTTGTTGGCAGACCTTGAGCGCCCTGTGGAAATGTGGTGGGGACAAATCGCAGAGAGAGCAGGGGGGGGGGCAAGGCTGGAGAGGAGTTGGTAGAAGACAGAAAGACCACCGACCAACCTGCGGTGATTGAGTGAGAGGCCCAAAGACTCAGCTTCATTGCGGGAGATGCCGATGATCTTAAATGCCCTGGTTTTGACAGCGTGAAGCCGAGAAAGGTGGGAGGCAGGAGCACCAGCCCAGAGGGGAGAGCAGTACTCAATCAGGCTATGGACAAAAGCTTTGTAAGTGGTCAGGAGCTCAAGAGGGCCGAGTAAGGACTTTGCACGACGGAGGATTCCCAGTCGGCGACTGGCTTTTGAGGCGAGGTTGGAAATGTGACTTTCCCAGGAAAGGTCACGGCAGATAGTGAGACCCAGAAGCTTGAAAAAAAGACTTCTTCCAGAAGATTGTTGAGAAAGTGGATGGGGGGGGGGGTTCTAAACGGTCCTTTCGAAGAGACATTGTGAGAGTGTGAGATTTGTCTGGATTGAAAGACATGTTCCACGTGTTGGACCAGTTTGTGATTTTATCCAGATCTGCAGTGAGCGAAGAAGCTGCTGCTTGTCAGTCTGAGGGATGACAGATGGTACCATTGGAGAAGAGGAAGGATTTCATGTCTGAAGCGATGATGATTCCATAACCTTGCTGATAATTGGGAGAAGGCTGATTGGTCTGTAGTTACAGGGATCTGTTTTTGCACCTTTTTTATGCAGGGCAGTGATGTTAGCAGATTTCCAAGCAGATGGCAGATGACCTTGGGAAAATGAGAGGGTGAATAGAACAGAGAGAGGGTGAGCAAGAGCAGAAGAGCAGGCTTTGAGGACACGTGGGCTGATGCCGTCTGGACCGGTTGCAGAATCTGACTCGAGGTTTGAAAGCAAGCTCTCCACCTTGTCAGGAGAAAAGGATACAGAGTCCAGGGACAGTTGGGTGCGACTGGGTAAAGTAGGTAGAGATAGTGATGGGTTTAGGACACAAGATTTAGCTGCAAACACCGAGTTTAGACATTCAGCTTTATCACGTGTGGAATCAGCAGTGCGACCACTTGAGGTAAGGGAGGGGATGGAGGGGGAACATACACCAGAAACAGATTTGATTAAATGCCACCAGGATTTTGAGGAGGGAGAGAGGTTTGAGAGTTCAGACTTGAGATGAGAAAGATGTTGTTTTCTGGCTCTCCTGAGGGTAGATACACACTTGTTCCGAGCTTTGTGGAAGGAACTGAGATTGCCCTCAGTTGGGTTTGCTTTCCATGAAGCAAAGGCAAGTTGTTTCAGGACAACTGCCTCGCCACAAGCTTCAGTAAACCAAGGGCGGGAGGAAGGGTAGGACAACTGAACACGAGAAGGGATAAATCTGTGCATGAGGGAGAGCAAGTTTCTTTGAAAGAATTCCCAGGATGAGTTGATGTTTGAGAAAGTAGTGATAGGCGACCAGTCTGTAAGTTTGATGGTTGTTTGGAGACCCTGCCAGTTGGCTTGAGTGAAATGCCAGACTCGACGGTGGTGAGGTGGTTCTCTGATAACAGCCAGAAAGATGTTCACTTTGACAAGGACGTGGTCAGAAGAACCGATTGGAGCGAAGGAAGAGCAGCAGACATTGTCAGGGAAATTTGTCAAAATCAGATCCAGAAGAGATGGAGTACCATTGGTTGAGATCCGGGTGGGGAAGTTGACCGATTGAGTCAGTCCTAATGAGTCGCAGAAAGCTTTTGCTGAGGTGCCATGGCAGGTGAGAGAGGTACCCACACCTAGCCAACTGGCGTGATGACAATTGAAGTCACCACATAAGAGGAAGAGAGAGTTTGGATGAGAAGATAGAAGATGGTCCATGTTTTCGGATAGTGAGGTGTAGATGGAGTCATCACTGTTCGGTGGACGGTACAGTACACATATAAACATGAGGTGGGAGTGGAGGGGAAGCTGAAGCCAGAGGTATTCCTGGGGGTGTGGGGGAGTGAGAGCAGTGCATGGAGAGTGAGGAATAGAGTATTTGATGAAGAGAGTAACACCTCCACCAGGACGAGGCTCAGGTCTGTCATACCGCAAGAGGGAGTAACCGGGGAGAGATACTTGGGAGTCAGACACGTCTTGGGAGAGGAAAGTTTGTTAGGCAGATAATGTCTGGTTTGTCAGTGGCAACCTGTATGGAAAGATATGAAAGGTTTGAGCGAAGGCCCCGGATATTTGAGATCCACACTTTTAATGAAGAGGTAGGGGAGGAGGTTTTGGGTGCAGGAGGTGGAGGGGGAGGGGGAGGGTAGGACAAGGGACGAGGAGGGAGGTAAGGAGGGTTGTTGAAAGTGTGGGGTATTGCTGAATAGTGAGGGGAGGGGGCCGAATGAGGAGGAGAAAAGGCTCTGTGGTGCTGGGAGAGAGGGGGACAAGAGACAAGGAAGAAGGCAGTTGAGGATTTGAGGAGGTGGAGTGAAGAGATGGAGGTGAGAGGGCAGTGGAGGGAGGCAGCTTGGTGGATGAGAGGGGGGCAACTGTGAGGGGATGAGTGAGGGGGATGAAAGGTGGGAGAAAGGTGAGGGGGAATTTTTGAGAGAGGTGAGAGGGAGGCTTGGAGGGAGAAGAGTGGGATGGTTGCTTTGAGAGTGAGAGTGAGGGGTGAGGAGGGTGAGTTGGCACTGAAGTTGGAAAAAAAAGAATGGTTGATGGAAAGCGAGCATCCATGGCAAACTGTGGTTTTTAAAAGTTTTAGGTCAGAGATGCGATTTAACACAATTCTTGATAGATGCAATGCAGGCGAATTCAGAGAATGGAGAGAAGAAGCGCTGTAATAGTTGGATTTTTTAGGCAAGGAATGAAGGAGATCTCGAAATGAGAGCAGTCTGTTAAAATAGCAGAAGAGTAGTGCATTATGAAACAGTACAGAAGAGTAGTGCATTATGAAACATTATGATCCGTAACAATATATACACACACACACACACACACACACACACACACACACACACACACACACACACACACACACACACACACACACACACACACACACACACACACACACACACACAGTAATACCTTGACATACAAATGCACTAACTTACGAGTATTCCGAGTTACGGCTCGGACGATTTTTTGCTTTTTGTTACGAGTCTAGATCCGAGTTACGAGTGGAGCGAGCTTTGAGACGCGCACAGCCAAGCAAGCGAACACCCGCATCTCCCGCCACTCACTCGTTCAGTTCTCTTGGTTATCTCGTTGAGTAGGGTCGTTAAGCAATTAATTACAATTAAGGATCGTTACACTTAATTGTAGCAATTAAGTGTAACGGCAAAGGGAATAATAAAAAAAGTTTAAAAAAAAATGTCGTAATTAAGTTTAAAGATAAAGTTAATTTACAAAAAAAATATATATATATTGTATCAATTACATTTAGCGATAAAGTGTGATGAGACCTTCAAATCTCCTCCGCCTATCTCCTCCACCACCGCTGCCACCTCCACCGGAATCTTCCGTAAGCCGAAGTCGTCTCATCTCCAAGGTAAATACACTTTATAAAAATATACCATCAGAGATGGGGAATCCCCCACAATTGAATGAAAAAGGTCATACATATTCCAGATAATGAGGGAGGTAAATTGGAAACAAGACACCATTTGGTCATCATCTCGAAAAAAGTTCCCCAGGGGCGAGGAACGTAGTAACCAAAATAATTGAAATCAGATAAGCGGTTTTCCATTTATTACATAAAACTTT
>NC_140966.1:88232887-88242887 GCF_056783735.1 Eptatretus burgeri
TTTTGAAAAAACGATTCCTTCTGGCAAGGGTGACAAGATGATCTCACGAGGAGTTTTAACTGTTGGGCCACTTGAATGAGGTCTCCGTGACTTATCCAGCTTGACAGTACCGACATGCTCCAGAAATAGCACTGATGAGCATTGCACTGGAAGCAGCAGCCAGTCTTTACCCCTTGAACCACCCAAATGGTGTGAAGCAACATTTGGTGTCAAATGACACTGAGCAATTCCCAAACCGATTTTCACCACAGTAGCCAATCTCAAGGTATTGACATGTGTCGTGTGCAGATTGTGGACGAGCAATGTAGACGCCATTTTCCAAGATGACCCAGTGCAGGTGGCGATAATTGAAGCATGACATGTTGCTCATACAATTTCCTGATCAGGTTTTTTTCATAAGCAGCAATGTGTGCATGCTCAACTATTCCGGAGTTTATTACAATGCAGAAGTTTCCAAATTGTTTATGAGGACAATACATAGGACAAGGACAAACATTTTGATTTGATGTCCCGTACTCTACAGAACGTTGGTGCAGTCGAAGCAGTTCCTTGGCAAGGTTATACTGGGTGGTTTGCCATTGCCTTCCAGCATTGTCAGTGTTACATCCTATGCTAAGCTTCAAGCAAGGAAGCAGCACGTAACATGTTTAAGTCTTCGGTATGACTCGGGCAGGGTTTTGAACCACCGACCTCCCAAACTCAGAGCAGATGCTCGAACCATTGAGAGACAGAGACAGAGAGAACTTTCACTCCAATTAAAAAATAAAAATAAAAAAAATAAATAGATTTTAACCTCGACAAGTTCAAACAAGTCAAACTGGATACTTTGGCTGAGGATATCACTTGTAAAGTCTGCTCAGATTTAGATTTTCTGTCTTTGCAATCAAATCGGCATTCGGCAAACTCATGTTGGACATTTTTTCTAACCTTGGCACCATTTCTCATCGCATGTTGGTTAGTGTCCGCTACTGCAGTCATCTTCCACCCCAAACCCAACTCCTGCTAACACTCACCTCACTTTCAACTCTGGCATCGCAAGGGTCCTCAGCCTAAATAATAACAATTTTATGATTCTTCTGTGCCATGCTTTCAATAAAATATTTTATCACAGCACAATTCAAATTTAAAGCCTTCCTATTCAATATTAAAACTCATCCGGATTGAGAAAAAAATAAAAATAACGGGGAGTTCAAACACACAAGCATAAAGTTAATTATCATTTTTAATATAAAAGTTCCACAAAAAATGACAAAGGCAAAAAAAGGTCAATAGCCATTTATAAACTCCAATTTTGCCTGTGAAACATGAGCACTCAAGCAGAGCACACACAGTTCATATTTTGTACGCAAAAAAGAAGAACAATTATATTATGGACACATCGAAACATGTGGAGTGTGACAAGCACTCCACCAATCCCCATTGGACACAGTCCACACCAACCGTGTCCAGTGAGGATCGGCAGAGTGTTCGTCACACTCCACACATTTCGATTTTCCCACCAATCACATCACATGCCTTCTGGTTGAATGGCTTGCATTAGCAGGAACAATCGTCTGGGTGGCAGATGGATGATTGTTCTGTGCGGATTATGCGGTTTTACCATGTGACATAATCCGTGGTGATGCTCACCAAAACAGTCAGGAGGTGCGTCTGATATGTATGTATGTGTGTATGTGTGTATGTATGTATGATCAAAGCAAACTTGCTAGAGATCAGGAAAACTTACCTCATGCCCCAGGCAGATTGCAGAATCCGTGAAGCGTTTCCGCTCCATTTTGAAAGCTGTTCGCTCCTGAGCAAAACGTTGCTGCTCAGCCAAGAAACTCTCACGCTCCTCAAGCAGATACGAATCCTGCAGGAGTGCCTTGGTCTCCAAATCCGGTGGAGAGGTAAATTGCTGCTCAATGGGGTTTGGACATTATGTTGAAATTTATTTATTTTAATTCAATGAGCACAGAGTCACATCTTGGCCTGGCAAAGTGCAGTACAAAACTAAACAGGTTAATGTGCAGAGGTTCCATCATTACCTTCAACACTTTTTCATGCAGGTACAGCAACTTTTGGCACTCGCGGAGCTCAGACTTCAAACACTCAACCACCTCTGGCTCAGATGTCATTCCTTAAAAGGTTCCAACAGGACATAGCTTTAAGCAAACTTGGAAAAAAAAAACCCCCCAAAAAATAATCAAATCAAATCTTATGGAAACACTGGAATAAAGTTTGAGATTGTAAAACATGGTTCAAACATTTTGGGGAGAGTTACCCTCAAAAGGAGGCTTCTCAATATGTATCGTCAACATGCGATCGAACACATTCTTAAAGTTCAATAGATCATGTCAAACCTTTTAAGAACATTTTTCATACAAATTCAGAAGCTTGTGTACATTCATTATACACGACGGTTCAAATTTTAGTGAAGTCATGAGCATGACAAACTAAACTGCCTTGCAAACGATTTGGGAGCAGGGGATGAAATAATAATAATTAATAAAACCCACCTTTTATTCCAAGTTCCTTGATGTGAGATTTCAAAAGCTGCCATTGCTGCTTTGTGTCACTCTCCAGTTTCTCAATATCCTCCAGTTCCACGATGACAAGCTAAATAAAACCAGAAAACCCATCATAACATTGCTCAACCATGTGCAGGGTGAACCGATACAAATTCAAAGGTATTCTCTGGTGAGGAGAGACCGACAACTGAAGCCGACTATCCTGCACATCTGATGATAAAGCACAAAAATCTCAAAACAACCGTCTCATGGTTCACGTGGTGCTGCCTTTTGAGGGACACCATGGGTCCACGGTTTGAATCCTTTTCCACCTATCTCATCAAGTAAAGCAAAGTCATACCCATCCGACAAAAGCCAGGTTGCTTCAAAGTGAAACATCCAGAGCAATGGCAGCTGGAGTGAGCCACGAAAGCAACAGTCAAGGTGGTGTCAAAGACAGCCATAACAAGCTTGCACCTCAATGTGAAAACAACCACCTACAGTGAAAGGCTTATAGATCATTACAACACATGTACAATGTTCAGATGGCACAGATGGCACAGCATTGTAAAATAGAAGAACCTTCCATGTGCTTGAGGGTCAAATATGTCAAGCTTCTTCAAAATGTCCACCAAAAGCAAAAGTTTGCCTGCTTGTAAAGTACAGACTAAACTGGAGTCGGTGAAATAACCTTGAAATTGAGGTCACCTTTCCTCCTGCACGTTCCACCACAACAAGCTATCAAAAGAAAACATATTGGTGTGACAGAGGGCAGTGCTCAAGCAAATATCCAAAACTATGTAATGATTTACACCTCTGAATAATCCGGCTTCCTTTTGACAAAGCCAAACAGTACAAAAGTTCGTCACATTAAAAAAAAAATTAATAATAATCATACCGTTTCAATTTTTTTTAATTAAACAACACACATAACTTTGCGAAATGATGAATATTATGATACTGATGAAGAACTGCCGTTGAGGTCCGTGGGGTGACCAGGAGCATTGCCAAGCAAGAGTACCTTGAACAAAAGGTTCTTTCCTGCCAGGTACCTCTTCACCTGAGAAACGAAGCAGGTATGGAACCAATCCATAAAAAGTTCAGACATCACCCACGCCTTCCTGTTTGCCCTCCAGTACACGGGCAGCACCTACATGTTTTTGTTCAGTGCACGTTGGTTCAGGGAATGGTAGAGTATCATGGGCTTTTCCATGAAGTCCCCTTCGGCTTTTGCGCAGAGAAGGGAGACCCTGTCCATTGTGGCCTTGAAGTCGGCTGCTTTGCCCTCGCCCTGTGAGATGAACGTTCTGGTCGGCATCTTTTTCCAAAACAAGCCGGTCTCATCAGCGTTGAAGACCTGCTCCGGCACGTACCCCTTCTCCTCGATGAGGCTCACGATTTCTGCAGCGAGTGCCTTGGCCACGTCGTGGTCCATGGAGGAATGCTCCCCTACAAGCTTTACGTATGCATTGTGGGTAACTGCAGGAGAGGCGAGTAGTCTGCACATTGTTTGTGGGAGATTTTCACAGGTGATGCTGTATTCGGCAGCTGATAATAGATGTGGTGAGCGATGTCAAAGTGTAATTAGTCCATATATACTAAATAGCCAACTGCTAATTACACGAATAGATATGCTGAACGTTTCCACTCCTTAACTCAAAGGACATAACATCTTTCCTATCTGCAGGCAGATTATACTGAGCGCTTTTAAAATGTAACAGCTCAGATGTTGATTTACACTAAGATACGATGAATGTTTCCATTGTGTAATGTCCGTATGTGGCGACCTGGTAATTACTGGATACATCAATCAATGCTGTAACTCATGGGGGATAGCGTTGTGGGGAATGATGCGTTACACTGGTGAGACATCCCAAGAAGCTACAATATAGTACTTACAGTACCATATGTTTAAAGTGCACATTGTGAGATGTTCCGCGAAACTACGTTTACCCCACAAAGCAACAATACACATGCATGAAACAGGTCATGTTCTCGGCTCATGGAATACATGTTTCTTTTGCAGACGTACAGTATTGCACTGCATATACATCCAGCTGCTTTGTGCGTGGAAGATACGTTTTAGAACTGTTACGCTCACGGGAGGGAAGGGGGAACCCAAAAACACGGAACCCACGAATGTTGGGATCCGGGTGTGCGTGTGTGCATGTACATATATATATATATATATCAAATCAGCCTCAAAACTGCATTTTTCGCATGCATCCCAACAGTTTCAATGCAATTATATATCTGATGCACAATTAATATTTTGGAGAAAACGTCAAGTTTTTTTTTAGGGTTGCCGATTTATCAGAACATATTGGAAGCAGTTTGGCTGTTGTCCCATGCTTTCGGAAATGGTGCAGTTGCAATGTGTGACAAAGTACAATCTGGACAACCTGTGAAGTTTCAGCTTCCCTCACTGCAGGAAGCTCTGCGGTAGTCATCGCAGCATGAATTTCATGGTTCAGCAGTGTGAGCAGCTGGTGCAGCTTCAGATTCTGCGTGTGCAAGGACTGCTGCCGAACTTCTTGCTTGGACAGCAGAGATGACAGCATGGCTGACTCGCGTCTGAAAAATGAAGGGGAAACGATTCCCAATAATCAAAGTATTATGTCACAAAAACAAAATTGCAATTTCACCACCTCCTCCAGGTGGCGAGAGAAGGCATACCTACATGATGACAATGGACATATGATAATAATGGATGAGGATGACAATGGCAACCCTACAGCTCTGCTTTCTACTCAATCAAGAAGCACCGACATCACAAATATTTTTTTGAAAAATACATTTTTAAAAAATGGTTTAATTTGCCAGGAGACAAAAATTAAATTAAATTAAAAAAAAATAAAAATTTAAATGCTCAGGCCCAAAAAAAACTATGTACCGACATGAAATCGGAAGAGCAATGTTCAGGATCCGGCCAAGTACACAGGTATTGCACTCAAGTCGTGCTATGAAGGTACTGGACGAGATGATAAGGAAGAGTTTGGAGATGGAGATTAGCAACAAGCAACGGGTTTAAGAAAGGGTAAGGGGGATGACAGATGGGATGTTCATTCTGAGACAGCTGGTGGAGAAGAGGTTGGAGGTGCAGGGTGAATGGCATTGGATTTTGGGTACTGCATTGGGAAATGGCCTACGATACTGCCCTGAGAGAGATAGTGATATTGAGATGGATACGAGTGCTGGAAGGGACGTACAAGGCAACAAAAGGAAGAGTTTGGTTGGTCCTCAGATGTCAGAGTTCATTGTGAACATCGCTTGAAGCAGGGAAGCGCTCTCAGCCAACTATTCATCAAGGTGATGGAACTCGTAAGCAGGAGAGCAAATATGAAAGGTATTTTGGGGAGGATGCTGCATGTGGATGATTAGGCTGTTGGGGGGGGGGGGGAGCAAGCGGGAGATGGAACGAAGTACTGGGGAGAGTGGAAGGATGCATTCCGGAAGGTTAGACTGAAGACGAATATGGAGAAGACAGAGGTGATGTAGGTTGGAAGCAGAGAAAAGAAATCATGTTGGAGGGAAGATCAGACAAGGAAATAGGTTTGACTTTGTGGGAGGAACAGTGACTGGGGATGGCAAGTCGGAGGCAAGGTGCGGAAGAGAATTCAGGTGGGTGTGAATGCATGGAGGGTGGAGGCAGTAATGGTAGACTGAAAAATATCAAGAAAATTGAAAGGGGAAGGTTTGGTGTCTTGTGCGACGCCGGCCTACCTTTAGTCTTGAAACGATGGTACTGACAGACAACAACAGATGTTGCAGATCTGTGAGAACACCTATGTCAGGAGGATTGTGGGAATGAAGATGGTGGATGAACTGAGGGAAGAGACTGGTGTGCAGATGAGCTTGACGGGGAGATTGGTAAAAAGTTGGCTGACCACTTGGTGTGGACGGGGGAAGAGTGCAGATATGGTGAAAAGAGGGAGGTAGATAGTAGTTGAGATGGGAAGACTGATATGAGGAGGGATACCAATAAGGTGCGGATGGTTGGAGAGTGGAGATAGTTGGCTGAGAACAGGTGGAAAGTGGAGAAGTATTGTGGTCGAGGCAGGGCAAAAGCTTGGTACCATTGGACCTCACCCCCTTATTTAAAGAAGAGAAGATGATGTACCCCTGAAACAATTATCGCAAGATAGATTCATTTTCGTTTTCGTCGGACATTGCAATACAATATTCATGTGGGGACAACAGCATTCTATCTCCAAAATGAATGAATATTGTTTGTAGTGTGAAGCATTAACTTGCTCATCTTGACACTATTAACAATTGGAACGGCACTCTGTAGAGTGCATACCTCCACCAGGCTGAACAGTTTATGTTTTGGATCACACCGATAAGCTGGGTCTGCATCTAGAGGTGAACAAAAATCTAATCACCTTGTTCGGGTCACATATCCAACTCATCCACCTGGTTTTGTCATAATCCGTCCACAACTGTCTCAAATATATCATGCTACATAACGTTTTGGCCCCATTTCTCACTTGTGAACAATCACTAAAAATTATAGTATCAAAATTTAGATATTCACCAAAATCGAATCAATTTGTCCATGTCACACACCCAACCTGTCCACAAAGTTTACTCCGAATCCATCCCCAACTTGTTGAGATATCCTGCACAGAAACAGACAAAGAGGTGAAAACAACCACAGTCCACCTTCGGTGGCAGAGCTAATCAATCGACGTGTTTACCGGTGCTGCAAGTCTCCTGTCCTCCATGAGCTGCGGCGACCATCTGGCCGACCCACACAATTGAGCACCTCCATCGCTGAACAAAAACATCAATTACTTTCCTTGGATTGAGGAGCTTTCACAAGCATAAAACATGACAAGTCAACACTGTTACGAGCACAACTTGGTTGCCAAGGACAATGATGGGGAAATGAAAATTTGAAAACCACCAATAAGCAACCTCAAATCACTACCGGGGAGAGGCTGGGAGAGGGAACAAACAAACTACATTACACGTCAGGCTGATGCTCGACATACACATAGACTTATCCTTCTTGGTAGTTTGCAGCAAAGCAAGCCGTTGCTTCATCCTGTTCATTGCATGCTCTGCTCGTTTCTGCTCATGAGAAAATTTCACTCGGGCTTGTTTCAGTGCCTGCTGGATCTTGATCACCTGCATCCAAGGAAACATTTATATTCATGTCACCTGTACATCCCTGCACAGCAAGACAGCATTTACATCCCCTCTCAAGCCTTGTATTGCTACAATGTGGAGCCATTCATTTTGGCAAACCAGCAAAGATCAAGGTTGGGTGGGTGAGGAATCTTCGAGTTTCATGTTGTAAATGCAACAAATCAACAGCCATATGTGGAGATTTTAAGATGCATAAAGTTTCTTTTTATGCAAATATGATATTGCCTACAAACTTGGAGCACTCTAATTAGGTGTGGGTAGGAACAAACAATCAAATAAAATAAAAATAAAAATACAATATTGTTAACAAATAAATAAAAGCATAAACATGACAAAGGGAGCAAGCATTGATAAAATTCAGTTTGTCTTATACCCTTAGTTTTACAACCAGATCCTCCCAAAATACTTCACATCCAATCAGATAAGTGCTCAAGCTCTAAATAACCGCATTCAACATGGCACAAGGTTTAACAAGAGTTCACTTTCAAGGAACTTCAATGCACGAGGAGCGCATCAGACAAAGCCCGTGCTACGATTGCTAACCTGATCGTTTGTCTGTGCACCACGCGTTTGAAATACAATATTGAATGTCAAGCAAGGAAACAGCAGGTACATTTTTTAAATGTTTGGTAATGTCTGCTAGGAGTTAAACAGCCGACCTTCCAGACTCGGAGCGGACTTTCGAACAAATATGCCACAGGTGGTTCATCACTCATACCTCCTGCCAATCGAAACGCTGAGATCAAGATAGCCCAAGCACTTTACAAAGCACAGATATTATATATACACATCTTTTTCTGTGACTTGTGCTGCAGCTTTACCCTCTGGTTAATTACAGGTCACAATTTGGATATTTCAACCACACTCATAATTAGAAGGGCACTCAGGAGTGCATGTACTTCCGCCACGAATTTCCTCATCCACGAGAACATATTGTTACGAAAATGGCCCTTATTGGACTCCTAAATATAGGATTAGCTCAGATCCCCCATTAAATGCATGTATAGCTAGGTTGTTTGGTAAAGTGGACATTATATGTGTGTCAGGAGGTGTAAGAGGCTGTTTTGTTGTCTGAGCGGTGGTGGAACAAGAGCCCCCTCTTCTTCCTCCCCTCTACGGACGATAGGCCCCGCCCAGTCGGCTGGGAGGGTGTGGCCAAGGGGAGGAGGTGGAGCTAAGGGGAGGAGTTAGTCGGCTTCGCCGAGAGAGGTGTGCTCGTGTGTCGAGAGAGAAAACGAAGACCTCAGGTTCAGGTTCAGGTTCAGTTTGGCAGTTTGGTAAACTGCAGGCGGTTGAGAGGCTGCTCGTGTGTCGAAGGAGCAAACGAAGCGAGCGAAGGCTTCGTGAAAGAGAATAGTGTTTGGAGAACAGTCGCTCTCAAGAGGGTGCTCATGTTTCGAAGCGAGCGAACGTAAGAGGCGGCCTGCATGGAGAGAGGAACAGAGGACGAAGCGGAAGTCGGGCTGCGAGGCGGGAAGGCAGAAGAGGAGACGCCGGAGCCTCTGACGGTCCCTGCTCACACCAACGGCTCGACACCTTGATTTGGGCCTTGTCTGAGGAACAAGCCAGGCCTGGATTTGTATGCTGGACCGTGAGAGAGATCAGCTGAGGCCCATCGTCGACATTGCGCGGGGCCAGAACGCGCTGAGGAGGGCGTGCACACGTGGTGACTTGAGGAGGAGTACGGCGCCGCCATCTTGCCACGTGGTGCATTCGAGCTGGGAGTTCGAATCCGTGGACATCCGCCTGTTGCGAGCGACATTCATGCTTTTGACACTGTCCTCTCGTCCATGAAACCTCAGCAAGTACTCTGTCTTGTCTTGCATGCATGCTGTCCATCTTTGTCTGCATGTTGTCTAAAGCATATTTCGGTAGCGACCACCTCGAAGCCTGTAGTCCGTGGTTCTAGTTAAGAACGGGTTGAGGATTGTTAATAAAACCATTGTCGTGAAATTTGCTTGTGTTGTGTGTTCCCGATGTGCCCCATTGAAATGATTTGTGTCGCGCCAATAAATCTGGTTAATTCGTATGAAGTTGCTGCTATGGATTAATTTGCGTCACGTCCAGGAACGATCCGTTCGATTGGCATATAAAACTAAAATGGTTACAGACTGGCAGAAAACGCTCGGCATCTGACACAACCAGTCTGTAACCAGGGGTTCTCTTTCCCCAACTGGCAAGGTATAAGGATTACATTGGTATCGCGATTGAAGGCGCGTGACCCGAGGCCTGTGCTGAGCCGGCCGGCGTTATAAACCCCGGAGACAGCCGGAGTGGGTTGAGAATCCCTCCGTCGCTGAATCCTTAACAATATCACGCCCAATACATGTTTAAAATATCATGGTACGTTATGTTAT
>NC_140966.1:88250387-88390387 GCF_056783735.1 Eptatretus burgeri
TTGGTCGCACTATCTCAGCGCGGGGGGAAACAGGAGGGGGTTGCTGATGCTCGGGGTATAGAGGATCTTTATTATCCCTGGTGTGCGTCTCCACCTCGGCCAGGTCGCGCTGCCGGCCTTCCTCGGGCGTGCAGCTCCCGGCACCGTCGCGAGCACCCCCTCGTCTGCCTTCGCCGCTGCCGCCTCTCCGCCTCTGGACTCTCCACCCTGGACTCTTCTTTGGGCTCTCCTCGTTCGACTCTCTTCAGCTTCTCCAGCTACTGCAGGCTTCGGGCTCCAGACTTCCACACGGCTCTGACTGACGAACACGGTCCTTTTATCCCCCCGTAGCTTCGCCTTTGACCCCCTCCCTTTGACCTTTCACCTCGCTCCCCATTGGCCCGAGAAAAAGTGGGCGTGAAGGCTTCTTGATCCACAAATTTGCATATATCGATCGTCCTGGAGGCGGGGCCAAATCGTCCCTCGCTCACCGATTGGACGGCAAAAAGTGGGCGTGTGTCGTTTTTGATCCGTTTTTGAAGCACAAAATCCGTGATTTTGTACACGCTGTTCGACGCGCGCTCTGCACGAATCCAACACCGGTACCCACAGCGGGGCAAGAACGGTGGCGATGCTACGGTTGCGAGGTGTGACGTGAAGGTCGTGGCGGTTGTGGTGAAGTGGTGGTTGTGGTCGGTGGTTGATGTGGTTGTGATCATGGCGGTTGGTCCAAAATAAAGATAGTAAAAGAAAAACGGCTATCCTGAAGAGAGTCGCAGCACGCATAAATGACATGTATTCCCACTAGACAACGGGTTTGGGCCTAACTACACATGCACTTACCGAGATACCTCACCTAAGGGACCTGAATGGTGGTTTGCGAATTTGGTAACCACAACAATACATATATATATATATATATATATATACATATACATATACATATACATATACATATACATATACACATACACACACGTATACATTAGTGGACAAAAAAAAGAAACCGTGAAACAACAATGAGGGACATTAAGAATATTGAAAACTATGCCTTTCACACTTGCAGCCCATATGCTAATTAAGCAAATAACATCCCAGTATGCTTAAGGTCATGCGTAAAAATGCTACACAGGCCTGGTTACCTGTAATTATGGGTGATACGGCTGCAAAAGAAACCCACCAAGGAGTTTTTTCTGGCTTTGCAGCAGGTTAGCCTTGTTTGTTCTGCGCATGAGTCGGGGTTAGCCCTAGCCTCCCTCCTGTCTGGTGGGACTCGCCCACCAGGAAAGTAGCATCTCACTTCCTTGCAAACATCTATCTCTCCCAGTGTTGTCCCCACCCTCCTCAGGACTCCATCATAGCGAGCAGGCATCATAACTACATCCGGTTCAAGTTCATAAAGTATGGACCCGTTCTGCCAAGTGAGGTATTTGGTTGGACGGTGTTGGACATGCTGGAGTTTAAAGCAGAGGAATTTTACTGCCTCATCTCCTTGGACCACGGATTTGATGCGTCCTTCCAGACTTCTGTAAGGCTGGCCAAGTTCCGGGTGCAGTGGACTGCTGCTCAGTCACCTGGGTCGCTGGCCGATTTGGCAGTTGAGACACTGACCATGAGAGGGTCATGACGGTCTGCCTCTACAATAAGAGCATCACGAATTACAATGTAAAATACTGGTTGTGTAGATATTGTTACGGTTCTCGGAACGGCATGCATACAACAGATAGGTGGCCCAAGACAGTTATTCCATTATTATACGTGTAGATCGTCCCTTTCCTTTTGTTTAGCGGGACAACAAGGGAGTGAGTTGCGATGATCCAATAGCGAGGGTTGCATAAATCATTTTCTCCTTCATTTCATCCCTACTCTTCTTTTCGTCTGATTATTCCTGAGGTAAATCAGCCACATACGCCTTCGCTGTAAGGTGGGGCCTGATGGAGGCCAGCGCATGTGGTGCCATGGTGGGGAAACTGCTGCACAGAGATCCTCGTTCCCGGGCGAGCCCTAAACCCAACGTGTGCAGCGAGTCATGTGGTGCGCTTGGCGGTGCGGGCTTATAGACTCGAGCTTCCGATGGTCTGGGGGAAGATTGCCGGTTGCATTAAAAAAGCATGCGAATGAATACCTCTTAAGAAGCTGCACGAATGGTGTTTTTCACAACACAGGAGAAACAGCCAGCATGATGCCCACGCTGCACGAAACGCGTACGGAGGCCGATAAAGAATCCTCCACACCATGTTTGGCAGGATAAGAGTGTGCGGAGTAGAAGCGGATTGTTCCTTTTCAACCTCAATATCCGACACATATTGGTGTTCGCCCGCGCACACGCTAATGAAGTTGTGTGAACGCGAGCGCTGGCCACGTGCATAACCACGCGCGCTGTATGGAATGTGCTCGAAGGCAGACATGTACGCTGCTCATGAAACGTGCATGGATTTATCCATGGCAATGTACCTTCGGCCCTCGCTGGCAGCATCGGATTCTCCACAGATGGTGAACATCTTCTCGTCTCTATGGCCAGCGAAGCTGCGATCGAGCCGGGAAATGTACAGTGTGGGCCACATTGGCGCGCGCGTTGATCAACGCTGGTCGAATGCCCAAGCGGTCATGTGGGACCCTCGACTGGTCGCCTGGGCACGGCCCGGGCATTTTTGCAGGACGATTCGCGTGCCAGTTTTGTTGTGGGAGATTCATGTCGTCTCGTGGAGTCGGAGCGGAATATTCCCGCTGTCTGGGATGGCCTTGCCGAAAACGAAGCGAGGCGGTTTCCGGCCAAAGTCGGCGGGCCACGTGAGGGATGGTGGTCAATCAGAGCTCCCGATTCAGGTGATGACGTTTAGATTTGGTATGGCCCCTCCCCCCCGCACGGCAGGCCCTATAAAGGTTGGAGCAGTCCCTCCGCCTCTCTCCTTCTCTGCCTCTCCCGCTCTCGCCTCGTCGACACCGCCTTCTGCTGTCTGGACTCTGCCTCATCTCCACCCACACGACGTCGACCCCACCCACCTACCACTCCACCCTCGCACTCTGGGCTCCGCCCCTTCTCGACTCAAGCTCCTCCTTTCTGAACAGTCTCCACAAGTGCGGCTGAAGCCAGAGATGACGCACCCACTGTTGGGTACCGCACTACGGAGCATCCCCACCACTGGAAACTTATTGATGGTGCATCGTGCTATCAAGCACAAAGGTGCAGAGAACGTAGCCTCAGCTCGCCTCCCTTCCTGTTGCAAAACTTCCTCTTCATCGGGTTTTCTGTGTGTGTGTGTGTGTGTGTGTGTGTGTGTGTGTGTGTGTGTGTGTGTGTGTGTGTGTGTGTGTGTGTGCGTGTGTGTGCGTGTGCGCGTGTGTCCTGGTGCCTGTCTGCTTAAGTAAGACTGCAGAAGATCGTTATTATTATTGTCATTAATTTCTCGTTAAATCCGCTCTGTGTCCCCTTTTGCAAGTTGTCTTTATTTGCTGCACCACACCTCTCTCCCCTATCTCTGCACAACACACCCCAATAAATCATGACCACATACCTTTCCTCACCCACTGTTAATAAATCATTAGGAATGTTCCCAGCTCGTCTTTGTGGTTTCTTTCATTGATCCAGCATGGTCCGAATCAGAGCTTAGCCAGGACTTTATTCCCAACGATCCATTCCTTTTAGCCGGTACGTCCTTGGCAGTGTCGCTCAGCTGCATCCGATCCGGTTCGGACAAGGCGTACCGAGGGCGTGTTCCCCGGTAATTAATTAGGTAACCCAATTAACCCATAGACGGGAGGACCCGAGGTCACGCGGTTGAGTTATTGGCGTCCACGGTCGGTTAAGCGACCCGTCGAGTCAATAAATTATCCGTGTGCGACAGCCTACAATTCCGGGGAGTCTGATGGGAACCGAGATAGCTTCTCCCACAGAGTGGTCTTCTCACCCAACCCTTCCGGCCTGCAACAATATGTTCATGGGAAGACTTCAATCACGGTATTTCCCAAAATGATTTGGGTAAATGGACGGGGGCTCAAAAATATCACATCAAGTTCCACGTCAAAGAGGATGGCACGGTCACCCACATCCCGAACTGGATAGTTATTGGATGGACCATGGAATCAAAAAGTATGATGTCATCTATATGCCGCAGGTGTGGTCAACCGGACCACTTTGTCTCTGGGTGCAAAGAACAAATTTGCTGGCAGTGTGGACAGTTGGAACATCTGAGAGAGCACTGCAGCTGCAACCTCTGTGGTGTGCTGGGGTACACCATCCGCTCCTGCCCACAGAGCTATGCTAGCAGGATGTGTCTGCAGGTAGGGGTAGGGGTGTTACCCAAGGGACATGGGTGCAGTGTCCACCTTGCCATCTTGTCCCCCTCTCCCCAAAGAGGAGGTGGAGGATAGCAAAGAGGTCAGTCCCCCCCCCCAACCCCAGGACATGGATGTGGTTACGTCATATGCCGGGCCCAATGAGATGGGAGGGGAGAACATCGCAGAAAAGGCGATTGCTCAGTTGGCAGTCGGAGGGAACAACCTCCATTCAAGACAGATTCAGCTGCCAGGAGTTGAATGTGATGACGGTGGCTCCTCCTCAGACGCTGGTATAGACAAGGACAAATGGCAATAAATAAGCGCCAGGGGGGGGGGGGGCAGTGCAAAACTGCGCCTCGCCTGGCCAAGGCCTCACAGGGAATTTATGGTCACTGCAGTAAGGCCGGAGGTCTGTCTTCTTCCATCTCCTCTCTGGCCTTGCCCCCCCCCTGCTATCTGCCCCCCTATATTTCTGTATGGCAATCAAGGTCTGCCAAAAGCCCCCTTCTGGTGAAACTACCAAAATCAAGAATCACTACTCACTTTCACACTTTCTCTCCTCTTTTTTTCCCCACCTGTGGAATAAACTCAGACTCTCTTGAATCACTCCTCCCTCCAGATATTTAAAGCAGTTCACCACCAGTAATCCACCTTCAAATTCCCTGTAGTACCATCTTGTTTACCCCCATCCCTCTCCCTTCTACAGAGATCTCCTATTAACTGTTCCCCACTGTTTTGTGCTTCTTGTCTCTTGCCTTGTTATCTTACACGAGCCTCGACATGATTTTTTTAAAAATAAATAAAATTGTTGAGTCGTGAACAGTGGGAGTGTTTGGAAGTGCTGGTGAGCTTGGAGAAATTGTCCTCAACTATGAGGGATTTGGCCAGGAATAAAACCCCAGGTAATGACTGCCTGCCCATGGAGTTTTGTTGCCGCCTTTGGAACGTCCTTGGCGAGGACCATCGGCAGGTAGTGTGGGAGCTGGGCCCCTCTCCTCGGCTTCCAGATTTGATGCGCCGAGGCGTGGTGAAGTTTGTGTACAAGGGTAATCGGGAGGACCTGTCCAACTGGTGTCCGATCACTGTTGAATGTGGACTACAAAGTACTAACCAAGGTGTTGTCGAAGAAGGTACATTGTGTCATGGGGGGGGGGGGTGAAATCGTTCAGGAAGTCCTGTGTGACTGGACTGCCCTGAAACCCGCAGACGGCATCCTAAAAAACGACGTGCCCTGGTTGGAGATGAACAGATGGGACGTCTGTATTCAGCGATCTTTGTACACATATCGAAACACGCCGGAGGATAGTCCCTTCTAAAGGTGTGTGCAGCAGTCGTGTGCATCCACAGTCTGACAGAGCTTGCTGCTTGGAAAGGTTGGTGTGCTCCGATATGAGGATCAGGGCCTGCAAGCCCACCTTCGTTCAGTCATGCAGTCCAAAGAGCCATAGGCTTCCTGGTGATGCTCTGTCGGGTAGGCAAGTTTCCTTTTGTTTGATGTTGATTTCCATTTGTCATTATTTTCAGGTGGATAGAGTCCTCAAAATCTTGTGCCTGTGTGTTCTCAGCCGGTTGTCAATTGAGGTATTCAAAGGGAAAAATAAATAAACAAAGAAAAAAAAAAAAAAAGCCTCTGAATTTTTGTTTCGGGTGTCTTTTGGGGTGGGGGAGATAGGGTCTTCCTTTTCCCTTCCCTCTGCTTAGTGAGATTTAGGTGGACTTTGTCTTGGGGGTTAGTTTGGGTCTTTTTTTGTATTTTTTTGTTTTTGGGAAAGGGGGGGGGATTTCCAGTTTATTGCTTCATTTTTGTTTTGTTTATTGAATTTAGTTTATGATATTATTCCGATTTCTGGCGCCACACACACATTGGCGCCAAGACTGGCACCACACACACATTTACACAAAAAGAGCCTGGTGTTGACGTAGTGGTTAGGGTAGCGGCTTGGGATCCAAAAGGTCCTGAGTTCAAGCCCCGTTGGCCGCTTGAATTAATACACACCAGGAGGTTGACTCAGCCTGTCATCCTTCCGAGGTCGGTGAAGCAAGTACCAGTGTACTGGGCCCAGTGTATGCCGCGGTTAAAATAGGTGTACCATATCCCTGTGTCGTAAGAGGCGACCAGGGTTGCGTCAGGAAGGGCACCCGGCGTAAAACCTGTGCCAAATCACTATGCGGATCATATGGATGATCCGCTGTGGCGACCCCCAATGGGAGCAGCCGAAAGAAGATATTATTCCGGTTTCTGATTGAAGTTTTATTTCATTTTTTTTTTTTTTTTTTTGGGCTTCCGCCATTAAGTTGCCCTTATCTTGAGTCCCCATCTCAGGCTGCTTGCTCGATGTTCTTT
The DNA here is from genome assembly GCF_056783735.1 of Eptatretus burgeri. Lineage (NCBI taxonomy): Eukaryota > Metazoa > Chordata > Myxini > Myxiniformes > Myxinidae > Eptatretus > Eptatretus burgeri. The sequence goes on from NC_140966.1 coordinate 88,256,989, forward strand.
TCCCACCAAATCTTGTCCGTGTGCATGCGTGTATATATATATATATATATATATATATATATATATATATATATATATATATATATATATATATATATATATATATATATATATATATATATATATATATATATATATATATATATATATATTTTGTTGCGGTTGTGGAAATTTGCAAACCACCATTCAGGTCCCGTAGGTGAGATATCTCTGTAAGCACATGTGTAGTTAGCCCCAAACCCGTTGTTTAGAGGGAATAAATGTGATCCATTCGGGCTGCGACCCTTTGAGATAGCCATTTTTCTGTTATATCTTTATTTTGAACCAACCACGTCTCAACCGCCATCACACAACAACCACCAACCGCAATGCCGCTTCACAATAACAACAACACCAACAGCCACGACCTTTACCTTCACAACTCGCTCCCGCAAACATCGCATCACCGCCATTCCAAACGTCGCCATGGCCATAAACCACCACAATAAACCCTCCACCACCTTCACCTATCCTCCTTCTACCGCCATTCCCGCACCACTTGTGAGCACCGAGCGTCAGGCTGTCCTGGACTCGTACAAGGTGCGCGCTGAACCGCGAGTGCAAAGTGTGGCCTTTCCGAGGAGAATTCGGATCAGGAATGATACACGCCCACTTCTGATCCGTCCAATCAGCAAGCGCGGGGCGGTTTGGCCCCGCCTCCAGGCGAGTCGGTGTAGAATCGCGATATGCAAATTTTAGGATCAGGGGAGCCTCACGCCCCTTTTCCTCCATCCAATGGGCGAGCGTGGCTCCACCCTTGAGCTCGTTCTGGTCCAGAAATTTGCATATGGGTTCTCCTGCCGGCCTATAAAGTGCCGAGCGCAGGGTCGAGTCAGTTTGGGAAGAGTCAGTCTGGAGAGGTCGGAGAGCCGAGTGGAGCTCGCAGTCTGTCGGGGTTCAGAGTCTGTCGGGGAGCTGCAGAGAGAGGAAGCCTGGAGCGCGGTCGAGTCGGTTTGAGCGCAGAGTCGACCTTGGAGGAGCGGGGAGTGAGTCGGGAGGCAAGGGCGTACAGGTGGTTTGCTGCAGTCGGCTGAGGAGAATTGGGGAAGAGACCGAATAGCTCGGGTCCGAGGCAAGGAAGACTGCGGTCGGCGACGAGCTCGCAGTGGAATCGCTCGTCGCGGGACCCAAGCAAGCCAGCTATCCTCTTTCCCCAGAGCATCAACAATTCCCCCCTTTTTTCCCCCCGCGCTGAGATAGTGCGAAAAGGGGGGCCCCGTTCCCACCCCACTCCAAGCAGTGCCAACGAAACCCGAAGGAGCGCAGAGTCGGGGCGCCGCAGCCCGTTTGGGATTTAATATTTTACCGTTTGGGATTTGGAGACGATAGCATACCATTTTCTTTCTCTAAATTTTTGGCTTGCACAGCCATTCTTTAGGAGAAACTGAATTCACTCATCATCCCTCTGTTGCTCATATTCCTAGCAAATATTGTCAGTATACCTATTTGCTCTGAACGGCTCGAAACAACGTATTTTACTTTCAGGTTTTTGATCACCTCTGGCATGCAGTTTATCACATTTTGACGCTGTATTTTGCGTTTTCTCCGCAGTGCTTGGTCCAGCAACTAGTTCTAATTTCTTTCGCACAGAATCTTCCACTTTACTTTGCTTTTCAGGAACGTACCCTGGGTTCCTTTCCGCCTTTCGTTTGTCGAATGGGCTTTCGCCCATCATCGATAACGACTGGTTTAATAGGTCAACTTCTGCTTCTCGCCCTCATCTGTCGAAATAGATTCTGCAATGCCTTCGATAGTACCTTCTGATGATAATTTCGAACTGGTCGAGGATTATTCTTCAATACGCTCTGGTGACAACTGAGTTTTTTTTCTGCACAAATTAAAAAGTCTGTCATGTTTTTTTCACCTTTGAAGAAAATTTCCTCAACATATCATTTGACGCATTGCCAAGATCTTTTCATTGTTTCGTTTTATGGCAGCTGAACGGATCGCAACAGTATTTTCGGAACTCCTTTCGATCTTTAGTAGTCATGCTTACTGCAAAAACTGAGATTAGCCCATTTATAACTTAATTCGGTGATGGTTATACAAACAAGGACAAATGTGTCCAAGAGCCACGTCATTCCACCAGTCAACAAGAAGAAGAATAACGCGGAGCTCTCTTAGAGCCAGCGTTCGCAATGCGACGCAGTTAATAAAGGTTTTGTCGTCACCAGAAAAACGAACAAGAACAACAACAACAACAACGCGGAGCTCTCTAAGAGCCAGCGTTCGCTACGCGAGACGCGGATAAAAATGCACACTTCAAAATCAACACAATAGGCAGAATAATTTTTCACAAATGATGCAATATATGTATATATATATATATATATATATATATATAGTCCAGAGATGATGATTGTCAATTTCAGACATAAAGTCGTCTGCTAGCAGGTGACGTCATTGGAACGATGACGGCAAACGTCGCCCAATGTTGAATCAAGAATTAGTGATATGTGGACCCCGAACAATAAAACCATCATCACACTTGAACCCATTGAGATCCCATTTTCATTTATGCTGAGGTGTTGGCATGTATGAAGGGGTATTCTCACACAAAAAATAAAAATAAAAATAAAATAAAAATTCGGGATCATCTCTTTGGCTGGGGGGCGGGGGCCCAATGTCAAAGGGCACCCCAAACTATAACTTTTTGAATTACTGTTTCGGAATGATCTTACTTTACGCGATTCGAAAGATCTCGCTTTTACGAGCATTTTGATACAAAGATGATCCAAATCGGACCACTACAACCTGTGATTATGGCCACTGGAAGATTGTGAGTCAACCGGGGGCGCCCAAATTTGGGGGGGGGCTAAATGGGCCCCGGTGGGCCCCCAGGTCTGAAAATTGACACGCAATGCACTTACAGGTCTTCGCAATGCACTTACTGAGACACAAGAGGCCCTTCAAAAGGCACACAGTGATCTCCAGGAGGAGGATGAGATAAATGAGCTGATAAAAAAAAAAAAGTTTATGAGAAGACTGGTACCGACATGGGTGACTTCTGGCTCTCGTTCATAGAAATGACTGATCCTCTAGTTCAAAGTATTGATGCATGTCATGCACGAAATGGCCCGCAATACTTATCAACATACATGTTGCCTGGACTGATGGCGTACGATAACCATGATTATGGGCGGTGGTTGCCCGATTATTGGACAATGCTGTCTTCACTGTCAGATGAACAAATGGCCTTCTTCAATGAGCATTTTGCACAGTCAATGACAGGGCTACCCTATTCTTGCCAGCCAATGGACCTTTGGATAGAAACGACTATGAATCTCAACTCGAAGTTGAAATCAGTGATTGTTATACAAATGGACTTCCGGTTCCGGTTTTGGAGCGGCGAGAGGTCTCCTTCGGGGCTCCCTGCTGACGTTCTCAAAGTTAAGTTTCCGGTTGTTATTTGTCCCGTTTTAACTGTTTAATTTTCTCACCTACATGTTACTGTGTGTTCCGAGTTCGGTTTTGTTTCAAAAATCGTGCTATTTTGTGAGTATTTTTGTCGATGTTCTTACCTGGTGTTTGAGGCCTCGGCCTAGGCTTGAGGCCTACCGGTTCCACTCTGTGTTCGATTGTTTTTTTGTTTGTTTTTTCTCCCCATTACCTTCAATTTCTATCCTCCCCATTACCTTCAATTTTCATCCTCCCCACTTTCCAAACATTCCCCATTCTCCCAACTAATCTCTTTCTTATCTCAAAAAAAAAAAAAAAAAAAAAAAAAAAATTATACCCAACAACAACAACAACAACAACACGCTCACCTTCTCCCGATTCTGCTTCTTCTTCTTCCTCTTAACTTCCTCCGAGTCTTCTTCCTCGATTTTTTTTTTTTTTTACACTTCCATGACCTAATCTGTTGAACTCTCTCATACATTAATATTAACAACAAAAACGATCTTATAATGCTTCATCTTCCTCTCTCACACATGTGGTACTCTACTGTTTCACAATGCACTACTCTTCTGCTATTTCAACAGACTGCTCTCATTTCGACCTCTCCTTCATTCCTTGCCTAAAAAAAATCCAACTATTACAGCGCTTCTTCTCTCCATTCTCTGAATTCGCCTTCATTGCATCCATCAAGAATTGTGTTAAATCGCATCTTTGACCTAAAACTTTTAAAAACCACAGTTTGCCATGGATGTTCACTTTCCATCAACCATTTTTTTCCAACTTCAGTGCCAACTCACCCCCCTCACCCCTCACTCTCAAAGCAACCATCCCACTCTTCTCCCTCCAAGCCTCCCTCTCACCTCTCTCAAAAATTCCCCCTCACCTTTCTCCCACCTTTCATCCCCCTCACTCTTCCTTCTCTAAGTTGCCCCCCCTCTCATCCACCAACCTGCCTCCCTTCACTGCCCTCTCACCTCCATCTCTTCACTCCACCTCCTCAAATCCTCAACTGCCTTCTTCCTTGTCTCTTGTCCCCCCTCTCACCCAGCACCACAGAGCCTTTTTTCCTCCTCATTCGGCCCCCTCCCCTCGCTATTCTGCAATACCCCACACTCTTTCAGCAACCCTCCTTACCTCCCCCCCTCGTCCCTTGTCCTACCCTCCCCCTCCCCCTACCCCTCCACCTCCTGCACCCAAAGCCTCCTCCCCTACCTCTTCATTAAAAGTGTGGACCTCAAATATCCGGGGCCTTCGCTCAAACCTTTCAGATCTTTCCATACAGGTTGCCACTGACAAACCAGACATTATCTGCCTAACAGAAACCTTCCTCTCCCAAGACGTGTCTGACTCCCAAGTATCTCTCCCTGGTTACTCCCTCTTACGGTATGACAGACCTGAGCCTCGTCCTGGTGGAGGTGTTACTCTCTTCATCAAAGACTATTCCTCACTCTCCATGCACTGCTCTCACTCCCCCACACCCCCAGGAATACCTCTGGCTTCGGCTTCCCTCCACTCCCACCTCATGTTTATATGTGTACTGTACCGTCCACCGAACAGTAATGACTCCATCTACACCTCACTATCCGAAAACATGGACCATCTTCTATCTTCTCATCCAAACTCTCTCTTCCTCTTATGTGGTGACTTCAATTGCCATCATGCCAGTTGGCTAGGTGTGGGTACCTCTCTCACCTGCCATGGCACCTCAGCAAAAGCTTTCTGTGACTCAATCGGTCAACTTCCCGACCCGGATCTCAACCAATGGTACTCCATCTCTTCTGGATCTGATTTTGACAAATTTCCCTGACAATATCTGCTGCTCTTCCTTCGCTCCAATCGGTTCTTCTGACCACGTCCTTGTCAAAGTGAACATCTTTCTGGCTGTTATCAGAGAACCACCTCACCGCCGTCGAGTCTGGCATTTCACTCAAGCCGACTGGCAATCTCAGTTCTTTCCACAAAGCTCGGAACAAGTGTGTATCTACCCTCAGGAGAGCCAGAAAACAACATCTTTCTCATCTCAAGTCTGAACTCTCAAACCTCTCTCCCTCCTCAAAATCCTGGTGGCGTTTAATCAAATCTGTTTCTGGTGTATGTTCCCCCTCCATCCCCTCCCTTACCAAAAATGGCCGCACTGCTGATTCCACACGTGATAAAGCTGAATGTCTAAACTCAGTGTTTGCAGCTAAATCTTGTGTCCTAAACCCATCACTATCTCTACCCACTTTACCCAGTCGCACCCAACTGTCCCTGGACTCTGTATCCTTTTCTCCTGACAAGGTGGAGAGCTTGCTTTCAAACCTCGAGTCAGATTCTGCAACCGGTCCAGACGGCATCAGCCCACGTGTCCTCAAAGCCTGCTCTTCTGCTCTTGCTCACCCTCTCTCTGTTCTATTCACCCTCTCATTTGCCCAAGGTAATCTGCCATCTGCTTGGAAATCTGCTAACATCACTGCCCTGCATAAAAAGGTGCAAAAACAGATCGCTGTAACTACAGACCAATCAGCCTTCTCCCAATCATCAGCAAGGTGATGGAATCCATCATCGCTTCAGACATGAAATCCTTCCTCTTTGCCAATGGCTGTTAGGGTTAGTGGCTGTTAGGGTTACTTCTCCAATGGCTTGATTTCCAATCATCAATTTGGTTTCAGACCAGGTCACTCTACCCTGGATATGCTGCTTCTGCTCTCCCATCAATGGATGGAGGTCCTCAATGCCAGACAGGAAATCCGAGCCGTATCCCTGGACATATCACGTGCATTTGACACAGTCTGGCACTCTGCCCTACTCACCAAACTCTCTTCCCATGGTATTCAAGGCCATCTCCACTCATGGCTCGCAGACTTCCTCTCCCGTCGCAGTCAACGTGTGGCCCTAAATGGAGTTCTTTCATCCCCTCTTCCTGTGCAGGCTGGAGTTCCTCAAGGTAGCGTTCTGGGCCCTGTTCTTTTTCTGGTTTTCATCAATGATCTCTCGGACTCTGGAAAATCCTCTATTTCTCTTTGCCGACGACTCCACCCTCTGCCGTACCATCTGTCATCCCTCAGACCGGCAAGCAGCAGCTTCTTCACTCACTGCAGATCTGGATAAAATCACAAACTGGTCCAACACGTGGAACATGCCTTTCAATCCAGACAAATCTCACACTCTCACTATGTCTCTTCGAAAGGACCATTTACAAAACCCCCCCATCCACTTTCTCAACAACGCTCTGGAAGAAGTCTTTTCTTTCAAGCTTCTGGGTCTCACTATCTGCCATGACCTTTCCTGGGAAAGTCACATTTCCAACCTCGCCTCAAAAGCCAGTCGCCGACTGGGAATCCTCCGTCGTGCAAAGTCCTTCCTCGGCCCTCTTGAGCTCCTGACCACTTACAAAGGATTTGTCCGTAACCTGATGGAGTACTGCTCTCCCCTCTGGGCTGGTGCTCCTGCCTCCCACCTTTCTCGGCTTCATGCTGTCGAAACCAGGGCATTTAAGATCATCGGCATCTCCCGCAATGAAGCTGAGTCTTTGGGCCTCTCACTCAATCACCGCAGGTTGGTCGGTGGTCTTTCTGTCTTCTACCGACTCTCTCCAGCCTTGCCCCCCCTGCTCTCTCTGCGATTTGTCCCCACCACATTTCCACAGGGCGCTCAAGGTCCGCCAACAACCCCCTTCTGGTAAAACTACCAAAATCACGAATCACTGCCCATCTTCACTCTTTCATTCCTCTTTTTTCCCGCCTTTGGAATAAACTTCCTCACTCTATTCTTTCCCATTCTTCCCTCCAGGCTTTCAAAACAGCTGTTCACCACCACCTCTTATCTTCCCCCATCCAAATCCTCGATCTTTTCTACCCCCGATAATCCACCCAAGCCCACTTCCTTCAATTCCCCTGCTTTCCTTCCTGAAAGTCCCTGTAATGTCCATCTTCTATTCGCCATGTTCCCCGTCCCATCCCCATCCCTCTCCCTTCCACAGTTCACCTAATGTGTCTGTTCACCACTGTTTTGTCCCTTCCACTCCCGCCCCTCTTGTCTCATGCCTCCTTGCTGTGAGTTGTGTGTTAGCTCTCATACAAGCCTCGACCAAGGTATACAAAAAAAAAAAAAAAAAAAAAAAAAAAAAAAAATCAGGGTGGCTTCAACTCCTGCAGAATAAGAAGCAACTCTTTTCAACTACAAGGAATGCAAACAATGTTGCAAGGGTAAAAGCTGCTGTTAATCAGAATCTCAAGTGCAAGCGTCGAAATAGGAAACATGCTGAGTGTCAACCAGCTAGAATGAAAAAAGATGAGCAGGCAGTTCAGGATCTACAAGCATGCTTGACTGAGTTTGAAGCCGATCCATTTGATGAACCAAAACCAACACTAAGATCGCTGCAGTCTCGTCTGGTTGCCTCAGCACAGCTCGTCAATGACCTCAAGACAGCACTACAAGATGGTCAGACGCAGGTTGAAACTTTCCTACAGGAGCGTGTTTTTATGAAGATCCAGCCTCTCACTGCAACAATTCACAGGACTAAAAGACTGAATTTTGCAAGGGACCAGGTCTGTATCCCATCTGGTACAGCCATGAAAGTGGCCCAAATGGAGAAGCCTGGGTTGGCTACCTTGATAGACCTTACAGTGGGATCTGGTATGGTCAAACTTGAGTCGGTTCTAGAATGGTGAGTTACTGATGAGTGCTTGTCAGTCTACAATGTAGATGGCTCAATGCGAAAAACCTGTAAGAGCAAGCTGTTGTACAAATTCAAGCTACACCCAGTTCCTGAGAAACCACAGGACCACATCAGCCTTGTGGACATGGGACTCATCTGGCGGTTAGCCACCCCCACATTGGACGATTGTGAGGCCGTAAAAAGGGATGGTTTGCAATATCGCTGGAATGATTATTCAGATAACATCTGCAATATTGTCATCTCACACCACGCTGATGCACGTCTGATAATTCTAGTCAATGACAGGTATGACCTTCAGTTCAGCATCAAGGATGATGAGCACGAGCGACAGGCAGCCAAACATCAACACATCCCAAATGTTTTCCCCAAGCCTGAAGACATATTTCCAGGATCTGTTGAGTTCAAACTAATGGTCAATTCGGATAACAAGGTCAGATTGCAAAAACTTGTGATGGAACAGATGAAAACACATGTTGGTCAAGTGAAGGGTAGGATCATATACTGCAAGGGTGAGAAGTCAATCGACTTGAGCACATGCGTGCCGACCACAGACTTTGGATTCAAGCATCCTGAGGCAGATACAATGCTCCTATCTGTCTATGCCAGACTAGGACCAACAATATCACTGGGGCAGTTGTTATAGACAGTGAGGACACAGATGTGTATGTCCAAGTGGCATATGACTCACATCAACTTCATGGTGATCTGCTGATTAAATGCAAGGATGGTTTAGTCATTTGTCATGCCATGATCTCAGAGGATGTCACAAATATTATAAACCTCTCCATGTGATAACCAGTAGTGATCACACATCAGGTTTCTATGGTCATGGGAAAAAGAAACTGCTGGAGAAGTGTGTGAATGATCCTGAAGCGAGAGAGCTTCTTGGGCGAGTTGGGAAGAGTCTTGAATTACAGAACGATATTAAAGCCGATATGAAAGCATTTGTCCTTTCAAAGGTCTACGATGAGAATGCAGATTGAACTTGTGGACAGGCCAGAGCTTCCAAGTGGCATAAAATGAAGAAAAAGAGTACAGCCCGACTTCCACCTGATGATGACACGTTGAATCAACATGTGGAACGAACGAACTTCATCACCTACTGCCAACTCCATTACAACTTGGTTGAGCATTCGTCCCCAATCGGCCATGGTTGGGAAATCATAAATGGGAAGTGCAAACCAGTGCGCCACACCAGCCCTGCCTTGCCCAAGAAGCTTGAACTTTGACTGCCCAGACGACAGCAATGATGAGTGCAGTGATGATTAAAGTGAGATCGGGGAATCTATAGATTCGGATGAGTAACTAAGGTGTACAGGCAGGACACCTGAATATTCAAAGGGTCTTGGAGTGCTTCGTTTACCCTAAACGTGCCCCAGGTTTTGTGATTAAATGGATTTCATGACAGAAATGAAGCCTAAGGACCTAAGTTAACATGTAATCCACCACAACTGTTGCTGACATGATAAATAAACATGTTGGAGTATATGCACATTTCATTCGATGGGTCATTTTGGCATCAGGACTTTCGTGACTTTGGGGAGGGTGGGCAATTGTTTGTACCAACCATTGAAACACCAATTTACAATATGGCGGACGGTGGCCATAACGAGACCGGATCATAAAACTGATATTAAATATGAATTCCTTGACCCCAAAAACCCCAGAAAGCCTATGCTGATCAGCACTGTAGGCCAAACCATTGAAAAACCAATTTACAATATGGCGGGCGGCGGCCATCTTTCATTTGGAGGCCATAATGAGGTCTGATCATAAAACTGATATTAAATATGAATTCCTCGACCCCAAAAAGCATATGCTGATCAGCACTGTAGGCCAAACCATTGAAAAGCCAATTTACAATATGGCGGGTGGTGGCCATCTTTGATTTGGAGGCCATAATGAGGTTGGATTATAAAACTGGTATTGAATATGAATTCCTCGACCCCAAAAAAACCCAGAAAGCATATGCTGATCAGCACTGTAGGCCAAACCATTGAAAAACCAATTATCAAGATGGTGGGTGGTGGCCATTTCGGTTTTTGGCCGCCTGCAGAGTTAGCCCACACTTTCGCGAGGGTCACCCCCACTATTTTTTCAAATTAACCCTCATAGAAGACAAATCCATTGAGAAACCAACCTTCACTCTCCACGGTCACACAAGTTCTCCAGATGAGCCAACTATGGTATAGACACCAAAATAACCAGGAAGTGAAAATTGAATTTTTTTTTTAAAGCAAGGTCAGAAATTAGCAGCAATTAACAGAATTCCAAAGTCAACAAACACGGTTCAAATAAAGCATACCAATAGAATACGGGTATTAAAAGGAAACCTGCATGATATATACCTTACTTTCTTCGAAAGAAAAATAAAAAATAAAAAGAACGTGGAGGTATGGATGAACACAACTTTATAGTGTAGAAGATAGTAGAAAAATCGTGCAAATTATGATACAAGCATCAAACTTGGCATTTCTGTTCGGCAGGGCTTTCTGATCAAATCTGCCTGATTTGAATCTGGCCATTTGAAAATCCAAATTTTGAAAGAAAAAAAATAAACTTCAAAAAAATTGATGTCACAGCTGGCTGAAATGCTTGAAGCGCAAGTGAACATCCCAGACAGAGAACCAAGGGGAGATGCAGTCATCATTGATTATCAATGCCCTACCTCCACGCTTTTCAAAGATATTTGATGACTATGCTAAAGAAGACATCATCCCAAAGGTGGAATCCTATGGTGCCAGGTACGAGAGGGTGGACGTAGTGTTTGATGTGTTCAAGAAGTCAAGTCTGAAGTCCGAGGCAAGGAATCAGAAGAAGAGCGACAGGAACCAGTAAGACCCCAAGTAACTGGAGAAGCTTTCTTCGAGATGATAGCAACAAGACTGAGCCATTTCACTTCCTTGTGGAAAAGATGTGTGAATCACAGTCATTGTCACAAAAGGAGAATATGCCATGAGCAACACAAGGAAATCACTGGATGCTGTGTCTCCATGTTGTCATGAAGAAGCTGACACTCGAATATTTGTACACGCCAGGGATGCAACGACGGAAGGTAGCAAGTCCATCATCATTAAGGCTAATGAAACAGACGTACTAGTCATAGCAATATCTGTGCTGCCATCCTTACAGGAACTAGGTCTTGAGAACATGTAGATTGCCTTTGGCCAAGGAGCCAAGGCACAATGGATTCCAGTCCACGAGGTAGTTTCTGCAATAGGGCCTGAGAAAGCTAGAGGGATCCCATACTTCCATGTGTTCACTGGATGCAACGTCGTGTCTACCTTCCGCGGTAAAGGAAAGAAAACTGCATGGCAGACTTGGAACGTCTTAGATGATGTTTCTGAAACATTCACCAATCTCAGCCAGCATCTAACATTGATGCGCGATCTTGCCTTTTTTTTATTATTATTTTTTTTTTCTTTCAAAATTTGGATTTTCAAATGGCCAATCCGATTAGAATCCTCTGGAGAACAAATGTGGCAAATTTGATGCTTGTATCATCATTTGCACGATTCCTCTCAAAAATTGCTGTTATCTGCCCCACTATTGCTTCCTGCACTCCCTACTCCCCACTATTAACACTATTAACAGAAGCAGCAGCCACCATTTGGAGCAAGGTGAAAACAATATGTAAGGGCACTGGGTGGAGCACATATCTTCACTAACCTGAACAGTTCACATTTTGTATCCCACAGAGACCAGATCTAAACCAAAATCAAATTGGCTTGTCCTCATCACCGAACCAACACATCCACGTAGTTTTATAAACTCGTCCAAATTTTTTTTGAAATACCTTGATTTTCTTGTTTTTGGCCCAAACTCTCATGGTGGGAAGAGGGGGAAAATATTGTATATATATATATATATATATATATATACACATACATACATACATATATATACACACATACACTCAAGCATATACCGTGCTCCGCACGGAGTTGAATGGATGGCAATAGGTGGATGAGGCATAATAGTTGATGTTATGGGAAGCTGGGGAGAGTGTCATTAGGGATGTGAAGAACTGTGGTTACCTGTCCTTAGTTTTCTAAAGGACCTCCCTGTAGATGACATTTTGGGTGAGTGTGTTGTTGCTGAATAGTCATTGTGAGGAATTAAATTGTCCATTTTGATAGATATATAGGAGTAACTTATTGCACGTGAAAAATGCAACATATAGTTGGCCATGGGAGAACACGGGGGCTGTGAGGTATATTCCGAGTTTGTCAAATGTTTGGTCATAGGATTTGTTTATTGTCATCGAGTATGCGAGTCTGACTGGAAATTGCATCCTCTGCAGTGTGACTGGAAGGTTGGCGTCTGATGGGGCAAGTTTAACATGATATAGGCCGAGCCCTAGACTGATCCATCTATGTCAGGTCAGGAAAGATCTGTGACCTGCTACAGGTACCATGTAAACCTGTACTAACCTGTTCCATGGTCAGGTTGTCGGCGACTAAACAGTCTCCCCCACCAGGTTTTCTGGTGAGGAGGGTGTTTGGATATGGACACCCAGCAGGATTAAAAACAAAACCTGTCAAAGGGCGGAGGAGCTCCTTGTGAGCCAACGGCCATCCTTAGCTAGTGCCCAACTGTGTCTGCGGACGTCCTCCTGCGGTTTGTTTACTTTTTTATTAGGAGGTTGGTGGCAGGATTTGCACTCCGGCCACCGTAAAACCCTTCATTCCGCAAAACACAAAAAAAAGATCTGAAAACGCACTCCGTAGGAGTACCTCCTGTGCAGCTTCCCTTCGCCGGGCAGCGCACCAGATGACGGGATTGGGGCAAAGCCTTCGGGACCCCCAATCTTTGATGATAGGAGGGAAACCACGGGGTAACATCCCTGGGTCAGATTGCGGGAAAGTGTCTGAGTGGTGCCGAGGTGTTGTCCACCAGACGCGGTCTCCTTGGGTTAACCTGAGGCGGTCCCTTCGGGTGGGTGCCTGGAATGTCCTATCCCGAAGAGATGATGATCACCTGTCTGTTATCTTCTGAGCTCAAGCATTTGGACATCGGGATTGCAGCTCTCCATGAGGTTCGGAGACCAGATTGCGGCGAGATAATGGTGGGTGGTTACACCTACTATTGGTCTGGTCACTCTGATGGCTACCATACCCAAGGAGTTGCTGTAGCTGTGTCCAATAAGCTGACCCCAATGATAATTGAGGTAACACCGGTCAACGAGCGTATGAGACTAAGGATTAGTCACTCCTTGGGTGTCATTTCCCTGGTCTCTATACATGCTCCAACTGAGGTGAGTGACCTCACTGTGAAGGACACATTCTACGCCACGCTCGAGTCTGTGGTTGATCAGTGCCCCAGACGAGATAAATTTCTAGTCTTGGGGGATTTCAATGCAGACTGGAACTGATAGGGATGGTTATGAGACATGTGTTGGTCCCCATGGGTCAGGAACTATGAACCAGAATAGCACGAAGTTCCTTGACTTTGCAAGAAGTCATGGACTTAGGGTGGCTGGTTCATGGTTTCCGCGCTGGACTTGGTATTCCAACGCTGGACGTGCGGCAAAGGAGATTGACCATGTCCTCATTGACGGTCGCTGGAGGATGATCCAGAACTGCAGGGTCTACCGGAGTGCTCAGTTCCTCAATACTGACCACAGGCTTGTTGTCGCAACTCTAAAGCTGCACCTTAAATCCTGGAGAATGGTACCATCCTAGCCTAGGCTGGATGTTAGCAAGCTCAGGGATGAGAGAGTAGCTGAGGAGTTTGTGAACAGGCTGAGTGGACACTTGGGGGGTCTGGGTGCTTTGGGGGGTCCTGAAGATTGTGGAGTGCCTTCAAGACCACCGTCCTTGATGTTGCCGGTGGATGTCTTGGAACTCACCGCAGGGCAAAGAAGAATTTTGTCTCTCAAGGGACACTGGATACCATTGACCAGAGTCGCAGGGCCAGGCTGAATGGCAGAGCTGAGCTGTTCAGGGAGCTGAGGCGTAAAACTGTACGTGCACTGAGGGTGGACAAGGAGGCCTATGTGCGAGGAATCTGTGAGGGGGTAGAACATCACCTGTGGACAGGTGATTCTCGTCCCGCTTACAGGGGAATTCGCGCATTGCATCTGATGTCTGAACTCTACTCTGGTACTGAGAGTGCTGTAAAGTGTGGTGGTACCATCTCTGACTTATTTCCAGTTGTTACTGGAGTTCTTCAGGGGTGTGTACTGGCCCCCACACTTTTCAGCACTTGTATGGACAGGATTTTAGGGAGGATGTCAGAGGGATCAAGCTGCGGTGCATCGTTTGGGAATGTCAAGATCTCGGACCTTGATTTTGCAGATGATACAGTCATCTTTGCGGAGACTTTAGATATCCTTTTGGGGGCCCTCGAGGTGCTGAATGAGGGGTTGGAGCCGCTGGGATTACGGGTTTCTTGGGTCAAAACTAAGATCCAGGCTTTCAGTGACATCTTGGATGCTGCTGTCCTGTCTGTGTCTGTTTGTGGTGAGGATGTTGAGGTCGTGGAGAGATTCACTTACTTTGGGAGTGATATTCATGTCTCTGCTGGCTGTGAGTCAGAGGTCAATAGACCGTCTGGGTCGGGCCTGGAGAGTCATGGATTCACTGGATCATGGGGTGTGGCGCTGCCGGTACCTGTGCGGGAGGACGAAAGTCCGAGTCTTCAGGTCCTTGGTACTTCCAGTCTTGCTCTACGGATGAGAGACTTGGACTCTGACCAAGGATCTGAGAAGGAGACTTAATTCCTTTGGTACCAGGTCTCTTCAGAGAATCCTTGGCTATCACTGGTTCGATTTTGTGTCCAATGAGCGGTTACCGAGAGAGACTCAGATGAGATTTGTTACCGGCATAGTCCGTGAGCGTCAGTTGCAGCTGTATGGACATGTGGCTCGTTTTCCTGACGCTGATCCTGCTCACCAGATTCTCTCAGCGAGGGAGTCTCATGAGTGGAGGAGGCCAGTGGGCCAACCACGTGCCTCGTGGTTGCAGCAGGTCGACCAGCATCTCAAGGAGATGGGGATGGGCCTGGCATCTGCCTGGGGGATGGCCAGATGGAGGCCCCTGGAGTACGGGCGGAAAGTGGACGCAGCGACGCGTTGTTCTGGCACATGCTCCAATACCTGACCTGACCAAGACTGAACAGGAGCAGTAATACTTTTTAAAAATTTATCTTTACTTTAAATACAATGTTTGTTGTTACATTTTTTGTGTCAAATTCACCTTCTGAGGTCGTCAGCATGTGCAGAAGAGGGTTTTACATTCCAGACGCTGTTTTCGAGGAGTGGCATTACGCCTCTCAGCGGTGACGGTATGTCGACGACAGACGTAATGACGTCAGCGAATGACCGATGATGTCATGACGCAATTACGCCTCAGCGGTGACGTCACACGTCGCCAGGCAAACGAACATAAGGTCAGGTCAGGTATGGGAGCATGTGCCAGAACAGCACGTCGCTGCGTCCACTTTCCGCCGGTACTCCAGGGGCCTCCGTCTGGCCATCCCCCAGGCAGATGCCAGGCCCATCCCCATCTCCTTGAGATGATGGTCAACCTGTTGCAACCTTGAGGCACATGGTCGACCCACTGGCCTCCTCCACTCATGAGACTCCCTTGCTGAGAGCATCTGGTGAGCAGGATCAGCGTCAGGAAAACGAGCCACATGTCCATACAGCCGCAACTGATGCTCACGGACTATGCAGGTAACAAATCTCATCAGAGTCTCTCTCAGCAACCGCTCGTTGGACACAAAATCCGACCAGCGATAGCCAAGGATTCTCCGAAGAGACCTGGTACCAAAGGGATTAAGTCTCCGTCTCAGATCCTTGGTCAGAGTCCAAGTCTCGCATCCATAGAGCAAGACTGGAAGTACCAAGGACCTGAAGACTCAGACTTTCGTCCTCCCGCACAGGTACCGGCAGCACCACACCCCATGATCCAGTGAATCCATGACTCCCCAGGCCCGACCCAGACGTCTATTGACCTCTGACTCGCAGCCAGCAGAGACATGAATATCACTGCCAAGGTAAGTGAATCTCTCCACGACCTCAACATCCTCACCACAAACAGACACAGACAGGACAGCAGCATCCAAGAAGTCACCGAAAGCCTGGATCTTAGTTTTGACCCAAGAAACCCGTAATCCCAACGGCTCCGACTCCTCATTCAGCACCTCGAGGGCCCCCAAGAGGATGTCTAAAGTCTGCGCAAAGATGACTGCATCATCTGCAAAGTCAAGGTCCGAGATCTTGACATTCCCAAATGACGCACCGCAACTTGATCTCTCCGACATCCTCCCTAGAATCCAGTCCATACAAGTGCTGAAAAGTGTGGGGGCAAGTACACATCCCTGACGAACTCCAGTAACAACTGGAAATAAGTCAGAGATGGGACCACCACACTTCACAGCACTCTCAGTACCAGAGTAGAGTTCAGACATCAGATCGATCAGTTTTGGTGGCACCCCACGAAGACCACGAATCCTCCAGAGGACATCCCGATTCACTGAATCGAACGCTTTACAGAGATCAACATAGGCTGCAAGCAGCCCCTGCCGAAACTCGTCTGCGTTCGGTGAGGACACGAAGTGCAAGGATACGGTCAATCGTTGACCTCTTTGGTGTAAAGCCTGACTGCTCTGGACGCTGGTGCTCAAGCAGATGGTGGCGAACCCTATTGAGAATTATCCGAGCAAAGACCTTGCCCGGCACTGAGAGTAGCGTCACCCCTCGGTAGTTGTTGCAGTCTTGGCGATCACCCTTCCCTTTCCAGAGAGGGACAACAAGGCCCCTCTTCCAGTCAGTTGGGATGATGCCTGTGTTCCAGGCAGAGCACAAAACTGCATGCAACGACACGAGTGCAGAATTTCCACCAGCCTTGAGAAGTTCGGCATGGATGCCACAGATCCCTGGAGCTTTGCCCCGTTTCAACTGGTTCACCGCAGCCCGTGTTTCCACAAGCGAAGGTGGACCACAATTGATTCGAGGGTCAGCAACAGGGATTGTAACATCCTTGACGTCCAACTCGACAGCTGGGGGATCAGCCTGGTACAACCGCTCAAAGTAACCGGCCCAGCGGGCCTTCACTTCAGACTCCTCTGTCAAGAGCCTACCACTCTCTGCTCGAACTGTAGTGCTCCGAGGGATGGGCTTGGATGAACGTAATGCGCGAATTCCCCTGTAAGCGGGACGAGAATCACCTGTCCACAGGTGATGCTCTACCCCCTCACAGATTCCTCGCACATAGGCCTCCTTGTCCACCCTCAGTGCACGTACAGTTTTACGCCTCAGCTCCCTGAACAGCTCAGCTCTGCGACTCTGGTCAATGGTATCCAGTGTCCCTTGAGAGACAAAATTCTTCTTTGCCCTGCGGTGAGCTCCAAGGCATCCACCGGCAACATCAAGGACGGTGGTCTTGAAGGCGCTCCACAACTCTTCAGGACCCCCCAAAGCACCCAGACCCCCCCAAGTGTCCACTCAGCCTGTTCGCAAACTCCTCAGCTACTCTCTCATCCCTGAGCTTGGCAACATCCAGCCTCGGCTGGGATGGTACCATTCTCCAGGATTTAAGGTGCAGCTTTAGAGTTGCTACAACAAGCCTGTGGTCAGTATTGAGGAACTGAGCACTCCGGTAGACCCTGCAGTTCTGGATCATCCTCAACGACCGTCAATGAGGACATGGTCAACCTCCTTTTCCACACCGCCAGCGTTGGAATACCAAGTCCAGCGATGAGCTTGTGGGCGCTGAAACCATGAACCAGCCACCCTAAGTCCATGACTTCTTGCAAAGTCAAGGAACTTAGTGCCATTCTGGTTCATAGTTCCTGACCCATGGGGACCAACACACACCTCATAACCATCCCTATCAGTTCCAGTTGATGCATTGAAATCCCCCAAGACTAGAAGTGTATCTCGTCTGGGGCACTGATCAACCACAGACTAGAGTGTGGCATAGAATGCATCCTTCACGGTGAGATCACTCGCCTCAGTCGGAGCATAAACAGAGACCAGGGAAATGACACCTAAGGAGTGACGAATCCTTAATCTCATAATACGCTCGTTGACCGGTGTTACCTCAATTATCATTGGGGTCAGCTTATTGGACACAGCTACAGCAACTCCTTGGGTATGGTAACCATCAGAGCCACCAGACCAATAGTAGGTGTAACCACCCACCATTATCTCGCCGCAATCCGGTCTCCGAACCTCAGAGAGAGCTGCAATCCCGATGTCCAAACGCTTGAGCTCAGATGATAACAGACAGGTGATCATCCTCTCTTAGGGATAGGACATTCCAGGCACCCACCCGAAGGGACCGCCTCAGGTTAACCCAAGGAGACCGCCGTCTGGTGGACGACACCTCAGCACCACTCCGACACACTCTCCCGCAATCTGACCCAGGGATGTTACCCCGTGGTTTCCCTCCTATCAAAGATTGGGGGTCCCGAAGGCTTTGCCCCAATCCCGTCATCCGGTGCGCTGCCCTGCGAAGGGAAGCTGCACAGGAGGTACTCCCACTGAGTGGGTTTTCAGATTTTTTTGCGTTTTGCGGAATGAAGGGTTTTACGGTGGCTGGAGTGCAAATCCTGCCACCAACCTCCTAATAAGAAGTGACCCAACTTCAGGACGACGTCCGCAGACACAGTTGGGCACTAGATATGGATGGCCGTTGGCTCACAAGGAGTTCCTCCGCCCTTTTTTTTTTGTATACCTTGGTCGAGGCTCGTATGAGAGCTAACACACAACTCACAGCAAGGAGGCATGAGACAAGAGGGGCGGAAGTGGAAGGGACAAAACAGTGGGGAACAGACACATTAGGTGAACTGTGGAAGGGAGAGGGATGGGGATGGGACGGGGAACATGGCGAAGAGAAGATGGACATTTCAGGGACTTTCAGGAAGGAAAGCAGGAGAAATGAAGGAAGTGGGCTTGGGTGGATTATCGGGGGTAGAAAAGATTGAGGATTTGGATGGGGGAAGATAAGAGGTGGTGAACAGCTGTTTTGAAAGCCTGGAGGGAAGAATGGGAAAGAATAGAGTGAGGAAGTTTATTCCAAAGGCGGGAAAAAAGAGGAATGAAAGAGTGAAGATGAGCAGTGATTCGTGATTTTGGTAGTTTTACCAGAAGGGGGTTGTTGGCGGACCTTGAGCGCCCTGTGGAAATGAGGTTGGGACAAATCGCAGAGAGAGCAGGGGGGGAAGGCTGGAGAGGAGTCGGTTGAAGACAGAAAGACCACCGACCAACCTGCGGTGATTGAGTGAGAGGCCCAAAGACTCAGCTTCATTGCAGGAGATGCCGATGATCTTAAATGCCCTGGTTTCGACAGCGTGAAGCCGAGAAAGGTGGGAGGCAGGAGCACCAGCCCAGAGGGGAGAGCAGTACTCCATCAGGCTACGGACAAAAGCTTTGTAAGTGGTCAGGAGCTCAAGAGGGCCGAGGAAGGACTTGGCACGACGGAGGATTCCCAGTCGGCGACTGGCTTTTGAGGGGAGGTTGGAAATGTGACTTTCCCAGGAAAGGTCATGGCAGATAGTGAGACCTAGAAGCTTGAAAGAAAAGACTTCTTCCAGAGGATTGTTGAGAAAGTGGATGGGGGGGTTTTGTAAACGGTCCTTTCGAAGAGACATAGTGAGAGTGTGAGATTTGTCTGGATTGAAAGACATGTTCCACGTGTTGGACCAGTTTGTGATTTTATCCAGATCTGCAGTGAGCGAAGAAGCTGCTGCTTGCCGGTCTGAGGGATGACAGATGGTACGGCAGAGGGTGGAGTCGTCGGCAAAGAGAAATGGAGGATTTTCCAGAGAGTCCGAGAGATCATTGATGAAAACCAGAAAAAGAACAGGGCCCAGAACGCTACCTTGAGGAACTCCAGCCTGCACAGGAAGAGGGGATGAAAGAACTTTGACAGGTTTTGTTTTTAATCCTGCTGGGTGTCCATATCCAAACACCCTCCTCACCAGAAAACCTGGTGGGAGAGACGGTTTTAGTCGTCGACAACCCGACCATGGAACAGGTTAGTACAGGTTTACATGGTACCTGTAGCAGGTCACAGATCGAACCTGACCTGACAGACATAAAATGTCAGACAGACGAACATAAAAATTCGAAAAATCGCCGAAAATTCCCAAACCTGTCCGTCTGGCGCGATCTCACATCGCCCCATGCTGTTCATTAGACCACAGACCACCCGCATGCCGAAAGTGGCGACAATCCGTCCGGCAGTTTTGGAGAAACGTCAAATTACACGCAGACGTTAACAGAAATAATATGTAGATATAAATAAATACCTCTTCAATTTATCCAACTTCATTCACGACCAGCGCACCACTCGTGCCCCGAACTCTCCCAACACAACCTCTACAGCGCTCTCTCATCAACTACCAAACAACCACAATGTCCGGGTCCTCGGCAGAGGCACAAAATTTTTTTTCATACAAACATCAATCACTCACCTTGACACGTCCAAAATAAACACGCGTCACTCACACACACCTGGCCACCACGAGCTTACAAAGTGCACGGCGCTCCGCCATTGGTCGAGAGTTCAGCGGCTTTTCCGATTACAGTACTTTGTTGTTTCCACTCTGAAGCTCGAGTTTGTTGCATTCAAGAACTCTCCGATGCCGCCGGGCTTTTCGGGAATGTTCTGTTTAATGCGTCGTGGAATTCACCACCAAAAGAGTTGAGATTGATATTTAGGAAGACATTACACCCACAATACACTACACATTAAAAATAAATAATAATAATAATAATAATGATAATCAATGATGACTGAATCAAACAGACGGACAGTTTGCGCCAATGTTTACAGGTTTCGCTCAGTGGCCTCGACGGGGTGTATTGCCGTAGTTTGGTTGAACGAGGCTGTGCTCCCGCTGGTTCCGTGCCGTGGGTTTTCGAAATAAAATTAAATATTAAAATCGAATTTTGCACCCTTTCTCAATAATTAATTTATTGTGTATATAAGAAACGGGAAGCAGTTATTTTTTTTTCCCCCTAAAACGAACGGTTCAAGCTTTTGATGCGATTCATACGTTCAAGGTACAAATAATTCAAAAAGGTTTTGATACAATGCAAACAACTCGCGATCCCTTTCAGTCATCGATGATCGTCATGCTGTGCTTTTGCATCTCCGGTGGATGAAAACGTCCGTGGGTTTAAAGCGGGGCTCGGGGACCTGCGGCTCTTTAAGGACTAAAGGTGTGTCTCGCGAGCCCGATCGATAAAATCCCCCCTTTTCCTCATTATAAATTAATTTTCAGAAAAAAAAATCTTTGTAAGCTTCGTGAAAGGATAACATAATTCTTGTGAACGTTGGCGGAGTGATAAACAGGAAAATACATCCGATTACCGGCGAATTCTGCGAGCAAGACTCTCACGTTGTGCTCCGCGCGCAGCCTGCTCTCCATGAAGCGATTATTTTCGCCATCTTGTCGGCAATATTATTACTTCAACCTGTTTCGCAGCCTCAGTTTACTCTTCCAACCCCCCTTCTACAAAGTTAGCGACGCCCTGATCCTCACTGGGCAGGTAATCGCAAATCCCGTCACGAACGATTTGTATGTAAATAACAAACGAGATGTTGTTTTGCGAACTCCCTCCTTCAATGGAGGGGTCCGCGTGCGTGTGACGTCATCACGCTTGCTGTCCGCCATCTTGGAGTACCAACAACCAAGTACGAAACTTCACGTGCACCGCATCGTTGTATTTACAATTGTTAAAATAGGAGTTATAATGTTGAATTGTTGCTCATTATTTTGTTGTGGCAATTGTGCCGATAGGAAGGATTGGTTGTCATGTCATAGACTGTCTACGGCACAACAATCCAAGGATTTTCACTTGGAGGCTTGACTTGTGTTGTGAGTTATGGGGGATGTTCAAGAGGGATTCGGAATGAGATTGTCACGTCCAATAAATGGTGTGTGTGTGTGTGTGTGTGTGTGTGTGTGTGTGTGTGTGTGTGTGTGTGTGTGTGTGTGTGTGTGTGTGTGTGTGTGGTTCCTGTGGTGAATTGAGGGACATGACGCGGGATCACATGTTGTGCGTCTCGCGTATAAGGGGATGTCTCTGCGGCACGAGTGATTGTCCCCGGGGCATTGCTATTGACATCGGCTGTTCACTTGATGCTCGTTAACTGAAGGTGCTCATTGACTGGTGAGAATGGAGATTATATCGAACTCCGTGCTTACGCGGATTGTCTGCAATGGTTAACTGCACATGTATACGTTACTGCTTATGTACTCCTAGCTGAACCTGTATTCCCCGGTGTGCCCACAGAAGCGGCTCCAATCAAATGGAATAAAGCCTAAACTCTGAAGGTTCTTCTCTCGCTCTCATTTCAATTTATTCCATTTGATTTTCTCGGCTCTCTCAACCAAAGATGGACAAGATCTACAAACCAGAGAGGTTCGACGCAGACCCGAACACGACTGACGCAGAAATGAAATGGTCACATTGGTTCTGTTCCTTCTCACACTATCTGACCATCATCGCGGAGGGAGCTGACAAATTTGCCGCTCTCGTGAATCATGTCTCGCCCAGCGTGTATAGGCTCTTCTCGGGGTGCGACACTTACGAAGCAGCGATCGAGGTGCTGCAAGCGCTCTACGTGAAGCCCAAGAACGAGGTATACATACGACATCTTCTCAACACACGCAAGCAAGCAGCCGGGGAGACAATCGATCAGTTCCTGCAAGCTCTGAATCAGCTGGGAAAAGACGGCAGCTTCCGGGCGGTAAGCGCCGAGGAACACCGAAAGGAAGCCACGCGGGAGGCATTCATCCAAGGACTCAGATCAGCCCACATACGGCAACGCTTACTAGAGAAAGCGCAACCCACTCTTGACAAGGTAGTCGATCAGGCTCGAGCGATGGATACGGCTCAGCAGCAATCTGAGTCATTTGGGACACCGATGCTGCTCATGAACGCTGCTACGGTGGGAACCCAAGGAACCCCACTGGCACAGACACAGCCAGATGGAGATGGGATGGGGATATAGGCACAGACACAGCCACATAGGGGATGGAGAAACACCCGAGGAGCCGGATACCCAGACCTCGTCAAACTCCTCAGCAACTGCTCCGGTTGGTAAATGCTTCTTTTGTGGGTACAAAAGGCATCCTCGTCAAAAATGTCCCGCCAGAGATGCCACATGCATGAATTGCGACAAGAAAGGGCATTATGCCAGGGTATGTCAATCTACTCTAAGGAGAAATAAACCCACTTCTGCGGCTCTCTACTCGCAAAATAAATTGACTGCAGCCTCCCCGGGGAATCTATCCAAGGCTATCATCAACGTACGAATTAACGGGCATATGGCTGAGGCACTGATTGATACCGGTAGCTCTGAAAGTTTCGTCAACAGCTCGCTAGTGAAGGGCAGGAAATGGGTAATCCACCCGACTGACAATACGGTATGCATGGCCGCCACATCACTACAATCCCGCGTACGAGGGTACTGCAATGTTGAATTGGACGTAAAAGGGTACACGCATCGGGATGTAAAGGTACTGGTGCTTCGTGATTTGTGCGCAGACGTAATTCTGGGTCATAATGTCCTCAAGCAGCACACGAGCGTCGAAATACCCTTTGGAGGAAGCAAGCCTCGTCTAATTTTAAATGCGTTGACCACCGCGGAGGTGACGTCCCCCCAGCTGTTTGCTAACTTGTCGCCGGTCTGTAAACCGATAGCGATCAAATCGCGGCAATATACCACTGCTGACATGAATTTCATCACTTCGGAAACCAAGCGAGTACTGGAGGAGGGAATTATAGAACCGAGCGATTCGCCATGGCGCGCACAGGTGTTAGTAACCAGCAGTCAGAACCATAAGAAACGAATGGTTGTCGATTATTCCCAAACGGTCAATCGCTTCACCCAACTCGACGCCTACCCCCTGCCGCGCATAGATGAGATGGTCGAACGCGTGGCCAATTATAAGGTATTCAGTACCATCGACTTGCGAAGCACCTATCATCAAATTCCCATCCGAGAGGAAGACAAACCTTACACTGCATTCCAGGCAGGGCGGCGCCTCTACCAGTTCAGAAGGATACCATTCGGTGTCACGAATGGGGTAGCTTGCTTCCAACGGGTTATGGACGACATCATCTCAGATGAAAACCTCAAAGACACTTTTGTTTACGTGGATAATGTCACAGTGTGCGGTAGGGATCAGAGGGAACATGATAGGAATCTGGACAGATTCTTGAGCATTGCTAGAAAATATAATCTGACTCTCAACTACGAGAAATGCGTATTCTCGGCAAGGTCAATTGACCTTCTCGGCTACACAATAGCCGACGGCACAATTAAGCCTGATCCTGAGCGATTGCGCCCGCTCCGTGAGCTTCCACCACCTCAGGACTTGCAAACAATGCGCCGGGTGATCGGGATGTTCGCTTACTATGCGAGATGGATTTCGCAATACTCCGAGAAAATACATCCCCTAGTGCATTGCAAAAACTTTCCACCAGATGCCGCTGTTGTAAGAGCTTTCCACAATCTCAAGGATGATATCAGTAAGTCCGTGGTTTTATCGATCGACAGCTCGGTGCCCTTCGTGGTGGAAACCGACGCTTCAAATCACGCCATAGCTGCTACACTTAATCAGTCTGGGCGGCCGGTCGCGTTCTTCTCGAGAACTCTCTCTAGAAGCGAGCAGAGACACTCAGCGATAGAGAAGGAAGCGTACGCCATCGTTGAAGCGCTGCGGAAATGGAGACATTATTTACTGGGAAACCACTTCACGCTCGTTACGGACCAACGATCCGTGGCATTCATGTTTGATGGGAAAAATAACGGGAAAATTAAGAATGAAAAAATTATGAGATGGCGGATAGACCTAGCTTGCTACAGTTACGACATTGTTTACCGGCCCGGGAAAGAAAACCCTGCTGCAGATACCTTCTCCCGGGTCTACAGTTCGGCAACAATCAGTCAGGCTTTGCAAGACCTCCATGTGTCTCTGTGCCACCCAGGGGTAACCAGGATGGCACATTTCGTACGCAGACAAAATCTTCCCTATTCTGTTGAAGATATTAAACAAATGAATGCTTCATGCCCTGTTTGTGCTGAACTAAAACCCAGATTCTATGGCGCGGCATCTGGCAGACTGATCAAGGCCACTTCCCCCTTCGAGAGACTAAACATTGACTTCAAAGGGCCCCTGCCGACCGAAACAGACAACAGATACATATTCACCGTTGTTGATGAATATTCAAGGTTCCCTTTCGCGTTTCCGTGCTCGGATATGACCTCGGGCACTGTCGTGAGATGTCTCTCTGACCTCTTCGCTATGTTTGGGAGACCTTCGTACATACATTCAGACAGAGGGCCGTGTTTCATGTCGGCCGGGCTAAAACAATTCCTATTAGAGCACGGCATAGCAACTAGTCGAACGACGGGTTACAACCCACAGGGAAACGGGCAGGTGGAACGGTATAATGGAGTTATTTGGAAAGCCGTAACTCTGGCGCTGAAATCGAGAGGACTGGGCCCCGAGCGATGGGAGGTTACTCTTCCGCACGCTCTGAATTCCATACGCTCTTTGCTCTGCACGTCCACAAATGCCACTCCTCACGAACGTATGTTTACTCACCAACGACGTTATGTTGACGGTCAAACGGTGCCCAACTGGCTGACCCACCCCGGTACAGTGTTCATGAAACGCCCGGTACGACAAAGCAAGTATGAACCGCTGGTGGAGGGGGTCGAACTCATTGACACTAATCCAGAGTATGCTCATGTCAGGCTCCCGGATGGCAGGGAGACCACTGTGTCGGTTCGCCATCTGGCTCCCTCAGGTACTCCTCCCGCCGGTACACCACCTTCTGGCACTCCTCCTTCTGACATTTCCCCCCCAGGAACTCCGCCAGGCGACGGGGCTGCCGCGTTCCACCCGAGAGCGATCGAGGAGTCATCCCCGGCACAAGTCGAGGCTCACCAAGAGGATCGGGAGTCTCCCTCAAGTGAAACTGCCGTTTACTCCCGGAGAGGTCGACGAATAAGGCCCCCTCGACGACTCAATCTGTAAAGGGGATTATCGGCATTCTCGCTGCTCATGCTCCTATATGCCCATTATATCATATATCGATGCTCATTTCCATGCTCCTACAACTCAAAATAATCACTGCTTGGCATGTATGCTTCTGTAGATCTATTAGTCCGCGTTGCTTGAAATGTATACTCCTATAGTGCTAAAGCAATCATGGTGTGTAAGATGGGCCCCTAGTTACATTTTAAAGGTGGGGAGAATGTGGTGAATTGTCGTGAATTGAGGGACATGACGCGGGATCACATGTTGTGCGTCTCGCGTATAAGGGGAGGTCTCTGCGGCACGAGTGATTGTCCCCGGGGCATTGCTATTGACATCGGCTGTTCACTTGATGCTCGTTAACTGAAGGTGCTCATTGACTGGTGAGAATGGAGATTATATCGAACTCCGTGCTTACGCGGATTGTCTGCAATGATTAACTGCACATGTATACGTTACTGCTTATGTACTCCTAGCTGAACCTGTATTCCCCGGTGTGCCCACAGAAGCGGCTCCAATCAAATGGAATAAAGCCTAAACTCTGAAGGTTCATCTCTCGCTCTCATTTCAGTTCCATATATGAACTGTATTGATGAATACGGTTGCATCAGCGTTTTGAGTCTTTAAAAATTTTTTCAGGAAACAGAAGTTTACAACATTCATCAGCGGTACTGTGAAGGTCAACTGTGAAATGGCTTCAAAGCAGGATAAAATCGAAGAGGAAAACAGATAATTTCAAAATGAATGGACTGAATCCTTCGCGTTCATATCAAGTTCGGCCGGGCTCCCTTCACATCTCATTTGCCACGAGAAATTCGCCAACAACAAAAAATCCAATCTCGAGAAGCATTTTCTTAAAACACACACACACACACACACACACACACACACACACACACACACACACACACACACACACACACACACACACCGTTTACCGAAAAGTATCCAGCTGGAGATGCCATGGAGGAGCTGAAGCACAAAGCACACCAAAGTTAAGAACACATTCATGAAATGGATGAAATCACCGAGTAGCACAACTACCACTAGCTATGTGGCCAACTCAGGAGATTGTGAAATGAGGAAAGCCGTTCACAGATGATGAATATATAAAAGAGTACTTTGTCAAAGTATCAGAGCGGCTGTGCAGTGATTTTTTTTTTTTTATAATAAACGAAATTGTTCAAAAATATTCGACACATGCATAGTCTGCAAATACGGTGGGAGACAGAATAGTAAAAATGGCAACACACATTACCAGTCAGCAGATTAAGGACATTAATTCAGCTCCAGGATTCTATATTGCTTGTGACGAGTCGTGCGATGTCGATGACATTGCAAAGGTTGCTCTTCTCGGCAGGTACGTGAAACCCGAAGGACCCCGAGAGGAGCTGATTGAATTGCTGCCCCTCAAAGGCCAAACAAGGGGAGAAGATGTTTTGTCAACTTTTGTTGACTGCCTCAAGACGAAAGAAATAAGCACCGGCCATATCATCTCAGTCGCGAAGGCACAGATCTTCCCTGGCACTTCAACACAGATGGACTGAAATGCATGATCTTAACAAACAAGTCCGAATTGTGTTTGAAGTTTGGAATTCTTTACCGGAAACCTACAGTAACATGAAGAGACGTATGATAATTATGAGACCAAATTTGAAAAAAATGGCGGCTCTTGTTATTTGGTTGCCGACCACTGCCGGTAGTGGCTGCTCTGAATCCGGAAAGTCGGTTTGAACCCTGGCCTTTGGATGGCCGACCACTGGTTTTGTGGCTGCTCTGAATCTGGAAAGTCGGTGGTTCGTACCCTGGCCGAGTCATACCAAACACAAAGTATGTTCTCATGTTTCCTTGCTTAAAACAACCATATGTTGGCAATCGTAGCACAAGCTTCGGGCCCAATGACTTCCTGCGTTGAAGTTCATTGTAAGAAAACATTATTTATATATATATATATTTTACGTGGCAAGTTGGAGGTGACAACAAATGGGATGGTAGGAATTGAAAGTGGGTTTTAATTTTAATTATTTCTTGCACGTGATCGGAAGTGAAGGGGTGCTGGGCGTGGAATCCTGGATGGTGGTGACGTGGCCTTCTGTGAAGGAAAGCTCGTGACGTCACACAGCCAATTGACTTGACTCGAGAGTGATACCTTGCATATTGGCTGCAGGTCACCACAGGTCTATATCATTCAGTGTGTCAATCCTTGCGAGTGCAACGGAAGGGAAACATTGCGTTTTTAAAATAGATCATACTTTGTTGTGGAACATCGCCGAGGCCCTCGCTTTTCACCTTTATTGCCCTCACCGGAGGAGAGGGTATCGCATTTGAGTCTGTTTGTCCGCACAGAACGTGTGTTTTTTTTCTCTGCAACCACCTATGAGATTGACACAAAATTTTCACCATATGAGCAACTGACTACTCATGTAGAATGTTTTTATGATAATTATGATGTCATATGTCACATGGTTTGGCAGCCACGTTGGATTTACCCAAAAACCTTTAAGAATCTTCTCCAGAACGGCTGGACAGATTGAGGGGAAACTTCACACACATGCTCCCCAATACTTGGGAATACCAGGGTGTTCATGAATAATTGATAGGTCACCATGGACTGACGACCATTTTGGATTGAATAAATATCTTTTAAAAAAAATTATTTTTCTTGAACCGCTTCATCCATCGACGTGAAACTTCACAACTATGATCTAGTAGTGTTGGAGAATTTATGTTTTAAATTTTAACCTGATCAGAGGCATGGTCTGGCAGCCAAAATTATTCAATTTTTTGAATTTGGGTTCTTTTTGATTTTCTTCTTGAATAAGACTCACTTGGCTGTACCTGGATGGGTTTGATGGTTGAGGAGTAGCAGCTGAAATGTGAATCCTATCCAGGTTCCGCCTGATGACTTCATCTTTGCTCTTTTCTTGTTTGGGTTCCTTCTGATTACTACAATGCAGGACTGTACTTATTTGGTCTTCCATTTGAATTGAATTTATTTTAATCCCATTCTAAATTCAATTAAATAATAGTAAACATCATCAGTCAGGGTCAAGTGTCCATTCAAAGCAGGGTTGCATTGACGCCGGATGTCTTCTTTATCTTTATAATCCTTTTTGTCTCTTTGCTGATGACTCCACCCTCTGCCGTACCATCTGTCATCCCTCAGATCAGCAAGCAGCAGCCTCTTCCCTCTTTGTAGATCTGGATAAAATCACAAGCTGGTACAACACGTGGAACATGTCTTTCAATCCTGACAAATCTCACACTCTCACGATGTCTCTCCAAAAGTACCGTCTGAACCCTGCCCACCCAATCCACTGTCTCAACAATCCACTTGAAGAAGTCCTTTCATTCAAGGTTTTGGGTCTCACTATCTGCCATGATCTTTCCTTGGAAAGACACATTTCCAAGCTGGCCTCCAAAGCCAATTGCCAACTGGGCATCCTTCATCGTGCAAAGTCCTTCCTTGGAACACCTGAGCTCCTGACCACGTGCAAAGTTTTCATCCACAGCCTGATGGAGTACTACTCTCCCTTCTGGGCTGGTGCTCCCACTTCTCACGTTCCTCGGCTTCACGCTGTGGAAACCAAGGCATTCTGGATCATTAGTATCTCCCGCGATGAAGCTGGGTCTTTAGATCTCTCACTCTCTCACCGCAGGCTGGTCGGTGGTCTTTCTGTCTTCTACCATCTCCTATCAGGCCGTGCCCCCCCCCCCCCGCTCTATCTGTGATATATTAAAGTAGCAGCAGTTATCTGTCTGTCACACTACGTCATTACCTTTGGGACATCATTACGGCATAGGACAGCACAATTGGAAACAGAAATATCATATATCCACCATTTTAATTTTCATTCAATTCAGGTGAACATGTCGTTAAACCTGTCATTCACAATCGCCATGCCCTCTCATTGACTACCATCAGGAATATTTTCCATTCTGTGTTAAACACAAAGTGATTGTAAAAAAAGATCATCAAATATTGAAAGGATAGGTGTCATGGGCCTTCCAATGACACACTACGTATATAGGCCTTAGGCTTTATTCCTTTGGCCTCACCTTCAGGCCAGTTCAGTTTGCTTTTTAGGTCATCTCTAACGAGATGACCCAATAAAACCAGTCTCGATGTATGTACGTACGTCCCCATTTTTTTTCTTCCGATTTCCTTGATATTTGGTATGTGGATAGATGTCGATGAGGGATGCACGACGGTATGACCTTTGACCCGATTGAAGATCAATGTCAAGGTCACTCCAAAGTTGCGAAATCGTCCATTTTCAAAATCTATCTCCTCCGCTGTTTGTGATCCGATCTTCGAAATTCCTGCGGATTCTGATAACATGGAACAATATCTAAATTTGTTCGGGCCGGTTTTTTTTAATTCTTCCTGGTTATCGAGTCACGTGTCTTCAAAGTTTGAAAAATCGTCGATGTGATACGGTCAAAAAAATTTCGCCCAATCTTGATGAAACTTGGTATGTAGGTAGGGGTCGATGAGTGATGCACGGCAGTATGACTTTAGACACGATTGAAGGTCAATGTCAAGGTGAAGGTCACTCCAAAGTTGAAAAATCAGCTAATTTCAACATTATCTCCGCCATTTATTATCCGATCACGGCGGAATTTCCAACGGATTATGATAGTAGGGTACAGATAGATATCTGAATCTGGTCGGGTCGTATTTTTCGAATTTGTAATTTTATTTCTGAGGTTTTCTATCCTTTTTACTCCCGGGCTTTCGTCTGTACGTTGAACCAAAAGACAAGACGACATCGAAGCCATTCTAAGCGGATCAGCGATCCACATGTACAGAGCTTCAGAGATGACCGTCACCCCAACTGGGGGTAATTTTTTACTGGAGCGATTGATGCAATGTTCCAGACTTCCTGTTGCTTGTACACTGCCCAAAGTTTATTTTTTCTTTTTGGGAGGTTTAAGGCAGGCACTTTTGGGAGGTTTAAGGCAGGCACTTTTGGGAGGTTTAAGGCAGGAAAAGACACTCCATTGCCTTTTACCCACCCAAACGAAGGTCTTCTCACGTGGCCAACAAGGGCTTTTACTGCATGAGTAACAAATTAGCCGAGGTTTCTTCACACAGTAATATCGTTTTCATAATAATAATAACATCATGTGAATAATAACAACAGGGCCAATACTCCTGGACGCTCACCTGGTAGAATAGTGAGACTAAGGAGGAAGTCAATGTTGGACAGAATCAGCAAAATGTACCAGTGAACCAAAATTATAGCAAAGAAATATTTTGGGGGGAACCCCCCCTCCCCAGAGTTCACCATACCCCATTAGAACCCTACTTTCTTATGTCGTGAACAAACTTTGGTACATCACAGGTGATGAAGGTTGTGGTCAAGTTTCATCGAATTTTGTGTGTGATTTCTGAGAAGAAAGCAAATACCTATTTTGGGGGTCAACCCCAATTGTCAGGTCAGGCCTGATCAGATCTGTGACTTGCCCCAGGTACCATGTAAACCTGTACGAACCTGTTTCATGGATGGGTTGTCGGTGATTAAACCATCTCCCGCACTAAGTTTCTTGGTGAGGAGGGTGTTGATATGGACACCCAGCAGGATTAAAAACAAAACCTGTCAAAGGGTGGAGGAGATCATTGTGAGCCATCGGCTAATCCATTTCTAGGGCCCAACTGTGTCTGCGGACATCCTCCTGCAGTCGTGTTACTTTTTTGAGAAAGTTGGTGGCAGGATTTGCACACCAGCCACCAAAAAACACTTCATTCCGCAAAACCCACAAATGTAGAGAAAATTGAAAACCCACTCCGTGGGAGTACCTCCTGTGCTGTTGCCCTTCACAGGGCAGCTCACCGGATGATAGGATTGGGACAAAGCCTTCGGGACCCCCATTCCTTGACGATAGGATGAAAAGTATGGGGTAAAAGTACGGGGGGCAGTGGTGTAGGTCGAAGTGGTGCTGAGGTGTCGTCAACCAGATGGCGGTCTCCTTGGGTTAACCTGAGGCGGTCCCTTTGGGTGGGTGCCTGGCATGTCTTATCATTAAGAGAGGATGATCACCCGTCTCTGTTATCATCTGAGCTCCAGCATTTGAACATCGGTATTGCAGCACTCTGAGGTTCGGAGACCGGATTGCGGCGAGATCATGGTGGGTGGTTACACCTACTATTGATCTGGTCACTCTGATGGTTACCATTCCTAAGGAGTTGCTGGAGCTGTGTCCAATACGCTGACTCCCCTGATAATTGAGATAACACCTGTCAATGAGCGTATTATGAGACTAAGGATTCATCATTCCTTGGTGTCGTTTTCCTGGTCTGCGTAGATGCTCCGACTGAGGCGAGTGATTTCACCGTGAAGGACGCATTCCATGCCATGCTCGAGTCTGTGCTTGGTCAGTGCTCCAGGCGATATACTCTTCTAGTCTTGGGGGATGTCAATGCATCAACTGGCACTGATAGGGATGGTTATGAAACATTTGTTGGTCCTGATGGGTCTGTAACAGTGAACCACAATAACACGAAGTTCCTTGACTTTACAAGAAGTCATGTACTTAGGGTGCTGGTTCATGGTTTCAGCACCCACAGGCTCATCGCTGGACTTGGTATTCCGACGGCGGTGTGGCAAAGGAGATTGACCATGTGCTTGTTGATGGTCGCTGGAGGATGATCCAGAACTCCAGGGTCTACCGGAGTGCTCAGAACCTCAATACTGACCACAGGATTGTTTGAGCAACTCAGAAGTTTCAGCTTAAATCCGAGAGAATGGTACCATCCCAGCCGAGGCTGGATGTTGGCAAGCTCAAGGATGAGAGGGTAGCTGAGAAGTTTACAGACAGGTTGAGTGGGGATTTGGGGAGACTGGGTGCTTTCGGGAATCCTGAAGAGTTGTGGAGTGCCTTCAAGACCACCGTCCTTGATGTTGCCGGTGCATGTCTTGGAACTCACCATAGGGCAAAGAAAAAATTTATCTGTCAAAGGACAGTGCGTAACACTGACCAGGGTCACAGGGCCAGGCTTAATGGCCGAGCTGAGCTGTTCAGGGAACTGAGGCGTGAATCTGTACGTGCACTAAGGGTGGACAAGGAGGCTGATGTGTGAGGAATCTGTGAGGGGGTAGAGCAAGTCATTCTCACCCTGCTTGCAGAGGAATTCTCGCATTGCGTTCCTCCAAGCCCATCCCTCGGTGCACTGCAGTTAGAGCAGAGGGTGGCGGGCTCTTGACAGATGAGTCCGAAGTGAAGGCCCATTGGGCCGGTTATTTGGGCGGATGCACCAGGCTGACCCACCATCTGTTTAGTTGGATGTCAGGGGTGTTACTATCTCTATTGCTGACCCTCCAATCGACTGTGATCCACCTTTGTTTGTGGAAACACAGGCTGCTGTGAACCAGTTGAAATGGGTCTTTCTCTGGAAAGGGAAGGGTAATCACCAGGACTGCAACTACTGAGGGGTGATGCTGCTGTCAGTGCCGGGCAAGTTCTTTGCTTGGATAAATCTAGTTAGTGTTCACCACCATCTGCTTGAGCACCAGCGTCCAGAGCAGTCAGGCTTTACACCAAAGAGGTCAATAGTTGACTATCCTTGCTCTTCAGGTCCTCACCGAACGCAGACGAGAGTTTCGGCAGGGGCTGCTTGCAGCCTATGTTAATTACTGCAAAACGTTTGATTCAGTGAATCGGGATACCCTCTGTAGGATTCTTGGTCTTCGTGGGGTGCCATCAAAACTGATCAATCTGATGTCTGAACTATACTCTGGTGCTGAGAGTGCTGTGAGATGTGGTGATTCCATCTCTGACTTATTTCCAGGTGTGACTGGAGTTCCTCAGGGGTGTGTACTGGCCCCCACACATTGCAGCACTTGTATGGACTGGATTCTCAGGAGGATGTCGGAGAGATCAAGCTGCGGTGCATCGTTTAGGAATGTTAAGATCTCTGACCTTGATTTCACAGATGATGCAGTCATCTTTGTGGAGAGTCTGGATATCCTTTTGGGGGCCCTCGATGTGCTGAATGAGGAGTCGGAGCCGCTGGGATTATGGGTTTTCTGGGTTAAAACAAAGATCCAGGCTTTCAATGACATCTTGGACGCTACTATCTTCTCTGTTCCTGTTTGTGGTTGTGGTGTAGCGGGCCTGCGGGGGCAGGGCATGATGTGGGGGAGCGTGGTGGAGGAGTGGTCGGCGTGATCACGTGCTTGCAAGGGATATAGGAGTGCGCGCCGACTGAGGCGTTGTAGTGGTTGCTGTAGCCGTTGTGGCCTGGGAGCCTGTAAGTCGTGTGGCTTGTAGAGTGCATCGAGTACGTAATAAAGGGGAGTTACGGGCAACGTACGCTCACGCTCTCGCTCGTGCAATAAAGCAGGGTTGAACTGTTCCCGCACTCGTGTCTGCCTTTGGAGCACCACTACCACGACACCACAGTTTGGCGACGAGGCTGTTTGGTTCGGCATGTGCAGGGTGGTTGAGTTCGGATCGGCAGCGAGTAACTCAGCGCACCCCGCGCGGTTCGAGGTCCCGGAGGAGCGAAGAGCGCGTCGCAGGTTCGCGCGCGCCGCACGCACAGGCTCCGGGGCCAGGTGTCTCACCAGCACGGCCGGCTCAGGCATGGCAGAAGGTCGGGGCACGGCGCACGGACGCGTGCCTGTCTTCGTGGGAGTCGACTTCGAATTGTTTTCTGAACAGTTGGGCTGCTTTTTCCACGGTCACGTTGAGTGGACAACGGCCACGCTCGGAGTTCGTTTAATTGAGGCTTGGCAAATCTTGGGGATGGTTTCTGCGAGGTCACGGCTAAAGAACGAGGACACGCAGTTCAGCTCGGACGCAGCGTCGGACGTCGCGCAAGCTCTGAGGAATGTCCGGGGTCTCGATGGTCGGTGCACAGCAGATGATCCGGAGGTCAGCGCGGTGTTCCAGGCACGCACGGTCTTCGGCGCAGGTCGTGGCCGAGCGTTGCAATGCAGTCAATCGGACGGCGGTCTGAGCACTCGGGGACGTCTACGGTGTGTGTGCCGAGAGTCATCGGCCATCATAACGGTCATGGATGGCGGTGTACGAAGCGACCCTTGCGTCCCGGATCGAGACCTACTGCCGGTACGGTGTTCGGTACATGGCGTACGCTTTAACGCCCCGGGTCGAGTCTTGCAGCCTGGGTACAGAGATCCCAGCAACCCGGAATGGGAGATGCTGCCCGTGTTAAACCTGCCTTCAATTGGTCCGGAGGTGACAAGATCAATGGCAGGGGAGGTTGAGATGACCGGGGCACTGATGCTGCCCGTGTTGAACCTGGTTCCAATTGGTCCGACGGTGACAGGACCAATGCCAGTGGAGGTCGAGGTGATCGGGGCACTGATCGGGTGTCGAGTTGAGTCCACTCGTGCTGCCCTCGCATCGCACGCGTATGCCGGTGAAGCGCTGCCGGCGGTTGGCGGGGCACATGTCTTGGTTGCCCAGCGGGGTCAGCGGGTTGCGCTCCTGCGGTTCGTGGTGCGAGGGGAGGGGCTCGCAGTTCCTGTTTCAGAGTTCGTACCTCCAGGTGCACCTGTGCCTCCCTCGGAGCACGTACCTCCGTGTGGGCCCGGGCCTCCCTCGAGACGCGAGGGTGAGGTTCCGGCGTCGGGGGCCGTGACGATGCAACGTGAGCTGCCGTTCATTGCTTCCTGCAACGTTGATGTGCGGTTCGGGAGCAACGGGAGCCATGCCAGCCGCGATGAGCTCTCGCGCTTCGGCTGCGCTCATGATGCAATGCGCGCCTGTGTCGTTCAGGCGATTTCAACGGGGAGTTGCAGCGAGCCCGTCGCGTTCAAGAAGTTCGCGGATCGCGACTGTCGACGACAAGCAGGTCATCGCAACGTCGCGACGACAACCGGGAGACGGACACGTGATGTGGTTCATGGGTTGCTGTTCATTGCGTATTTGATTTTCATTGCTCAAGTGATGCAGTTTAACGTTGTTGAAATAAATGCCGACAGTTCATGTGTGAGAATATGTTTGGCTGGGATCAATCGATGGGATTTTCATTATAACTGGTGTGATGTGAAGGCTTTGGGGGCGATCATGGCGAATAAAGAGGTTTTATTGACCTCCCGCTGCCACGAGCCACGGGTTGTTACTTTGTCATGTGCGGGGATTTTATCGGAAGAACGCGCTGTACGAAACAAGGAGTTTGCAATTGCACAGATGATGTTCTTATTGATTTATGACAGGCCTGGGTTTGATGTGTGGTTTGTATGGAATTGCTTCCGTCTAATTGCCGTGTGGTTCTCAGAGATCGACTCAGAGCCGGGGCTGGTTCGCTGTTCAGCGTTACCCCCACCTCTAGGTTTGGCAAGGTCAGACGTGCCTGGCGCCTGGGGCGCAACTCTCTGTTCTCGCCCGAGGCCGTTTGGACGTACGTTGGAATCTCAGCTGATTGTAATGCGTGGGTTGTTATGAGGTATTTGTTGCATCCAGCCGACGGCGCTGTTCAGCGTCCCCACCCAAGGTCAGTCGGGTTTGGCGTTGGCGCCACGGCTTCCAGACAGCGGGCTTCCGGCCTCGGAATGTTTATCTGCTTCGGGTCTGGCTGGGGGAGATGTGCCGCCTTGTCGACCGGGGGGGGGGGGCGTTTGATGGTGCCGGGGGAGGTTTTCTCGGGAGGTCGCCGCGACCTCGCCGGAGAGCGTGTAGGCATGAGCCGCCCGGCGGCGCTTCTGCTGCGTAGTGATGCTTCCTGCCTTGTTTCTTAATATCTGCAACGCGGTCAGGGTTTTTGTGGGTTCATTGTGCAACTCAGTCTTTGGAACCTGTCCATTGCAGCTCCACTCGCTCGCATCGACACGTTATATGGTGTGATGACCTGTGCTTTTTCTTTTTGGGGCTATTATCGTTTTTGTACCTTATCTGTTTTTATATCATGGTATCCTATGCTGCTTATGCTTATTATGATGATGGTCATTTAATAATCATGGTTTTAAGAGGGAGGAGTGTGGTGTAGCAGGCCTGCGGGGGCAGGACATGATGTGGGGGAGCGTGGTGGAGGAGTGGTCAGCGTGATCACGTGCTTGCAAGGGATATAGGAGTGCGTGCCGCCTGAGGCGTTGTAGTGGTTGCTGTAGCCGTTGTGGCCTGGGAGCCTGTAAGTCGTGTGGCTTGTAGAGTGCATCGAGTACATAATAAAGGGGAGTTACGGGCAACGTACGCTCACGCTCTCGCTCGTGCAATAAAGCAGGGTTGAACTGTTCCCCCGCTCGTGTCTGCCTTTGGAGCACCACTACCATGACACCACAGTGGTGAGGATGTTGAGGTCATGGAGAGATTATCTTACCATGTCAGTGATATTCACCTCTCTGCTGGCTGTGAGCCAGAGGTCAATAGATGTCTGCATCAGACCTGGGGAGTCATGGATTCACTGGATCATGGGGTGTGGTGCTGCCGGTACCTGTGCGAGAGAATGAAAGTCTTAGTGTTCAGGTCCTTGGTGCTTCCAGTCTTGCTCTGCGGATGTGAGACTTGGCCTCTTACCAGGGATCTGAGACGGACACTTAATTCCTTCAGTATCAGGTCTCTTCGGAGAATCCTTGGCTATCACTGTTCGGACTTTGTGTCCAACGAGCGGTTACTGAGAGAGACTCAAATGAGATTTGTTACCTGCATAGTCCGTGAGCATCAGCTGCGGCTGTATGGACTTGTGGCTCGTTTTCCTAACACTGATCCTGCTCACCAGATTCTTTCAGTGAGGGAGCCTCGTCAGTGGAGGAGGCCAATGGGCCGACCACATGCCTCGTGGTTGCAGCAGGTTGATCGACATCTCAAGGAGATGGGGATGGGCCTGGCATCTGCCTGGGGGATGGCCAGACGGAGGCCCCTGGAGTACCGGCGGAAAGTGGACGCAGCGATGCGCTGCTCCGGCACATGCTCCCATACCTGACCTGACCTGACCCCCGGTAGACCCCCTTAAGGCCCGATTTTTGTTTTTTCTGGTGCGAATCAATTTTGGTACATCATAGGTAATGAAAGTTGTGGTAAAGTTTCACCAAAATTGCGTGTATAGTTTCGGAGAAGAAAGCAAATCCATATTTTGTGGGGAAGCCCCCACTTACACCCCGATACACTGATTTTTAAAATGTCATGAACAAACTTTGGTACATTTTGTGTGATGAAAATTGTGGTGAAGTTTCATTGGAAATGTGTTTCATTTCTGAGAAGAAAGCAATTACCTCTTCGGGTTGGCAATCCCCCCCACCTCCCCCATAAACTCTCTCTGTAGACACCCTCAGGCCTGGATTTTTTTTAATGTGGTGAACAAACTTTGGTTCATACTGGGTGATCAAGGTAGTGATCAAGTTTCATCGAAATTTTGTGTGTAGTTTCAGAGTAGAATTTGTAAGTGTTTGTGGATGGATGAAAGGACGGACAACGTGCCATCCCATAAGCTCCCCAGAACTACGTTCCAGATGAGCTCATAATAATAATAGAAACTGTAAACGCAACCCTGCAATCCCTTTTGTGTTACTGCAAAGTTACTGGAGTAAAGCGGTGTATTATTCATGACTCAATAAGAAGCAGTGTACTGAAAACTGCTTACAATCTGTGACTAATTCGCCTGGGTTTCAGATTGGAGAATATGTTGGGGGGTCGAGAAGACAGTTGGGGTGTGGGGGGGGAGAGTTGGGGGTGAGAGTTGGAGGTTGTGGGGGGTTGTGAGAGTTGGAGGTTGTGCGGGGGAGTTGGAGGTTGGGGGGAGGGTTGGAGGTTGTGTGAGAGTTGGAGGTTGGGGTAGGGGTGTGAGAGTTGGTTTGGGGGGTTAGAGTTGGAGGTTCGGGGGGTGTGAGAATTGGAGGTTGGGGGGTGAGAGTTGGAGGTTGGGGGAGGGTTTGAGAGTTGGAGGTTTGGGGGATTGAGAGTTGGGGGTTGGGGGGTGTGAGAGTTGGAGGTTGGGGGGGGGGGTGAGAGTTGGAGGATGGGGAGGTGAGAGTTGGAGGACAGGAGGTGAGAGTTGGAGGACGGGAGGGGGGGGTGTGATCGTTGGAGGTTGTAGGGGAGGGTGAGAATTGGAGGTTGGGGAGGATCTTCTCCCATGGCCAACAAGAAATTTTACCGCTGAAGTTACACGGGTCTATTGTTCTTCTGCAGGTCCATTTGTGTAGTGGTCGATGCAGCGTTTCAGTTTCCCATACACAACCTGCATTTTTTTTTTCTGCCAGTGTGTCAGGCTGCGCTTGTGCTCCATTGCCTATTCACCGCCCAAATAAATGTCATCTCCCATGGCCAACAAGGAATTTTACCATCCAAATTCTGCAGATCCAGAAAAATTTTGGGCTGCCAGGTTTCATGGCTTTGGAGTTATGGAGGGCACACACACACACGCACATGCACACACACACACACACACACACACACACACACACACACACACACACACACACACACACACACACACACACACACACACCTCGTTTTTTGGTGCAAAAAATGCAGGCATGTGAAAACATTTATCTCGAGATTGCCAACTTTAAGATTCCATTGCACAGCTGTTCATCCATAAAATTAAGCAAACGACTATTGCATGTAACAAGTAAGCGCAAGCAATACAAGGTGAACTTCCCAGTTGGTGATAAAACCTTCCATCGAGTTGGCGGTCGGACGCCGGCTGTGGCTTCACAAGTTCGTAGCACAGATATTTTTTGATTGCAATTATTTTATTTTGTACCCATCATATCAATATCAAAATAATGTACATATAAAGATCTAAGTTGAAACTCGTATCATGCATCTGTAGAACGTTTGTCATGATTTTGTTTCCAAAGTTTTGCATGACTAGCTAACTTTACCAACAAAAATATCATTTACAGTACCAATTAGAAGCCCTCTGATCTACAACACTGTTAGACGAGCTCAGACTCTGCCTCCAGATTTTTTCTTTCTTTTCACAGTGCCGTAGATAAGGTCACCGGAGGAGTTCAACACTGGAATGCCGGTGTCCGCTGGTAAGGGGGAGAACACAGATGAGAATACACATAAAGTAAGTACTGCGATCCATAAGCCTTGTATCAAACATTGTCTTGCTGAGCAAGTTGTTGCAAAAGTGCCAGAATTTGGGTCCAATTGACAAGACAATGTGTAGCCTAATAATCGTGATTTATTAGTTTCCATTTATATCCGAACGACGGGGGCTGGCAGGATATCTTGGCAGTATGTACACTGCCCTTTGAGCTGTCTATCTTGGATTTAGGGGGTACATGAAACGTTCAACATTGGAGCATTTTGTTTGAACAAAGTTACGTAATGATTGAACGAAGCAAATGCGGCGGTGTTCCAAAAAGTCTGTTTTCTGCAGGCATGCGTTGCTGGGTGTTTCACGTACCAGGGATAAACAGTCATTTAATAAATAATAAATGGTAGATAGAATTGGAAGCTAAGTTAGCATGGTCTATGTGTTCAGGTAGATTATAACATTTATTGTAACTAGGGACCTGTTAGAATGAGGTTGTTCTGTTCTTATGTATGCCATGAGAGGAATATAGTTGACATAGGCATTTAATTAGATAGGAAAGTGTAATTCGGACATGTCCTCTCTGTGAATGAGTCAAGACGTCCAGGCACAGTGAAGACAGGGTGGGAACAAATTTTTTTTTTGAACATGTCTGCATCCCGTTTGTGTCTTATAAAACCTCCCCACAGCCCGTGATGGTTCAAGTGGCGCCACGATGCCAGCTGGCCCACACAATGTAACCGTGGCGCCAACTGCTTGCCACATGATTGGCAGAGCCAGTCTGGGGTGAGGGAACATCTAGGTTCTGTAGGTGTGGTTGCAGGGCAGGTCATAAAAGGGACTGCGCACGGGGACAGCCTGTGAGAAAAGAGAATGGGTCAGAAGCCAGTAACAGTCAGAATTCCACTGGAATCTGTACAGTGACCCATCTTTGCACCTCTCTGCTGGTACCGCGGTCGTGAGCTGATCCATGCTGCTCGCCCCTGGAGACCTGCTCGAATTGGAGCCTGTTAATGTTTCCATCCTCGATCCTAAAAGACCTATCCCCCCCCCCATTGTGAGGGAATGAGTGTGTGCTCATAGCACCCTAGGTCGTTATCATTGTATTTAGTGCATTTCGTTTTACTGTGCATTTATTTATTTGTGTCTGTATGTTGTCTCAGGATTCCCCGTTCGTGTTGGCTTGTGATTCCTTCAACAAAACTGTTATTTCTTAGAGATACCTGTCCCCTGATTCCTGCCATTCTTGCGTGCACACAGACCCTTTCTGCCCAGGCTTTTGAAATCCCTGGGTGAGATATAAAGTGGTAAAGTTAATTACGAGACCTGTGGGAGGGAGTGATTCCCTGTAATCCGGCCATTTGTGAAGCACATTGCTTCGGCACTGCGAGTCATAGTTAGCAGACCCATTGATGTGATA
This sequence comes from Eptatretus burgeri, assembly GCF_056783735.1. NCBI lineage: Eukaryota > Metazoa > Chordata > Myxini > Myxiniformes > Myxinidae > Eptatretus > Eptatretus burgeri. The sequence goes on from NC_140966.1 coordinate 88,298,473, forward strand.
TTCCACTGGTCTTTGAGTTTGCTCACTTGGGTTTTTTACGTCGACCCAGCCATACTACCACCTTGGTGTTTTGCGTGCAGTACAATGCATCAATGTGTATGCCATCCATTGGAAGGATCTTAACCCAGAAAGAAGTCTTGTCTGCCAGCGCTGGGGGTGTTTGTGGACATTCAATATTCACCGTTGTCTTTTGTGAAGAGTAGGTAAGTTTTCACCAGCACCATGAACAAATTCCAAATTCCTGCAGATTCAATCAAGCATCAGGCCTGGCCAGCTGGTCCCATCAATACTTGGGTCATAACCGTTCTCTCCAGCCAACCCCACAAGGTGGGAATAATTGTGTCAGTTAAAGACAAAGAACAAGAATATGTAACCAAGATTCAAATCTAGAGTTGTTTTGCTGTTTGCTTCATTACAGGAAGATGTGAACCTCCAATAGTGGCCCGCCAATCTGGCTGCCATCAACTTAAACAGAGAATTTGAACTTTGACCTGAGTACCTGTCTATTTATAATGATTTTTTTTGCCAATAACATTGTTTTTTTCAAAACCCCTATCAATGGTCCTTCCCTGGGGGGGGGAAAAATCCAAAAACTACAAAAAACCCCCCCACAAAAAACCACTTCATTTAAAAATAAATAAATAAACATTTTGCATTTTCTTCTTTTGATCTGTTGTTGATGAATTGGTGTGGTGTTGATGTTGCGCAGGCATGATGGGCTGAATGGCCTCCAACTGTGTCTAATTTCCTTGTATGTGTCTAGTGAGAGGTGATCACTCCTGGAGTGCTCACGATTACACATGCAGCACGCAGTATGTTGTCCAACTTCTCATTGGTATAGGAGGGAAACAATTTTGCATTTTAATGGACATTTCTTACGCTCACTATATGTTCTCCAGCACTTTTAACATCCAATTAGGGACCATCTATGTATTACGTATGCAAATATGGTATCTGCCTTTCCCATCCTCTTCCTGTATACCGTATACACATGTACCAGTCCGAACTGCCCCACTTCCTCCCCACCCCCCTGCACAATCTACACATTGGAACCTGCACTCCACAAATTAATTACATATTCATTTGCATGCCATTCTCTGTAACTACTGAGGGATAAAACCACCCCCAAACCCACCAAACCTCAGCCAGCCAAATGTAAAATTAAGGGCAGCACTTTCGGCCCTACATTGTGGAAGATTCTCTGGCAATGAAATAACAAATGTTATTGGAGAAGCACAGGATCGCAAAGGAATATATTTTAGACACGGAATGCTGTCTGTACATCTGGAAATCCGGAGAGCTGTGTTATAAATGGCCAGATCATGGTGGATTGCAAGAAAACTAATAAAAAGCAATGTGAAGGCATGGCTGGTGAAAATATTGCTCAAATACAGAATGTATGATGTTTGGGGCACATTTTAACGATTTTTCCAAAAGCTGCCTGGTTTACTCTCGCAGTCATGTCTTCCGTTTGGCTTGTTTCCCATCCTGGGTTTGAACGTTGTGCTTCGAAGCTCCACTTATTTAATGTTGGATTAAATCAGCGCTCTATCTTATTACCTGTGGCATTCTGTGATACCGACTTCCCTCTTACTTTCCCACAAATGATGCTTCAACCAAATGAACCGAACTGCCTGGCAAGACGTGGCTGCCTCCACAAACTTACTGGATATTCATTGAAGTTGGTTCTCCTGCTTAATCGTGCGTTGATTTTCCTATTATGACATTTGTACAATGTCTCCAAGTCAACTGCTTCCAAAGTTCAGTAAACCGTTCTGGATCTATGTTTCCACCAAATACACGCCAAACTCTCTGAGATGCAAAAGTAACAGGCCCCGACACTCAGCTTCATTGCGGGAGATCCAAATGATTTTGAGGGCCTTGATCTCTTCGGCATTAAGAAGGGCAAGGTGAGAGGCAGGGGTGTCAGTCCAAAGGGGATTGCATTACTCCATCAAGTTGTGAATGAAGGTCTCACGAATTGTTAAAGGTCAGATTGGCCAAGGAACGACCTTGCACGATGGGGGATGCCCAGCTTGCGGTTGGCTTTGGAGGCCATCTTGGAAACATGATCTTCCAAAGACAAATCATGGCTGATGATGAGGCTCAAAAAGTTTAAGTGACTTCACCTGTTCAAGTGGTTTGCTTAGGAAGTGGATGGGAGGTTTTGAAAGATGTTCCTTTCGGAGAGACAGAGTGAGTGCATGGGATTTATTGTGGTTGAAAGACATATTGCAAGTCTTGAATTAGCTCCTGATTCTATCAAGAAGGAAAAGGCTGCTGCCTGCTTGTCTGAAAGATGAGAAATGATATGGCAGAGGATGAAATATTCAGCAAAGAGATGAGCAGGATTTTCCAGGGAATCAGAAAGGAAATTGGTGAAGATGAGGAACATGATTGGACCCAAGAAACTGCCTTAAGGCATGCCAACCTTGAAAGGGAGAGGATATGAGAGGTTCCTGTTAAGAGCTACACATTGACAATGCGAGTGGAGGAAGTCAGTGATGCAGGGGTGGAGGTGGCCTTGGATGCCATAAGCAGAGAGTTGGGAGGTCAAGGCAGAGTGCTAGACTGGATCAAACGCTCGAGGTATGTCCAGAGAGAGATTGAGGGCTCATTTCTGAGATTGAGGGCTTCCATCCATTGTTTGGGAGAGTAGAAGCAGCATGTCCAGGGTAGAATGACTGGGTCTGAAACCAAACTGGGTCTGGGTCTGAATGATCTGAGATCAAGCCGTTAGAGAAAAGGAAGGATTCGACGTCAAATGCAATTATAAATTCCGTGAACTTGCTTGTAATTGGAAGCATGTAGTTACGAGAATCGGTTTTTGCACCATGTTTGTGTATTGCCGTGATGTTGGCCAATTTCCAGGCAGATGGAAACTGACTGAGAGACAATGCTTGGATGAACAGAGCAGAAAGAAGATGAGCAAGAGCAGCAGAGCAGAATTTTAGGATGCATGCACTGATGCCGGCTGGGCCTGTCGCAAAATCAGAGTTGAGATTTTCCAGAAACCTCTTCATCTTCTCAGATGAGACACAGTATGCATTAGCAGTTGGGTACAAAAGGGCAAGGTAGGTATAGGGAGTGAGATTTTGCGTACACAGGATTTGGATGCAAACACAGAATTGAGGCATTCGGCCTTCTCATGAGCAGTCAGCTGTGGTGCCATTTGAAATGAGGGAAGGTGTGAAGTTGGAGAACACTGAGAGTGAACACACTTTGTGGAATTATCAAAGGTTGCCTTCAGTCAGCTATGCCTTCTAAGAAGAGGAGGTAAGTTGTTTGAAGTCAACTGCCTCACCACATGATTCTGTGCACCAGGGGTGAGAGGATAGGTATGATAACTGTAGACGACATGGAATAAATCTGCACATAAGGGAAAGCAAGCTTCTGTGGAAGGATTGCCAGGCATTATTAATATCAGAAGATGTGGAACTGAAGGACCAGTCATGACATGAGAGAGCAGTGCGCTTCAATCCCAGCTAGTCAGCTTGAGTGAACTGCCAAACTCTACAGCGCTGAGGCAGCTGCTGACAATAGTCAGAGAGATATAGACTCTCACAAGCACATGATCAAACGAACCTGTTGGAGAAGAAGAGGAGCAGGAGACATTAAGCCACACCTTGCTCGGCTTGACGCCATTCAACCAAACGCTTCAAAATCATTAATATCTGCCACGATGAAATTGAGTCTCTTGGCTTGTTAGCTTTCATATAGCAGACTGGTCGGTGGTCTTTGTCTTTTCCTGCCTCCTTTCTGGGCTTGCACCCTCTGCCTTTATTGTGTCATTTCCCCTCTCAGGTTTGGGTGCAAGCAGTCTGCCAGCAACCCACTTCTGGTGAAACTTCCTAAATCCGAACTCAACGCTCACCTGCACTCTTTTCTCTCACCTGTGGAACCAATTTCTTCAGTCTATTGAATCTCATTCCTCCTTCCAGGGCTTCATGACAGCTGTTCACCACCATCTCAGGTAATCCGCCATGCTTACCCATGATTTTTCTACCCTCATTAACCCTTCCCAAGCCATCCTCTTTCTGGGCTTCCAAGTTATCGGGTTCCCCTTTACTCCCTCGTCCCCCCCCCTCCCTTACCATCTTTCCACTGTTTTTCATTCTGTTATTTCCTGGTCTGTTCAGTGTTCCAGCTCCTTTACGAGCCGCAACTGTGTTTACAAAAAAGTTTAAAACTCATGAGCACATTTTGTAATTCTCGGTTTTAAGAATTTTTGTGTTGCTTCCCTTGAAAATGCACTAAAACAACAATTCTACCATAACCACAACAACAACTAGTACGATAGTACAACTATTTCTATTGTTATACTACTGATTTAAAAGCCCCAAATATTCCCACATTCTGGGGTTGGCCGGGCAACGTTTTCGGCACTGGTTGATGCCAAAGTCTTTCGTGAACCGGCTTGACTGAAGGTGACAAGTAGTTGTTCAGCGTGCCGAGGATATCTCACCACTCCTCATAAACGACGTGCGATCTTTAATATTCATTTACAACTCGTGACCAGACTCTGTGGCGTAATGGTGAGTGCATCCGCTCTCGAAATCTGGGAGATCTGCGGTTCAAATCCTGGCCGAGTCGTACCAAAGACTTCAAAGTGGTACATGCTGCCTCCTTGCTTGACGCTCAACATTTAAAGGGACATAGCAGAGACATACGCTGGGAAGGCATGGCGCACCACCCAGTATAAGGCTTGCCAAGAAACTGCTTCGGCAGCACCAGCGCTCCTAAAGTACAGTACTTCAACATAAAAAACAACTACTGCTGGCAGACGGGTCCTCCGACAAAACTTGTGTCCGAGAGACGGCGCACACATTGATGAATCACTTTGCATATGATACATCAGCGCAACAGTTTATAGCTGGGTCGATATTCGAATCCAGGCGAGACTGCTCAGTGGCGAGTGCGTGTACCTCAAAGCTGTCCTACCAGCCACTGAAATAACGTTTTATTTTGTCAAGAATTATAATTCTTCATTTTTTTGAGTTGTTGAATAGTTTCGAAATTCTGTAGTGGGCCCTGAATCCCAGCAACTAAATGCATATTTTCCATAATTGTTGATTGCACAGCAATTTATGCTTGATGGAATAAAAAGTTGCGGTCTAATTAGCAATTATATCCGTCGCATTATTCAGTTGAGGAGCTTGACAAGTGATGTGCTCATCTCTGAACTGTTTGGTGTTAAGTTGAGCTTCCTAAAAATCGAACCCGACTCAAACTGATGTTGGAGCAGGGCTAGAAAATTTGGTCGTATTACAAAGCGAACCATAATGAAGGAGGGAAATTAAGTAAGCAGTCCTTTATTCAATGTGGACTACAAATGTATCGTCGATCTTGCAAGAAGAGGTATTTCACTGGTATGCTCGTTCAATTCCGACGTGCCTTTATTTTCTTCTTCTTCTTTCCAATGCAGTACAAGGCTGCGGGGTAGCATAATTGGCCGACAGCACGACTGTGCCGCTGGCTGGTTCAACGCCCTCTGCTGGTTCGGACAGGAATTTGTAATTTGTTCAGGGCACCGGCGATAGCTCGCCTACTCTTCAAAAAGGACATCATGGGATATTTAACGTCCACCAACGAATGCTGGCAGACAGGACACCCATTTAACGTCCATTTGAGGGGCGGCACACATATTGATGAATCGCCCTGCCTGTGAAACGCCGGGATGACAGTTTATAGCTGGGTCGGGATTCAAACTCAGGCTAGACAGCTTCGAGGTGAGTGTGCATAACTTTAGACCATCCTTCCAGCCCTTATGTACCTTTACAAAACCACCAGATGACAAACTATTACCTCGTCTCCTTCAAACCCTTTCCGATGTGTAATAATTCCACACTCCAACATGCAACTGATGGAAAGTGCCAGAGATACTCACTGAGAATAGCTTCATTGTCAGCAGAGAGACAGAGACGAAGTGGATATCCTTGTTTGTCATACACGACGTTTCCATCTGGGGTGAGGAGCACTCGATTGATGATGTCCACTCGCTGGGCAACAGGGAGAGGGAAGACGTGCCTGAAAAATCTTGAAGTGCTCAGTATATCCTCATGTGTGTAATTTTCTCTACTTTTTATGTTAATGGCATGTCCTTGTCTGAACACTTAAATGATATCGAGGGCACTTAAAGGATACGTGAACACTGAGCAATGTTTAACCAACAGACACTTTAGCAAAGTAAACAACAGTAGAAATACTGAAGCAGAAAGCTTGAATGCAGGAATTCCAGAAGCTTGCATTGCGTGATTTAAGAGCGGATCGTTGGCCTTGGAATCCTGGCAAAAGATACAAATGATGGCAAATTTCTACAGGGATAATAAATATGCACTCCTACGCAATGGTTTTATTGAAGGATTACCACTGTCCAATAATAAATGCCTTTTTCTACACTATAAAGAATCATTAATGAAGTTCATTCTTCACAACTGCCTTCATCGGAAGCCAACTTGGTACATACTGTGATCATCGTCCCTCAAGCTATTGATTTGAGGTTTTTTTGGCATCAAATGAAATTTGAATTTTATGGGCTAAAAATATGATTTGTTTTTTTCTGGACATTGATCAGTGGCTCATGGAGGAGCTCATACATATACCAAATGCAGAACAAAGACATTCGTAGACATCGGTGTACTTGTATGTGAATCACAAGCATCTTTCCCTGCGTCGTGAGCCCAGGCTTCAAATGGGAACACAGAGGCCAGTCTAACAGGATTCTAGTACAACTGCGATCCTTCATCAAGTCTTACAAAAGTGTCAGTGGGATGTATAATGGAAAAGACTTTCATTAATGAAATTACAAGAATTGAAGAGTGGACTACTCAACACGGGCTATCCAGATAAATAAAGGTTAAAAAAAAAAATACCGCTTATAGTCATGATCTCTCTTAACCCTCTCAACGAAGACGATGAAGTTTTATCCAGTGTACTTTTCTTCCAAGCTCTTGGATTTAGATTAATTCTTGGAAAAATGTTTTCATTAACGCAGGCCAATGATTCATTAGGATTGCAGTCATTGAGTAGATGAGTCCAGAAGTCGCAGCTCTGAAAGATACATGCGATCACAAAGCGATCGCTCAAACCAGGGGAGGCTTACCCTTGATTTACCCTTGGCCCGCAATCCAACGATGGCCATATTTTGTTTGGACCACCATATAACCTTCACCATTAACATTTCAGATGGAGTGTAGATTAAGAAAAAAAAATTGCCATCTACAGTCTATCCATAAAATCTCACATCATGAAAATTGGAGAAAAATTATTCAATTTATGAACAAAAGGTGTTTTTTTGTTCGTTTGTTAATTAGGCGCACACATCGATGAATCGCGCTGCCTGTGAAACACCAGGGTGACAGTTTATAGCTGGGTCGGGATTCAAGCTCACAGGTGAGTGTGCATACTGCGCGGATATTCTCCCTGCCCCTATCTAAGGGAAATAGAGTTACTGTATTGGAGGTTTCACAAATTACCCATAAATCTGCAAATATGGAGCTGGGTGATGGATTGTTTTTCCAAGTTGCTTTTCGAGTGACTTTGTTCCTGCTTTCTTCCTCTGACTCTGTGGGAGAAAAAGAATAAATGTCAGAACCTGCGTTCACACTCACAGCCACATCGAAAACAGAAGAAAGGGTTTCATTTCAGGTGAGATCACATTTTATGTTAAAAGAATTTTAATAAGGATTTAGCGATTTGTCACAACGCTTTTTTTTTTTTTTGGAGAATCATGGTAAAATCAGGGATCTGTATTTGCCTCTACTGTGTTGTGGTTTTCCTCTTCTGTATGTTCATAATGTGTGGCTAAGATGATGTATCCACTCTCGGTTACCTGTGCCTTTGCGGAAGCTGCGTAGTAGCTGCCAAAATTCCCATGTGGTCAGCCTCAAATACAGAAATCTATAATACAATATTGTCTTTATTCTTTGAATTCTTGGATAGGAGATTCAATCAGTCCAAAACACAAGGATATACAAGAAAACCGAGGCATGGGAGCCCATCATAACTGTGCAATAACATGATCCCAAGATTCCCACCAATTAGGCGTCAAGGTATTGGGGCAGCACCTGCAAATTTGAAATGGAATTCTTCCCAATCTACATGCACACGTGATTCACATGAAGCAAGGTATCATCAACGCTTCATCAGCATCGTTATTATCATCAATGCAATGCACTGCACTACTATACTCTGTGTAGAGCCTTGGCGCTGCCGAAGAAGGTTCTTGGCATGGGTAATGCCGGTTAGTGTGCCGTTGTCTTCCCACGAGTCAGGCAGGAATTTAGCCTGGGTACCTGCGATTACTCACTTAACCTTCGCAGAAGACACCGTGGGATGTTTAACATCTACCACCTAATGGTAGCAAATGTGACGCCCAGTTTAATATGGCTGGCAGGACAGCCGAGAGATTTTCACACTCGCCTTGGAGCTGTCTATCCTGAGTTGGAATCCTGTCCCAGCTATAAACTCTGGACGTCAAACCGAGTGCCCAGTCTCCCAGAATTAGTTGGTGGACATTAAAGATCCTACGGTGTCCTTGGTGAAGAGTAGGCGAGCTATCGCCGGGACCCTGAACAAATTGCAAATTTTTGCCTTGGGAAAGCACCATCACTCTGTGAAGACCACGGTATCTCATTGCAATGTCCGTGAAGGTTAATGTCTGCCTGCATCGGCAGACAAGTTAAATCATGGATTTATCAACTGAAAGTCAATATGAGTGCAGTGACTGCTGTGCGAAGGAAGATGTATTTCGAGCCTAAGCTCTTTATCAGAGCAAAATAATTGCACCTCGCTTCCTCGACCTTCCAATATACTCTTATTCGACCTAAGTTAATAAAATGTATTATTTACACCAAACCTGGTGTTGGCTTAACGGTTAAGGTGGCTGGCTTAAGATCTTAAGGTCTTGAGTTTGAGCCCCTGTTGTGCCATTACATAACATTAGGTGGGTTGGCTTAGCCTGTCATCCTTCTGAGGTTGGCAAAATGAGTACCAGCTTACTGGGAACAGGGAGCATTGAATCATTTTCTCCTCCACCCATGATTTTTTTTTCTCCTGGCCCCTTAAAGGTTAAATCTAAAGCTTTCCAAATACAATACGTATAAACAAAAGTATGTTACGTCGTTAACTTGGAGGCTTTGTGAACATCTTATCTCCCCTTGGGACAGTGGTAGAGCTTATTTTCTTCACCTACTTATTCCGCCACGGGCCCAGAATTATCTGCATGTCACAGCTGGTGAGCGTTACCCGAATGTGACGTCATCACTGACAAACAATGCCAATGATACTGTGCTCTAACTCTGTACAATGTCTATTGTGACGCAGGATTTCACGTCGTACTTGCGAAATCACGATCAAATCATGGTTTATTGCAAGAGTGGTGGCTATTCCGGGAAAAAGTTTTCATCATTTCCCAAAAGACAAATATTTGACGGGAGTGGATAGCATGTGTTAAACGGGATGGATGGAGTCCAAATCAGGTAAGGATCCCGGAGTATACAAAAACTGGGCGGAGACCTCCACTCGAGATATTTTCAAAATCCACATGTGGAATCTGATCATTTGGCATGATTTTTGGTTCACGAAAAAATATTTTCACGAAAAAAATAAGTGACCACTATATTCGTTATTGTTGTGTGTCTGTCTGTTTGTATGTCTGTCTGTCTGTCTGTCTGTCCAGAGCATAGCTCCGTGGGTTTTGATCCGATCCTGACAAAATTTTGGTGGGAGGTTGAAATCATGATCTCGTTGTGTTTTCCTGAAAATGGGCGTGGTGCGCCCATTATGGGTGGAGCCACGCCCAAAAAGCATGTGTTTTTAGGGGGTAGCCGATTTCAATTTACATCTCCTCCTTGGGGGTTTGTCGAATCTGACAGGGGTTTCGGTATTTGGTTAGCGCAATGGCACCTGCATAGCCCCACAGAGCTTGATTTTTCATTTTCGTCCCAAGGTCAAGGCCACAAGGTCACGAACTTAGAAAATTGCAAATTGTGTTTTCAGGGGGTAGCCGATTTCAATTTGCATCTTCTCCTAGGGGTTTGTCAAATCTGGCAGGGGTTTCAGTATTTGGTTAGCCCAATGGCACCTGCATTGCCCCACGGAGCTCGATTTTTCATTTTCGTCCCAAGGTCAAGGTCACAAGGTCACAAACTTAGAAAATTGCGATTTTGACATAAAAATCCATCTTCTCCGAGGGGGTTTGTCGAATCTGGCAGGGGTTTTGGTATTTCGTTAGCCCAATGACACCTGCATAGCCCCACGGAGCTCGATTTTTCATTTTCGTCCCAAGGTCAAGGCCACAAGGTCACAAACTTAGAAAATTGCGAATTGTGTTTTTAGGGGGTTGCCGATTTCAATTTGCATCTTCTCCTAGGGGGGTTGTCGAATCTGGCAGGGGTTTCGGTATTTGGTTCGCCCAATGGCACCTGCATAATGCGGGTAGCCTGCATAGTAGCCCCACAGCGCTTGATTTTTCATTTTCGTGTCAAGGTCAAGGTCACAAGGTCAAGGTCACAAGGTCAAGGTCACAAGGTCAAGGTCACAAGGTCACGAACTTATAAAATTTCGAATTTTGACATAAAAATCATACGACTACCCAAACTTTGAGAGCCAGGATGACAATATTTTTTATGCATAATCTTGAGGTCATTCCCCACCTAAAGTCTTGAAACCATTTTGCTCTATCTCGAACACCTTGCCCGTGGCGCCCCCTTCAAGTTTGTTTTTACGCTGATTTCATCAAAGTATGGATAATCCGATGAGTGTGAAATGCCATATAGCCTATATGACGTTATATTGTTCCTGGAATGTTTCAGAGGAAGTTTTGCACCAAAGGTCATAATCCTTGGCCTTTGACATTTAAAGGTCACAAAGGTCAAATTTTCAAAGTTGTGGGAATCGAACCGGGTTTTCGACGTTCTTCGACGAACTAACTCCAACAAGCTATAGCACGTCTCCTGTTTCTTTATTTTAATGTCCACAACATTGTTTTGTGACCTTTAAAGGTTATGCAAAGGTCAAATTTTTAAAGTTGTGGAACGAAACCGGGTTTTCGACATTTTGCAGCTAATAACCTGTCACTCGTACCACATCATGTTGATCATTTTTATAACTTGGTCAAACCATCACATTGTCTCATCCTTGACTTCTGAAACAATCTACATCGTCAAATACCGCTCGTGAACCATCGTCGTCTTCAGACTTGTTGAGATCATAACCAAACCGTTTGCACAGACTTCTGAAAAAGCCCTCGACCTAAGGCAATCGAATGTTCGGTATCAAATATCTTTGTGGATTGAAATACAATAATTTTCTTTGAGCTCGAAATAAGAGAATTCGCAACTCTTCATGAGCACACACATATCTATTGAAGGTACAGTATGTTAATAAGAATGCCGCTCTGAAAATGGATGCACTCCCTTGAGTTCCGATTTTGCTGAAAAGCCCGTCCCATTGCGCTGGTTACGTGCCTTGATGCTGTCTACTGATGAGTGAAAGGAGCCTGTCTTTGAATTTTCCAGTGGAGTACACAGTTTGCTGAGCACTTTGCAGAGGATGCTTACAAAGTGAATCCTCTAGTCGTACAAAATGGCAAGGCGGAAGCGTGCAGTCCTCAACCCAAAAGCTGAATAGGAATGCGATTCTGACAAAGTTCACTTTCAAGCTGGACCTCTAATGATCCTTCAAGGTCTGAATCTTGATCAGACATGATCATTTGCAAAAATACGATGGTGAATGACGTTATGATGTTTGTAAATCAGATCAGAAATGGGAGCATGCGCCAGAGCAGCACGTCTCCACATCCACTTTCCACCAGTACTCCAAAGGCCTCCATCTGCCAATCACCCAGCCAGATGCTCGGCCCATCCCCATCTCCCTGAGATAGCGCTCAACCTGCTGCCACCATGAGGCACGTGGTCGGCCTGTTGGCCCCCCTCCACTCATAAGGCCCCCTTCACTCGGAGAATCTGGTGAGCAGGATCAGCATAAAGAAAATGATCCACATGTCCATGCAGCCAAAGCTGATGCTCACGGACTATACAGGTAACAAATCTCATCTGACCAGTTATCGCCAAGGATACTCCAAAGGGACCCGGTACCAAAGGAGTTAGGGCTTTGTCTCAGATCCTTAGTCAGAGTCCAAGTCTCACATCCATAGAGCAAGACTGGAGACACCAAGGAGTTAAAGACGTGGACTTTCGGCCTCCTGCATAGATATAAACAACACCACTGGGGCTGAAGCAGATGGTGGTGAGCCATTTCAGTAATTATCCAAGCAAAGAACTTGTCTGCCACTGAGAGCAGTGTCACCCCTCGGTCGTTGTTGCAGTCCTGGTAATTACCCTTCCCTTTCCAGAGAAAGACAACAAAGCCCCTCTTCCACTCAGTTGGGATGATGCCTCCCAACAGAGCACAGAACTGCATGCAATAACATGAGTACAGCATTTCCTCCAGCCTTGATAAGTTCAGCATGCATGCCAAAAATCGCAGGATCTTTTCCCCCTTTCAACTGGTTTGCTGCAGCCTGTGTTTCCACAAACACAGACGGTTCACAATTGAATCCACTGGACCATATTCTGTACAGAACGTCGATGCTGCCGAAACAGTCTCCTGGGCTATTGGCACAATCCTGGATGGGTCGCCACTCCGATGCAGGATACTTGAATGGATCAATCATCCCAGCAAGCTGGTACTCATTTTCCCAACCTTGGAAGGCTGACAGGCAGAGTCAACCACACCTGGTATTAATTCAATGGAAAAGTGGGATTTTATACTCAGGACCCAAATGATTAAGTCAACACCAGGCATACAATTGAATGGAGGGTCAGCAATGGGGATATAGTAACATCCCTGACATCTAACTCAACAGCTGGTTGGTCAACCTGGTAAAACCACTCAAAATAATTAGCCCAGTGGGCCTTCACTTCAGATTCCTTTGTTGAGAGCTCACCACCCTCTGCTCTAACTGCAGTACACTGAGGGACAGACTTGGAGGAACCCAAAGTATCGATTCCTTTGGAAGCAAGATGAGAATGAGATGAGCTGAGATGAGCCATGAACAAGCCACCCTAAGTCCACGACATTTCGTGAAGTCAAGGAACTATTCTAATTCGTGGTAACAGACCCATGGGAACCAACACATGTCTCTTAACCATCCCTATCAGTGCCAATCGATGCATTAAAATCCCCGAGACTAGAACAGTATCTCACCTGGGGTACTGTTCAACCACTGACTTGAGTGTGGCATAGATTGTCTCCTTCTCAGTGAGATCACTCACCTCAATCGGAGCATATACAGAGACCAGGGAAATGACATCCAGAGAGTGACGAATCCTCAGTCATAACACACTCGATGACCGGTGTTACCTCAACTACCATAGGAGTCAGCTTGTTGGACACAGATACAGTAACTCCCTGGGAATGGTAACCATCAGAGTGACCAGACCAGTAGTGGATGTAGCCACCTACCGTGATCTCTATCTGGTCTATCTGGTCTCCAAACCTCACAAAGTGCTGCGATGCTGATGCCAAGACGCTGGAGCTCAGATGACAGCAGAGGCAGGTGATCATCCTCTCTTAGAGTGAGGGCATTCCAGGCACTCACCTGAAGGGGCTACTTCAGGTTAACCAGAGGTGACTGCCGTCTGGTAGACAACACCTCAACACCACCCCGTCACACACCACCAAAACCTGACACAGCAGGGTTGTCTTATGGTTTCCCTCTATCATCAGAGACTGAGGGTCCCAAAGGCTTTGCCCTAGTTCGGCCATCTAGTGAGCAGCCCTTTGAAGGGCAGCTGCATAGGAGGTACTCCCACGGGGCTGGTTCTTCTGGGTTTGTTTTGTATTGGTATACGTTGCAGAATTAAGTGTTTAACGGTGGCCAGAGTGCAAATCCTGCCACCAACCTCCAATAAATGGCTTACCCAACTGCAGGAGGACATCCACAGACACAGTTGGGTATACCAGATATGGATGTCAGGAGAGCTCCTCCACCTTTTGAGTTTATTAATTGAGTTTGTAAGTACCACACTCAAAGTATGTGACCGCGTTATTTTTGTCAACGGTGTCGTCACACGGGGCGCCATCTGCTATTCAACACTCGAGTTACTCAAGAAGAGAGTCGGCACCACATCTCTCGGGATTACTTATGAAACTGCCGAATTTGACACGGGTCAGATATGGTTCATCAAAGATAACCAATAGGTATCTGTAAGATGCTTGGCTTCATTGAGTGCTGAAACCGACTTTGAGAAAACCTTTAGATTTTTCCCTTAACTACTGTATCTCCCCACCACTCCCTTTCTCATAGTTTAATGTGTTTGTACCGTTTATGTCCACCTTTTTTTCTCATGTTCCTCTTTTGGATTATTTAAATCCATCCATCCATTGGGACCATACTCTGTGCATAGCGTTGGTGCTGCTTAAACAGTCTCGTTGGCTATTGGGCACAATCCCCGACGGGTCGCCATTCTGACACAGTATACCAGCAAGCTGACACTCATTTTGCCGACCTCAGAAGGATGACAGGCACAGTCAACCCCACCTGGTATTAATTCAACAGCAAGTGCGATTTGAACTCAGGATCCGAGGATCCCAAGCCCACCACCCTAACCATTAAGCCAACACCAGGCATAATTCTTTAAATGCTTCCCTCTATTTCGCTATTTCTCCATGAGCCTAAACTTCTGTTTAAAATAATTGCAGCTTCTGTATTTCTCATTTTCTTCCATCTGTCCCATCACATTGTAAAGCCTGCTCTCCATACAGTGTCTACCCAAGTGAAGTATTACTTGTGTCACTTAAGAAACTTGTTTTTTTCTGAATAAGTTCTTCATCGAACCTATTTCATTTAACTGTTGACCCCCTTGGATCTGTACCAGCCTTCTTCGAGTCTGTTTAACCATTTGAGCTTTTGTCATCAAATTTTCAACACAGCTTTATTATGAGAATATGGAGAAGACAAGAATTTGGTCAAAAGGTCAAAGGTACCGTTTAGCATACGGAAGAAGAAGTCCGAATACCAAGCGGATAGGCTTTGCATTTTCAGATGCTTTCTTGTTACTTTTGTTATTAGAAGCAGCCTTGAAAAACACCATGATTAGCTATCTTAACATGAACATACACCTTATCCCAGTTTTTGCTCAAGGTGGAAAACCCCCGTCAAGAGGGGGGGAAATGAAGTCACTACAACGTCCATCGTATGACCCTCAGTCCTCCTGTCAAGTTTGGTTCGGATTGGATAACGACCAAACGTATCTCGGTCAAAAAAAAAAAAAAAAGATACATAGATGCCAAACTGCATATTTTAGTGTGATGATGCCCAAGTCTTATCTGAAATAAAATTGTTTGATGGTTCCACATCTTCTTGTCTACAACTCCCTGTCTTTGCTTCAGCAAACTCTCCCATAAGCCTTCGTCTGCATTAAAAAAAATTGTTGCATAATATGAATATTTCTGTTGTATAGGCTCAGACACTGGACATTTAAATATTATGCAAATTCCAAGCATCTTTTACCTATTGTATCATCTCAAAAGATTATCACATGAAACATTTAA
Organism: Eptatretus burgeri; assembly: GCF_056783735.1. Taxonomy (NCBI): domain Eukaryota; kingdom Metazoa; phylum Chordata; class Myxini; order Myxiniformes; family Myxinidae; genus Eptatretus; species Eptatretus burgeri. Next base: position 88,314,031 of record NC_140966.1, read on the forward strand.
ACAGCTTTGATTCTTTGAAAATATCTGGTTTCATAGTTTCTATTTTTTTTAGGCAGTTGAAGATGTTGTCTCGATGCATTTTCTTCCATTCACAATTGCTATCGGCCTACTGCCTTATCAATTATGGAGTGTCAAAATAGTGTGATGTCTGGGCCTGTGGGACAACAAAATAGAAAACAAGAGCCAATGTAACTAGGACTAGGACATAGGACTAGGACTAGGCAGAGGTAACTAGGACATTGTAACGGCACTTCAAGTTTTACTTTTATTGAGTGTTTATCTGACCTTCATCCAATTCCTCAACGATGGCATTGAGCTCATCAGCATGCATGTCGGGCATCAGGTCTCCGCTTCCTGGTTCCTCAGTAGATTGCAGTAGTTCAGGCACGGAGTGGGGCTCAGTGGGTAGAGGAGACTGAATGGTATATAATGGAGGTGACACTGCAAATATTTCCATTATTAATCAATTTGTTGTTACATCTTATTCGTGAATATAGGCCTACTTGTTTTTATACACCTGATAAATGTATCACAGAATCAATTATTTTTGATGTAACTGCCATGCTTTTCGTTTATGACCGACAAATTACGATACACTAACTGAAAACTGCAGTGGATTTAATGTCTTTCACGCGGTACTGCATAAAGATTGACTTTTAATTTGATTACAACCATCCTCTTCAAGCCCTGTCTGTCGTGAAAGTAAAACGAGAAAGTCTGTAAATGTTTCTGGCAGCATTCAATGTCTGACAAGGAGGCTGCACCTTGCTGTTCCCATTTACATCTCTGCAAATTATCCCTGGAGTTTTCAGACCGACATGATTTATTTTTATGTTCGAAATGTATTCTTCTTCCTTCCTTTAAAAAAACAAAAATCGTCACAATGTATTGCAGTTTTGTCAAGAAAAAAAATATATAGTTGTATATATTTATGTACAGTATACATCGAAATGTATAAATGTACATAAAATATAAAAATGTATATACATTGCATGAAGAAAAAATTATATATATATATATATATATATATATATATATATATATATTCATATATACATATATATGTATAGATACTATTGACCCCTCCAACACTCCTCTAGCCGAAGAAGCTGCAAAAAGCAACCCAAGAAGACCTACACAAGATAAGCACTATGCTATTTTGAACCCTTCCCAGAGTTCCTCAACAACTATAATGACGTTCACACATAGTACACACCTGAGAATCCCAATGCTCCACACCCCCTCAGCTACCGGACCGGTTTCATCGCTTATTGGCAAATCATCAGCGATAGCGTAGAGAGCAATGCATACCAATGAGACTCCCAAGCATGTACCACATGCAAACATCAAAAGCAGTCAATATATATATATATATATATATATATATATATATATATATATATATATATATATATATATATATATATATATATAAATATATATATATATATATATATATATATATATATATATATTTTTTTTTTGAAAGTGTGTCTGTCTGTATGTCTGTGTGTGTGTTTGTCTGTGACCTATGCACGTGAAAAGTACTGGACTGATCCTCACCAAACTTCACATGCTGACAGAACATGTACCCGGGAGTGTCCCGATGTAAAATAATTGTACTTCCGACTTGCGGTTTCCAAATTGTGACGTCATCACCTGATTTCGTAACGTTAATTTTTCAAGTTCAGTCGATTGACATGGGGCCAACGCCATTTGCAATAGAATGAAAAAATAATGCTCCAGTCAATTGAAGACAATGACTTCCGACTTCCCAGTTTCCGAATTATGACGTCATCACCTGATTGCGTAACGTTAATTTTTCAAGTTCAGCCGATTGACATGGGACCAACGGAATTTGCTAGAGAATGAGAATTAATTAAGTCACAAATGATGACATGAAACCAGCCTCACATTGTTGAGGCATTATGGTTTTTTATCTGATGCGGCAATAAATCTTAACATTTTTGAACTCGAGTCTTCTGCATATAAAACATGGCGGGGAAAATATAATATTATAGTGGTGATGAAAAAAAATAATAATGGTGGCAGCCTCTACAATTTTACAATTAACTGTGACATATACTCCTTCAGACCCGCCGTCATCCATGGGATTCCTGTGCGGATCACGGGTATCCCTGCTAGTATATAAATAAAGAAAGACCCACCCACATTTCTCACCTGTGAATGGAGGGAATAGCCAATCAGCTTTCACCTAATCAATTAAACCCAGGTGGCTAGGATTATATAAACGATTAACTCCTCCCACACTCCTCCAGCCAAAGAAAATCTATTTGTGCCTGAAGAAGCCGGCTGTGAAGCTGGTGAAACGTTGCCTGAGACTGTGTCTGCTCTCGCTTTGTTGCTCAAATTAGCAGTCAATCGAGTTTTTACTTTTGGTTGTAAGTGCCTTCTTCTTTAAAAATGTGTTATCCTCGCTGCCCCAAACTTAAATACTTTGCATTAAAAGTTTTACAGTGGATTATATTTAATAACTAGAACGGCACTCGGGAGAGAGCATACCTGCGCCAAGCTGAACAGTTTACGTTTTGTATCCGACTGATAGGCCAGATGTGCATCTGGACCTTAAACAAAATCTAATTGACTGGTTCTTCTCATCTACCAAACTCATCCACCTAGTTTCGTCATAACTCATTGATAACTTTTTGACATATTATGCTGTACATCGTTTTTGACCCGAGATCTCTCGATGGTGAAGAATCACTCGAAAAAATGATTGTATCTGGATGTGGATTCAGGTCTTCACCAAAAATGAATCACTTTGGCCTTGTCACACACACAACTTCTCCACCAAGTTTCGTCCGAATCCGTCCATAACTTTTTGAAATATCATGCTATATATCATTTCTGGCCCGAGATATCTCAATGGTGAAGAATCACTTTAGAAATCCTAGTATATCTAGATCTTCTCCAAAATCGAATTGGCTTGTTCTTGTCACCTACCCAACTCATCCACCTAGTCCTGTCATAATCCGTCAAAATTTTTTGAGATATTGTGCCATACATCGTGTTTGGTCCTATCTCTCAATAGTGAAGAATCACTTTTAACAATTCTAGTATCTGGATCAGGATCTTCATCAAAATCGAATCAGTTCATCTTTGTCACATACCAACCTGTCCAGCAAGTTTCACCCAAATCGTCCATAACTTGTTGAGATATGCAGCACACAAAGCAGACAAACAAACAGACAAACAGGGATGATACATAACCTCTGTCCATATTAGGTGGCAGAGGTAATTCGTGAAAGTAAGCTCATCATTGGATTTATTATCCCCAGAATGTTGATTTTGATATGATTGATTAACCTTCAGAACAAATTTTTCCCATCAGTAATGAATCAACACTATTGCACCATTCTACCTTCATATTAGCACTATCCCACTATAATCCACAGCTTGAGATGCTGTTTGTGCTTTCACATGATTTTATCCTTTCTGGCACTAAAATCAGCATGTACAGGCTATTTCCCACTCTGATGAACACAAACCACATCATTCAGATAAACCCCTGGAGATTTTAATTCACACTCCCTTTGTGTTCTCATCAGAAATGTGCAATTTCCCACCTCATATTTATTGTACCGATTTCTCTCACCATGTGCATAATTACAAAATTCCCAGCAAAAGCCTTCTGCTGCTCTACTTTAGAGATGCTTTGAAACTAAGCTTGAAACACACGCGTGCAGGTGTTGAACATAAATGGAATTATCAACTTAGCTTGCTTCCGCTGCAGGGAGCTAAAATAGAGTGCATGGGATGATCAATATAGGATTTTATGAGGCATCGTGACCGATACAAGGGGGATGGGGAGTGGTGGGGAAGAGAGCAGGAATCTGCTCCAAGCTGATGATGTGTACATGGACGATCCATCCATTGGGACCATACTCTGTACAGAGCGTTGGTGCTGCCTAAGCAGTCTCCTTGGCTATTAGGCAGAATCCTGGATGGGTCACCACTCCGACACAGGATACCAGCACTCTGGCACTCATTTTGCTGACCTCAGAAGGATGACAGGTAGAGTCAACCCCACCTTGTATTAATTCAACAGCCGAGTGGAATTTGAACTCAGGATCCTTGTATTGGATCCCAAGCCCACCACCCTAACCATTAAGCCAACACCAGGCATACATGTATGATGCCCCCTTCGATTGTGTTGGTGAACTGTTATTTTGCACACAAAACTTTCCTAACCTACAATCATTGGTCAATCGGTGGAAATTATTGTATGTGCAAAAAGTTATCGCAAGATGAAAATCTCGTTTCGTGTGTTTATTGTTACGTCCGTCACCGAAGATGGATGGAGGTTATGTTTTCACCCCTGTCTGTGTTTGTCTGTTTGTCCCTCTGAGCACGACGTCTCAAAAAGTTTGGGCGGATTTGGACGAAACTTGATAGACAGGTTGGGTGTGTGCCAAAAATGAATTGATTAGATTTCGGTGAAGATCTGGATCGAGATCCGGATACTGGAATTTTTAAGCGATGCTTCACTCTTGAGTGTTTGGCCAAAAATGATATATAGCACGATATGTCGAAAAGTTATGGACAGATTGTGACAAAACTAGGTGGATGAGTTGGTTAGATGACAATAACAAGCCGATTCGATTTTTGTTAAGGTCCAGATTCAGATCCGGTCTATCAGTGGGATACAAAACGTAACTGTTCAGCCTGGCGGAGGTATGTGCTCCACGAAGAGCCGTTCTCGTTAACTGGTATGTCATGATAGTTCATCAAACCTTGTATTCTTGGGAACACTATCGAAGAGCGAAAACATACAATGCTTTCATTAGTGTGGTGAATGCAAGGCATCGCATGGTTCGGTGTAGTAAATGGATATTTTAGGACCTCAAAAAAAATCCAGGTTCACATTATTCAAATCTGATGCCAAAGTCTGTGGGATGTATTCCATTGCTATTGACAGGCTTGACAACGCGAAATCTGAAATAACTGGAACGGAACTCTGTGTGGTGGCAGAGGTAACTAGGGTAAATGAAAAATGATATCGAATCCCACCTCCAACCTATTAAAAACCAATATCAGGTGTTGGACGTTCCCACAATAGCAGGTGAGTAAAGGTCCATTCTCTGACGAAGGCACAGACAGGCCATATATGATATCAAATGTGCACATGCCAAGGCATTGTCAATGAAATTGTGTCTCGTGACTCTTGGTAGGGTAGTGTAGAGACAAACTTACAAGGCAGGGCAGTTGTTTTTTCTTCTCTTTCTCCTTCTTCTCCGGGAAGTGTCGGAGTTCTGTGTACTATGGAGTCACACCATGCTCCACTCCTTTCACCCTCAGCCACACGCGAGGAAAATTCATACATGGTACTTGGGCGTAAGTGTGATACCAGTATACGAGGAGATGGAGCTGTACGGTATAACCACGCTCCACTACGCCATTGCTCCCTGTAACGTACCATGTACACACTGACACAAAGTTGATAGTTAATAAGTGGTGTATTCCTTATTTCCTGATAATTTGCATAAATGACATATTCTACAACTACATAGCATCAATCTTCATCAACCCTAACATCATTTGCTTGCCAAATCATCCTCAATCGTGGTTATACAGTCACTTCAATTATTATTATTATTATTTTTTTGTGAACCTTGTCGAGGCTCGTGAGAGAGCTAACACACAACACACAGCAAGGGGGGCATGAGACCAGAGCGATGGGAGTGGAAAGGACAAAACAGTGAGGAACAGAGACATTAGGAGATCTGTGGAAGGGATGGGGCGGGGAACATGGGGAATACAAGATGGACATTACAGGGACTTTCAGGAAGGAAAGCAAGGAATTTGAAGGAGGTGGGCTTGGGTGGATTAACGGGGGTAGAAAAGATCGAGGATTTGGATGGGGATGATAAGAGGTGGTGGTGAACAGCTGTTTTGAAGGCCTGGAGGGAAGGATGGGATTGAATAGAGTCTTCTTCTTCTTTCGGCTGCTCTCGTTAGGGGTCGCCACAGCGGATCATCCGTTATGATCCGCATAGTGATTTGGCACATGTTTTACGCCAGATGCCCTTCCTGACGCAACCCTGGTCGTCTCTTACGACACAGGGATATGGTACACCTATTTTAACCGGGGTATACACTGGTACTCATTTCGCCAACCTCGGAAGGATGACAGGCTGAGTCAACCCCCTGGTGTATTAATTCAGTGGCCCAACGGGGCTTGAACTCAGGACCTTTTGGATCCCAAGCCGCTGCCCTAATCACTGCCCCAACACCAGGCAATGGGATTGAATAGAGTGTGGGAGTTTATTCCAAAGGTGGGAAAAAGAGGAATGAAAGAGTGAAGGTGAGCAGTGATCCGTGATTTTGGTAGTTTTACCAGAAGGGGGTTGTTGGCAGACCTTGAGCCTCCTGCGGAAATGTGGTGGGGACAAATCGCAGAGAGAGCAAGGGGGGGCGAGGCTGGAGAAGAGATGGTAGAAGACAGAAAGACTACCGACCAGCCTGTAGTGAGAGCGTGAGAGGCCCAAAGACTCAGCCTCATCGCGGGAGACGCCAATGATCCGAAATGCCTTGTTTTTCACAGCGTGAAGCCGAGAAAGGTGGGAGGCAGGAGCACCAGCCCAGAGGGAAGAGCAGTACTCCATCAGGCTGCAGACGAAAGCTTTGTAAGTGGTCAGGAGCTCAGATGGGCCGAGGAAGGACTTTGCACGACAGAGGATTCCCAGTCGGCGGCTGGCTTTGGATGCTGGGTTTGAAATGTGGCTCTCCCAGGAAAGGTCATGACAGATAGTGAGACCCAGAAGCTTGAAAGAAAGGTCTTCTTCCAGAGGATTGTTGAGAAAGTGGATGGGGGGGGGGGGTTCGAAATGGTCCTTTCGGAGAGACATAGTGAGTGTGTGAGATTTGTCTGGAATGAAAGACATGTTCCACGTGTTGGACCAGTTTGTGATTTTACCCAGATCTGCAGTGAGCGAAGAAGCTGCTACTTGCCGGTCTGAGGGATAATAGATGGTACGGCAGAGGGTGGAGTCATCAGCAAAGAGATAAAGAGGATTTTCCAGAGAGTCAGAGAGATCATTGATGAAAACCAGAAAAAGAACAGGGCCCAGAACGCCACCTTGAGGAACTCCAGCCTGGACAGGAAGAGAGGATGAAAGAACTCCATTTAGGGCCACACGTTGACTGCGCCAGGAGAGGAAGTCTGCGAGCCATGAGTGGAGATGGCCTTGGATACCATAGGAAGGGAGTTTGGTGAGCAGGGCAGGGTGCCAGACCGTGTCAAAAGCATGCAATATGTCTCGGGATATGCCTCTGATTTCATGTCCAGCATTGAGGACCTCCATCCATTGTTGGGAGAGCAGAAACAGCATATCCAGGGTAGAGTGGCCTGGTCTGAAACCAAATTGAAGATCAGAAATCAAGCCATTGGAGAAGAGGAAGGATTTAATGTCTGAAGCGATGATGGATTCTGTAAACTTGATGATGATTGGCAGAAGGCTGATTGGTCTGTAGTTGCAGGGATATGTTTTTGCACCTTTTTTATGCAGGGCAGTAATGTTTGCTGATTTCCAAGCAGATGGCAAATGGTCTTGAGCAAATGAGAGGGTGAATAGAACAGAGAGAGGGTGAGCAAGAGCAGAAGAGCAGATTTTTAGGACACGTGGGCTGATGCCGTCTGGACCAATTGCAGAATCTGAGTTGAGGTTTGACAGCAAGCTCTCCACCTTGTCAGGAGAAAAGGACACAGAGTCCTGGGATAGTTGGGTGCGACTGGGTAAGGTGGGTGGAGAAAGCGATGGGTTTTGGACACAAGATTTAGCTGCAAACACTGAGTTTAGGCATTCAGCCTTTTCACGTGCGGTATCAGCAGTGCGGCTATTTGAGGTAAGGGTGGGGATGGAGGGGGAACATACACCAGAAACAGATTTGATTAGATGCCACCAGGATTTTAAGGAGGGAGAGAGGTTTGAAAGTTCGGACTTGAGCTAAGAAAGATGTTGTTTTCTGGCTCTCCTCAGGGAAGATACACACTTGTTCTGAGCTTTATGGAAGGAACTGAGATTACCCTCAGTTAGGTTTGTTTGACATAAGGCAAAGGCAAGTTGTTTCAGGACAACTGCCTCGCCACAAGCTTCAGTGAACCAAGGGCGGGAGGAAGTGTAGCACAACTGAAGCCGAGACGGGATAAATCTGTACATGTGGGAGAGTAAGTTTCTTTGAAAGAATTCCCAGGATGAGTTGATGTTGGAGAAAGTAGTGATGGGAGATCTGTCTGGTAGCTTGATGGCTGCTTGGAGACCCTGCCAGTCGGCTTGAGTGAAATGCTCGACTCGACGGCAGTGAGGTGGTTCTCTGATAATAGCCAGTGAGATGTCCACTTTGACAAGGACCTGGTCAGAAGAACCGATTGGAGAAGAGGAAGAGCAGCAGATATTTTCAGGGAAATTTGTCAAAATCAGATCCAGAAGAGATGGAGTACCATTGGTTGAGATCCGGGTCGGGAAGTTGACCGATTGAGTCAGTCCCAATGAGTCACAGAAAGCTTTTGCTGAGGTGCCATGACAGGTGAGGGAGGTAGCCACACCTAGCCAACTGGCATGATGACAATTGAAGTCGCCACATATGAGGAAGAGAGAGTTTGGATGAGAAGATAGAAGATGGTCCATGTTTTCGGATAGTGAGGTGTAGATGGAGTCATTACTGTGAGGTGGACGGTACAGTACACATATAAACATGAGGTGGGAGTGGAGGGAGCCTTAGCCAGAGGTATTCCTAGGGGTGTGGGGGAGTGAGAGCAGTGCATGGAGAGTGAGGAATAGAGTCTTTGATGAAGAGAGCAACACCTCCACCAGGACGAGGCTCAGGTCTGTCATACCGGAGGAGGGAGTAACCAGGGAGAGATACTTGTGAGTCAGATACGTCTTGGGGGAGGAAAGTCTCTGTAAGGGAAATTATGTCTGGTTTGTCAGTGGCAACCTGTGTGGAAAGATCTGAAAGGTTTGAGTGAAGGCCCCGGATATTTGAGGTCCATACTTTTAATGAAGAGGGAGGGGAGGAGGCTTTGGGTGCAGGGGTGGGAGAGGAGGGGGAGGGGAGGACGAGGGGTAGGAGGTAAGGAGGGTTGTTGAAAGAGTGTGGGGGATTGCAGAATAGCTCGGGGAGGGGGCCGAATGAGGAGGAGAAAAGGCTCTGTGGTGCTGGGGGAGAGGGGGGACAAGAAGGGGAAGAAAGCGGTTGAGGATTTGAGGAGGTGGAGTGAAGAGATGGAGGTGAGAGGGCAGTGGAAGGAGGCAGCTTTTTGGATGAGAGGGGGAGGGCAACTTTGAGAAGGGTGAGTGAGGGGGTGAATGGTGGGAGAAGGGTGAGTGTGGAGAGTTGAGGGAGAAAGGTGAGGGGGAGTTTATGAGAATGGGAGAGGGAGGTTTGGAGTGAGAAGAGTGTGATGGTTGCTGTGAGAGGGGTGAGTTGGCACTGAAGTTGAAAAAAAATGAATGGTTGATGGAAAGCGAACATTCATAACAAACTGTGGTTCAAACATTTTTTAGGTTCGAGATGCGATTCAACACATTTCTTGAGGGATGCAAAAAAGGCGAATTAAGAGAATGGAGAGAAGAAACGCTGCAACAGTTGGATTTTTTTCGGCAAGGTATGAAGGAAAGGTCGAATTGAGAGCAGTCTGTTTGAATAGCAGAAGAGTTCCACACATGTGAAAGAAGAAGATAAAGCATTATAAGAGATAGTTTTTATTATTATTATTATTATTAATATTATTATTGTTTGAGAGCGTTTTCATCAGATTAGGTCATGGAAGTGTTGTAGAAAAAATTGTGAGGTGAATGGTGAAATTGGGTCTGGAAATGCCAGGGGTCGAAACAGATCACGTGGTTATGGGAGAATCACTTGGCTCTGGGAGGTGTATCGTCAAAAGTGAAATTATTTATTTTAAATAAGGATTGCATAACATTCGGAAATGGGAAGGTTGAAGTAAAATCGTGGAAGTGTGTGGTGAATTTGGAACTGTAAATGCAGTGTGAAGCTGCACTTCCACATATATATATATATATATATATATATATATATATATATATATATATATATATATATATATATATATATATATATATATATATATATATATATATATATATACACATCTTCTTCTTCTTTCGGCTGCTCCCGTTTGGGGTCGCCACAGCGGATCATCCGCATGATCCGCATAGTGATTTGGCACATGTTTTACGCCGGATGCCCTTCCTGACACAACCCTGGTCGCCTCTTACGACACGGATATGGTACACCTATTTCAACTGTGGTATACACCGGCCCAGTACACTGGTACTCATTTCGCCGACCTCAGATGGATGACAGGCTGAGTCAACCCCCTGGTGTATTAATTCAGTGGCCCAACGGGGTTTGAACTCAGGACCTTTTGGATCCCAAGCCGCTGCCCTGACCACTGCGCCAACACCAGGCTCATATATATATATATATATATATATATATATATATATATATATATATATATATATGTATATATATATGTATATATGTATATATGTATATATATATATGTATATATGTATATATGTATTTATGTATATGTCAGGTCAGGAATTGGAGCATGTGCCAGAACAGCACGTCGCTGCGTCCACTTTCCGCCGGAACTCCAGGGGCCTCCGTCTGGCCATCCCCCAGGCAGATGCCAGGCCCATCCCCATCTCCTTGAGATGATGGTCAACCTGCTGCAACCACAAGGCACGTGGTCGGCCCACTGGCCTCCTCCACTCATGAGACTCCCTCGCTGAGAGAATCTTGTGAGCAGGATCAGCGTCAGGAAAACGAGCCACATGTCCATACAGCCGCAACTGACGTTCATGGACTATGCAGGTAACAAATCTCATCCGAGTCTCTCTCAGCAACCGCTCGTTGGACACAAAATCCGACCAGCGATAGCCAAGGATTCTCCGAAGAGACCTGGAACCAAAGGAATTAAGTCTCCGTCTCAGATGCTAGGTCAGAGTCCAAGTCTTGCATCCATAGAGCAAGACTGGAAGTACCAAGGACCTGAAGACTCGGACTTTCGTCCTCCCGCACAGGTACCGGCAGCGCCACACCCCATGATCCAGTGAATCCATGACTCCCCAGGCCCGACCCAGACGTCTATTGACCTCTGACTCACAGCCAGCAGAGACATGAATATCACTGCAAAGGTAAGTGAATCTCTCCACGACCTCAACATCCTCACCACAAACAGACACAGACAGGACAGCAGCATCCAAGATGTCACCGAAAGCCTGGATCTTAGTTTTGACCCAATAAACCCGTAATCCCAGCGGCTCCGACTCCTCATTCAGCACCTCGAGGGTGCCCAAGAGGATGTCTAAAGTCTCCGCAAAGATGATTGCATCATCTGCAAAATCAAGGTCCAAGATCTTGACATTCCCAAACGATGCACCGCAGCTTGATCCCTCCGACATCCTCCCTAAAATCCAGTCCATACAAGTGCTGAAAAGTGTGGGGCCAGTACACACCCCTGACGCACTCTCGTAACAACTGGAAATAAGTCAGAGATGGTACCACCACACTTCACAGCTCTCTCAGTACCAGAGTAGAGTTCAGACATCAGATCGATCAGTTTTGGTGGCACCCCACGAAGACCAAGAATCCTCCAGGGGACATCCCGATTCACTGAATCGAACGCTTTACAGAGATCAACATAGGCTGCAAGCAGCCCCTGCCGAAACTCTCGTCTGCGTTCGGTGAGGACACGAAGAGCAAGGATACAGTCAATCGTTGACCTCTTTGGTGTAAAGCCTGACTGCTCTGGACGCTGGTGCTCAAGCAGATGGTGGCGAACCCTATCAAGAATTATCCGAGCAAAGAACTTGCCCGGCACTGAGAGCAGCGTCACCCCGCGGTGGTTGTTGCAGTCTTGGCGATCACCCTTCCCTTTCCAGAGAGGAACAACAAGGCCTCTCTTCCAATCAGTTGGGATGATGCCTGTGTTCCAGGCAGAGCACAAAACTGCAAGCAACGACATGAGTGCAGCATTTCCACCAGCCTTGAGAAGTTCAGCATGGATGCCACAGATCCCTGGAGCTTTGCCGCGTTTCAACTGGTTCACCGCAGCCCGTGTTTCCACAGGCAAAAGTGGACCACAGTTGATTTGAGGGTCAGCAACAGGGATTGTAACACTCTTAACGTCCAACTAGACAGCTGGTGGATCAGCCTGGTGCAACCGCTCAAAGTAACCGGCCCAGCGGGCCTTCACTTCAGACTCCTCTGTCAAGAGCCTACCACTCTCTGCTCTAACTGCAGTGCTCCGAGAGATGGGCTTGGATGAACGCAATGCGCGAATTCCCCTGTAAGCGGGACGAGAATCACCTGTCCACAGGTGATGTTCTACCCCCTCACAGATTCCTCGCACATAGGCCTCCTTGTCCACCCACAGGGCACGTACAGTTTTACGCCTTAGCTCCCTGAACAGCTCAGCTCTGCCATTCAGCCTGGCCCTGCGACTCTGGTCAATGGTATCCAGTGTCCCTTGAGAGACAAAATTCTTCTTTGCCCTGCGGTGAGTTCAAAGACATCCACCGTCAACATCAAGGACGGTGGTCTTGAAGGCACTCCACAACTCTTCAGGACCCCTCAAAGCACCCAGACCCCCCAAGTGTCCACTCAGCCTGTTCGCAAACTCCTCAGCTACTCTCTCATCCCTGAGCTTGCCAACATCCAGCCTAGGCTGGGATGGTACCATTCTCCAGGATTTAAGGTGCAGCTTTAGAGTTGCTACAACAAGCCTGTGGTCAGTATTGAGGAACTGAGCACTCCGGTAGACCCTGCAGTTCTGGATCATCCTCCAACGACCATCAATGAGGCCATGGTCAATCTCCTTTGCCACACCGCCAGCGTTGGAATACCAAGTCCAGCGATGAGCTTGTGGGCGCTGAAACCATGAACCAGCCACCCTAAGTCCATGACTTCTTGCAAAGTCAAGGAACTTAGTGCTATTCTGGTTCATAGTTCCTGACCCATGGGGACCAACACACATCTCATAATCATCCCTATCAGTTCCAGTCGATGCATTGAAATCCCCCAAGACTGGAAGTGTATCTCGTCTGGGGCACTGATCAACCACAGACTCGAGCGTGGCGTAGAATGCATCCTTCACGGTGAGATCACTCGCCTCAGTCGGAGCATAAACAGAGACCAGGGAAATGACACCTAAGGAGTGACGAATCCTTAATCTCATAATACGCTCATTGACCGATATTACCTCAATTATCATTGGGGTCAGCTTATTGGACACAGCTACAGCAACTCCTTGGGTATGGTAACCATCAGAGCGACCAGACCAATAGTAGGTGTAACCACCCACCATTATCTCGCCGCAATCCGGTCTCCGAACCTCAGAGAGAGCTGCAATCCCGATGTCCAAACGCTTGAGCTCAGATGATAACAGAGACAGGTGATCATCCTCTCTTAGGGATAGGACATTCCAGGCACCCACCCGAAGGGACCGCCTCAAGTTAACCCAAGGAGACCGCCGTCTGGTGGACGACACCTGGTGGACGGCATTGTGTCCTCTTCGTGAAGTTTAGCTAAGAACTCTTCGCAAAATTGAAGACGGCGGTCGTCATCTCCATCATGAAGGGCATGCAGTAAGCGTGGAATGTAAGGTTTCCATTTTTTTCTGGTGAAGGATACGGATAACACTTGATTGGCTCACTTCCAACTCTGCAGATAAATGGCGAGTTGACTTTTGCGGACTTTGTTCCAGTCTTCTGATGGCTTCTTCAGCCTTAGCTACATTCGTTGCCGATTTCGGACGACCACACTTCTTTGCAGTGGCTACCGACCCTGTAGCTTCAAATTTCTCGACAATCAATCGTATGTTTCTTCGCTGAATTGGGTTAATATCGAATTCCTGTGCCAAAAGGCGTGCCGCCATCGTTGGTTGTTCATTACATTTGTAGTAATGTTTCACGGCCGCAATGCGTTGATTCATTGAAATTTGGTGCAAATTCAGTAACTTTCCAAACTCGCAACAATAACCTGCAAAACAAAATCAAAAATAAATAAATTACGAAAATTAATAATCTGCAAGACAATTATCAACAACATGACTTCCCAGAAAGAATCTGACAGCCGAAAAAAACAGAAATCGGGCGCTACTTTTGACTCACCCTGTATGTATATGAGGGTGGTCCAAAAACAGCAAAAAAATAAAATAAAATAAAATTTCAGATGTTGTCTCCACAAGCCTTAAATTATTCCACTATGATTCAATAACGTGCATAAATTTTAACTTGATCGGAGGTGATTTAGAGGTCGCTCCATATGACAACTTTTAGTTTCATGAGTTGGTTAAAGTAGGGTATGGTCAGGCAAAGATTACAGGTACTTCTGGATGTCCGAGGTGGAAATGCAGTCCATTTTCACCGAGGAACTTCAGAAGTGTACGGATTCGCATCTCACCATACCCTAATTTAATATAACTAGTACGGACCCGTAGGGGCGGGCCCGTAGGTGCGTGCCCATAGGTGAGTGCCAGTATGTGCAGCCCTCTATCGCCCTCCTCTTTCACCCCCCTCTCTTGCCTCCTCTCTCCCCCCTCTCTTGCCCCTCTATCCCCCCTAGTCTCGCCCTTCCTCTCTCCCCCTCCTCTCTCGCCCCCACTCTCATCCCCCTCTTTCACCCCCTCTCTCACCCCCTCTCTCGCCCCCTCTCTCTCCCCCTCTCTTGCCCCCCTCTATCCCCCCTCGTCTCGCCCTTCCTCTCTCCCCCTCCTCTCTCGCCCCCATCTCACCCCCCCTCTCGCAGATATTGGTCGACAGATAAATGGCCGTAACTTGGGAACTGCTCGTCCGATTAATATCAAACCTCGAAAAGGCACATCCGCGGGTCACCAGCAATATTCCTGGCAAGTTTCAATCAGATCGGACCGTCAATCGTGCAAATAAAATAAAAATAACAAATAAATAAATAAACATTAATTGTGACGTCATTTGTGTTGTCATAGCACCGTGCCTTGTCATTGGTCGACAGATAAATGGCCGTAACTTGGGAACCGCTTGTCCAATTAATATCAAACCTTGAAAAGGCACATCAGCGGGTCACCAGCAATATTCCTGGCAAGTTTCAATCAGATCGGACCGTCAATTGTGCAAATAAAATAAAAATAATAAATAAATAAATAACCATTAATTGTGACGTCATTCGTGTTGTCATAGCACCGTGTCTTGTCATTGGTCGACAGATAAATTGTCGTAACTTGGGAACCGCTTGTCCGATTGATATCCAACCTTGAAAAGGCACATCAGCGGGTCCCCGGCAATATTCTTGGCAAGTTTCAATCTGATCGAAACGGTGATCGTCCGGTTATTCATAATTTGGGAAAAAATTGGCATGATAAGGTGAGAAGGTGGAACGACACCTTCAACACCAGGTGGAACACACCTTTTCAACACTGAAAAAGCAGTAAAATGGCCATAACTTGGGAACCACTTGTCCGATCGATATCAAACCTCGAAAAGGCACATCTGCGGGGCCCCGGCAATATTCCTGGCAAGTTTCAATCAGATTGGACCGGCGGTCGTCGAGAAACGGCGGTCGCAGACAGACAGACACACACACACACACACACACACACACAGATTGCTGGAATTATAGACAGATAATAACTAAATAAATAACGAACATATTTTTCGTGAATCATTGAATCTAAGACACTGGATGTTGGGCCGGCTAGAAATAAGTTTAGACGGGAGTGGAGACAGCAATAGAAGCGGAGATGATAGTGGTATTTGGTAAATGAGACAAAATATTCTAATAGTTTGTAATTCCATTGATTGAAAAATTAGGGTATGGTGAGATGTGAATCCGTACACTTCTGAACTTCCTAGGTGAAAATCGACTGCATTTTCGAACTCAGTGGGGTCGATTTACTTTAAGAAATGTTTAGACGGACAACAAATTAATTATAGATTAGAAAATATCGAAATGAGGAGGATTAGTGACTCAACTCCAGTCATGATAAATCTTGTTTTAGGTTATATTTTCGAAATGGTAGTGAATTCAACATCAGTGCAGTCATTTCTTAGAGTAAATCGACCCCATAGAGTTCGAAAATGCACTCCATTTCCACCTCGGACATCCAGAAGTACCCATAATCATACCTGACCATACCCTAATTTATTCAAGTCATGAGACTAAAAGTCGTCCTATGGAGCGACCTCTAAATCACCTCCAATCAAGCTAAAAAAAAATTATCCGCGTTATTGGATCATATTAGAATAATTTTAAGCTTGTGGAGCAACATTCTATTTTTGTTCGACTTTTTTGGCTCACCCTAATATATATATATATATATATATATATATATATATATATATATATATATATATACATATATATATATATATATATACATATATATATATATCAAAGTACACAACTGAACAGCCTTGTAATATCCAAAGAGAAACAAAAAAACCTCGAGATTGGACGAGGCCATTTTGTCCATCATGCCTGTACCATCTCCCAATCAATGAATCTATCAATTTATTTGTAGTTTATGTACTAATCCCACTCCGAGACTATGATCAAAACTTAAACATCTGCAAGCAGGAACTTTAGCCATTGTACAAGCACACCGTGACATACACTTTGAGAAATACAATGTGATCTTTAATGTCCAGAGCCAGTAACAGTATCTGCTGAGTTACTTCTGCTAGTAACTCACCAGAATGGCAGCTTCTTTTTTTTACTGAGTTCCCATCAGAAATTGAATCCAGAGATAACTTGATCAATGGTAATCACACTCCCTTTGGAACTATACTGCTCTCCCCTTTTTTCTATCCTCTCTATACATACATACATATCTATCTATATATATATATATATATATATATATATATATATATATACACACACACATATGTATATGTATATGTATATATATATATATATATATATATATATATATATATATATATATATAGTTATATACATACATACGTGGAAGTGTATGTATACACATACAGTCAAAGCTCGTTACTATGCCACCTCGCTTCTATGCCACTCTCGCTATTATACCACTTTTGCTCGGTCCCGACAAAATTCAATACAAAATAAATTTACTATGCCACCCCCTACTCTCGCTACCATGCCACTACTGTGTGACTGTTAAAAGGCACGAGTCGTGAAAAAGTCTGTATTGCGCAGTGCTCGATTATCACACTCACGTCCAAAGGCGAAGCGACGGACTACAGTCCAGCTGTGCACAACATAACTCAATACGTACGCGCATAGTCAGACTGTGTCAAAACACGCAATTCTTCTCCCCGATGCCAGCCACAACAAGCCAATCACAACACGCACAACGAGACACAAAAAAGCGCGAGCACACACACAGACACGCAGGCACACGTACAACAGTGACATCATTTTTTTTTCAAATTCAGCCCATAATGTCAGCTCAGAAACGCAAGCGAACCGACTTTACGCTGAAGGAGAATAAGGAGATCATCGATGCCGCGAAGAAGGAGCCGAATCAGTCCAAGTTGGCCAGGGAGATTAGCAAGAAATGGGGCGTCGAAGTTAAGAGAACCACCGTGAAGGGCATTCTCAGCAAGAAGGATGCAATCGAGGCTGCAATCAAAGCTGGATTTCCATCGAAGCGCATGAAGTTGACGCAGGCTCACGACCCGAAGCTTGATGAGGGAGTGCTCATGTGGCTGAAGCAGTCAAGAGGACAGAATGTGCCTGTCAGCGGTGATCTGATCAAGAAGGCGATGAAACTGGCCGAGCTGATGCACATCCCAGACTTCATAGCGAGCGACGGTTGGTTGGGCAATTTCAAGAAGCGCCACGGCATCACGTTCAAGACAGTGCAGGGCGAAGCTGGAGCGG
Organism: Eptatretus burgeri; assembly: GCF_056783735.1. NCBI lineage: Eukaryota > Metazoa > Chordata > Myxini > Myxiniformes > Myxinidae > Eptatretus > Eptatretus burgeri. Next base: position 88,331,926 of record NC_140966.1, read on the forward strand.
TGGATTCGCAATCCCTTCTTGAGTGGCAACAACAGGTTCTCCGGCCCTTACTCGGGCAGTTCTCCGCAGACGACGTCTTCAACCTGGACGAGACTGGACTCTTCTGGCAGCTGCTTCCGAACAAGACCATGGCTTTCAGGGGAGAGCGGTGTACTGGAGGAAAGAAAAGCAAGCAAAGGATCACTCTTCTGGTTGGGGCAAACATGAGCGGCAGCGAGAAGTTCCCTCTTCTGGTGATTGGCAATTCCAAGAAACCCCGTGCCTTCAAGAACAAAGAGATCCCGGTCAAGTACAAGGCGAACTCGAAGGCGTGGATGACGGCGGAGCTTTTCGAGGAGATGTTGCGTGCGTGGGACGGACGACTCGGCCAGCAGGGATGCAGAGTGCTGGTCTGTCTCGATAACTTCTCTGGCCACCCTCCCGAGCTCGAGCTGAACAACATCCAACTGGTCTTCTTCCCACCCAACACGACAGCCAATTCGCAACCAATGGATCAGGGAATCATAGAGAACCTCAAGCACCACAACAAGAAGCTCCTGCTATGCCGCCGGCTTGAGGCCATAGACGAGGGAAAGGAGTTCAAGTTCACGTTGCTCGACGCTCTACACGTCGCCCGGCGTGCTTGGGAGCAGGTCGGCAAGTCGACGATCAGGAACTGTTTCGCGAAGGCCAAGTTCATCGAAGAGGAGATCCAAACTGAGCCACAGGATGCGGAGCTGCCCGACATCTGGGAAGCTCTGCCTGCCGAGGAAAAGATGCACGAGAACGAGGAGATCGAGCTGTCTGACTTTCTCGAAGCCGACGAGCGCCTCGCGACTGGCGGGTATTTCACGCTGGAGGAGATTGCAGAGGAGATTCTGTGCAGTGAGGAGCCGGTGGAAAGCGAAGATGACGAGGTAACTGTCGAGGAGGAAATCGTTCCGTTCGAGGAAGCCCAGCGCGCTTGTAGCACCGTCCGGAAGTTCATGCAGCAGAGAAGCGGGAAGCCCGGTGTGATGCAAGCGTGCGATCGGCTAGACAACGAGATGCACGAGATCCGCCGAAAGAAGATGCGCCAGCCGACGATTCTTGAAAGCTTTGTGTGTCGTGAATTTCTCGCCATGCCATATGTTAGTGTGTGAACTCTGTTAGTGTGTGTATGTTCTCCGTTCGCTTAGCTTATACAACAGTCGTGCCTTTTACTTGCTGGAATAAATTTTGTCTAAAGATTAACTACAGATGGGTAACTTGAGAAAATAAGGCCGTTTTTACAAAATCTTGTTACTATGCCACTTTTGCTTGGTCCCGACGGGTGGCATAGTAACGAGCTTTGACTGTATATATATATATATATATATATAATTTTTTTTTTATAGAGGTGCATGTATGTATATATGTATATATATATATATATATATATATATATATATATATATATATTTATAGAAGTGTATGTATGTATACACATGTATATATATTTATATACATACAGATATACACAGACATATATATATATATATATATATATATATATATATATATATATATATATATATATATATATATATGCACAGTGTATACTCGTGGGTATGCTTTCACATTATAAGCAATATCAAACTGTGCTTCATACGTACATAATAAATAGCAGCAGTTGCAGCATGACCTCCCATTGTCCCCATTGTCTCGGGTCGCTCACCTGTAGTGAGCACGAGGTTGCACTTATTTTCGGATATTTTCATTTAAGAATGCTTTCCTATGGTTCTGTGATTTTTCCTGGTGTATCGGCTTCGATGTCTGTTGGCACACAAAAGTACCGTGCTTCCCCATTGTGTCGGGTTGCTCAGTGAGCATATGGCTTCACTTATTTTCAAATACTCTCATTTACGGACGTTTTCTTACAGTTATTTGATTTTAACCACCACCACCGAAAGTGGAAGGAGGTCATATTTTCACCCCTGTCTGTCTATTTGTTTGTTACTTGGCGACAAAACTTTTTTGCTAAGCATGTTGGGCTGTAGCATTTGTCTGTCGGTTTGTTTCTTTGTCGGTTTGTCACACGATTTTTTTTGGCCACAGTTTTCAAGCAATCGTTTTGAATTTTCTTTGTGTACATATGTGATCGGCCAAGAATGGCAACACTAAATTGTGGTGAAGATCCGAATCCAGATCCGGATCTGAGAATTTTTCAAGTGATTCTTCACCATTGAGAGATCGGGCAAAAAACGAAACATAGCACAATATCTCAAAACGTTATGGATGGATTCACACGAAACTTGGAGAACAGCTTGGGAGTGTCACTAGGAAGAATTGATTAAATTTTGGTGAAGATCCGAATCTACATCTTGGAAAAAAAATCTTCATTCTTCTTCATTCCGAGATGGGGCTAAAAACGCTATTGCATGATATCTCAAAAAGTTGAGGACGGATTTGGATGAAGCTTGGTGTACAGGTTGGGTGTGTGACGAGGACGAATTGATTCGATTTTGGTGAAGATCTGAATCTGGATCCGGATTCGAGAATTTTTCAAGTGATTCTTCACCTTTGAAAGATGGGGGCGAAAACGACGTATAGCACAATATCTGAAAAGGTAATGGTAAGAATGGGATCAGTACATAGAAGATAAGTTAATTGATAGATTTAGTTCATGGGATGTGGATATGACAAAGGCACAATTTATGAGCCAAATGGATTCCTTGTGCAACATATAACTGACTTCAACATTTCCCAGCCTAATCCGTGAGTTAATCTGACCATCTTTGAGACATACTTGAGTGCTCCTTTTAACACATTTGCTAGATTTTGTAAGTGAGCTGCACATCAACCTCCTGGCATCTGGTGAAGTGTGCGCCCGAACAGGTACAATCTGCTGTTTTAGCATGAGTCATTTTTCTTAACGCCACACGGGAATCCTTATCACTTTATGATAACAATAGCACCGAGTGCTCCTTACCGGGCCATCCCATTAAACTCTCGTATTCCTGCCTCGTACACGGGATCAATCCAACGAATCAAGACGGCCGTTGGTGAGACGAAGCGGAAGTTGACTCGACTGGGAGCAGCAAACCTCTCTGCCTCTGTAAATAAGCAATGTCCTCAAGTCATTTTTACAGATTATGATACAAGACCAACAAGCCAGGTTTCATTGGATTCAGTGGACCCGATGTTATTGTTTCGTATGCAGCCAGTGGTTGCTGGTTGCATTGTTTTCTGGAAGTGCGGCTGTGCTGCTGATGCAGTGCCCCTGTTACCAGTAAGCTGGTACTTATTTTGCCGACCTCAGAAGGATGACAGCCTGAGTCAACCCACCTGGTGTTATTTCAACAACACGACAGGGACTCGAGACCCTCAGATCTCATGCCAGCCACCTTAACCATGAGATGAACACCAGGCTTATACATTCTGGTTGGTAAGATCCACATTCAACAAGAGGGAGAATTGCTTTGCAATACATGTCCCCTCCTGGTCCCAATGAATGTTCGTTTATTTGGGCGGTGTATAATGGCACGTTTGGTGTGGAAAATAATTAAAATAATCTGATGTACATACATGAAGCAAAAAACATGTGTATGGCATATGTGCATATGTAATATATGGAATGGCCTCCCTGGAAAAGTAGTGGCAGCAGAAAAAGTAGATAAGTTTAAATTAGAATTAGATAGGTACCTGGAAGTTATGGAGTTAGAGGGGTACGGGGATGTTGATAAGATTTTTAGGTAGTTTGACCATTGATGGGTGATTGTGTGCAATGCACGGAGTGCTGTTGGTGGGGGTCTTGTCAAGGGGGATTGTGTGGTTGATGTTGTGTGTTTTTTGAATAATTAAAGTTGATTTCAATAATTAAAGACTTTTTTTGCATTTTCTTCCTTGGACCTTGTGTAGATAAATTAGTATGGTGTTCGTGCACGCATGATGGGCTGAATGGCCTCCACCTGTGTTAGATTTCCTTGTATTTCCCTGTTATATACCTGGGATAATTCCAATTGCAATGGGCAATGGACACACCTCGGCCTAAAGTTTGATCAAATGTTCTGTGGAACTGTGTTGCTTTATGGATGATGGAGTGGCGGTGCATGATTTCATTGGGGTTGAGTCAAGTCAGCTGTCCAGCCAATTGGTGTAAAGCAGCGGGGTGGAGTCAGGGCAGCTGAACACCGAGCCATGTATAATATGTGATATTTTCCAAGTCTAAAAAGGGTATCACTCTGTGATAAATTGATGAAACGCCCTGAAACTCGAACTTATTCTGTAACTTATCATAATAAAGCCAGGTACCAAGTTTCAGTTGAATATTTTAAAGGGTATGGGAAAAAATTCAGAAAAATCACAGGTGCGATGGACTGTCTGTTTGTTTGTGGACAGGTGGTCCACAGATGGGTCCAGGTGGGATGGACGGACAGACGGAGAGCAAACCTAAAGTCCCCTCTGGTGAAACCGGTAGTGGACTAAAAATGAAAAAAAACTACCAACTAGCATGGTGGCCCAGCTTCTGGGGGTGCAGCTACGATAGTTGGTCATGCCTTTCAATCACGTTTTAATTTGGATCTTCCCAAGTCCCAACTACATCCAGTATTTTGCTAATTTGAAGCAGACCCACGATGCTGAGACCTGTAAGGACAACCCCACCCAGTCTGACACTCAGGGTAATGATGAAAACGACATTAGATGTCACCATCTGCTTATTGCCTTTGGGGTGATGGCCCCTCCGGTACTTAACACTGATCACTTGTTGCCTGCACATTCCTGGGTGAAGACCACTTGGTGGTTGAAGCGTCCGAACTGAATGGTGCCTTCATTTTTAATTATGCCAAAGGTTTGGCTAGATACTGAGTTTATGACAATGCCTGGTTTATCCTCTATTAGTGGAGCATAACAAAAAAAACATGCACGCACACACGCACACACACTCGATTTGTGTCTGCTGCATACAGTCATCAGACAATCATCAATATATGATCAATAAACATCATCTGCAAGCAATCACATTTGAATAATCTACATAATGATTATTAAGTGCATCCAATCAATCAAAATTATCTTCATCATGAACAGCTACATGTAAGCATCTTGGACATGCTCCTGGAACATCGTGATTATTATTCTCCTTCAGCTGTAACTGATCAGCAATTCCCATGACATATTGGAACTTAATTGTGATTTCCAAGGGTTCTCAGGAAGTTAATCCCTGACATAGATGTCAATGAAACTTGTATGACATTAACTGAACGAGCAAGTTTGCCCGTGCCCGCACGGATTTTAAAACTGGGTAGGGATGGGGGAAGCAAAAATGTGAATGGCATCTTCTGTCATCGAGCCGCCAAGCTGGGAACAACAATCCACATTTATTGCCACATATGATGCATTTTTAATGCTCTAATGGCGGCGAGGTGCTCCATTTAAAAGGTTTGTTGGATATTTGTCGCTTTTTGATGCCCCAAGTCCATAATAACTATTTGTTTGTATTGGTGTTAAAGTCAGTGACTAATTGTAAATGAATAGCAGGGTTCTTCTACTTGGTACATTTGAAATAAGTACCCCCACCAACGGAAGGAGGTTATGTTTTTATCCCTCTCTGTTTGTCTGTTTGTTACTTACAAAACCGAAGATTTTTCAACTATATTGGTTTGCCGATTTTGTTTGTTTGTCGTCTGTCTGTTTGTCTGTCTGTTTGTCTGTTTGTCGCCTACAGGTCACAATTTTAAACCGATCTCCACGAAACTTCACCACATGGTAGAGTTTGTCATAAAGAAGAAGCCTATTGTTTTTGAGGTCAAAAGGTCAAAAACTCACCATCTCAACCACCAATAGGCCAAACGTCAACAACTTTTGTGAGATTTCTAAAATCCTCAATTTTCATCCGATTGACTTGAAATTTGAAGAGGACTTTCAAATCAGGTCACTGATTTCAACCAGCCAACTACTTTGAAGTCAACATCGACCAAAAGGTCAACATAGGCCCAAGGTCAACAACTAAGGTGGTATTTCTAAAATCTTCAATTTTCAAACGATTAACTTGAAATTTTAAGAGGATATATATTTCAGATCACTGAATTCAACCACCAATTATTTTCGAGGTTCACATAAGCCAAAAGGTCAACATAGGCCGCATTTCTAAAATTGTCAGTTTTCATCCGATTCACTTGAAATTTGAAGAGTTGTTGCATATTTGGTCAATGAATTCAACCACCAATTATTTTTGAGATCAAATTTATTTCATGGATATTGCAAGTATCGTGCTCTGCATGATGTCTTCTTGTTTGTTTGTTTGTTTGTCAACAAAATATATCAAAAAGTTGTGAATGGATACAGACGAAATTTGGTGGAGAGCTTGGGTATGAAACACCAACGAAATTGCTTCGGTGCGTGTGTGTGTGTGTGTGTGTGTGTGTGTGTGTGTGTGTGTGTGTGTGTGTGTGTGTGTGTGTGTGTGTGTGTGTGTGTGTGTGTGTGTGTGTGTGTGTGCATGTGTGTTTCCTCCACAACTCTAAAGCAATGCAACCTAGCAGCCTGAAACTTTGCATGCACACAAAGGGAATTCCTAGGAAGTGCATGAGTGAAAACTGGGTGTGTGCGTTTATTAAAACACCCCTTTTGAAAATAATTAATGGCCTTATTTAATTATATCTTTTATCAGGTACATCCTCGGCCACCTCACTCTATATGGGGTCTTAAGGTATTTCCTGGGTTATCGAACTGGGGTCTGAAGCTGCCATGTTTTTGGCCTGCTCAACCAGGCCTTGACTTGGAACAAGCCGCAATAATTTCTTTTTGATAAAGTTTTACTTTCCTCACTCGTATTATCGAATGCTTGTTCATCATAGCTATGAATCACTGGATACATTGCAATGTTGATAAACACCCGGAGATGCCAGCGTTTGTGATTTTATTTAATTTCAGCTCATGTCATAACCTCAAGAATCTCTTAAACTATGCCGAATTACAAAATTTAAGCTCCAGAATCGAACTCAGCAGCAGGTCAGATGCTAAAAAAGTGTTCATTTGTCCAATCGGACATTGCCTGGGAGTTTCCAGGTGCATGGTTTTATCGACGGCAATTGGTAATCGCTTGCCAAGACAGGCGTTCCATTGGAGTGCTTGCTTGAGTGCCTAAGCCACTTACTGAGCACCCTACAGTCAATAGCGGTGCAGTTCGTATCCTGATCGGGATGTACAGTCGACAGTTACTACAAGGTAGAGATGCGTATACAACGCACATGGACATGGTACATATGGGTAGATTTGGACCTTTATGGACTCTCTACGGGTGTGTGGGCATGCCATGCCTGTAAAGGGTACCGTGGTGGCAAAGTTTCATCCCATATCTTATGGAGGTTTTATCAGGTTTTCCTTTGTCCTTACGACTGTTTCTAAAGCGTTTGCTTATTGGGTTTGCTTAACAAAGGTGATATTTTTCTCTTTGTGAGTTTCGAAGTAAAATATTGTTGCGGTTCTGCAAAACCGCATGCCTCTAAGGCAATGGCACCCAACATACAGTGATTCCCAGGCAGTTATTTTGTTCACCTTCATGCAGTCAGACCTTCCCCTCATGTCTCGTGGGTTAACGGGATGAAGTGCATTGCGTGGGTCTAATAGCTAGGTCTATTAACCATATCACTATCTTCTATTCTGATTTCTATTCCAACCCTTTCATTTTAGCCATGGTACAAAGCAAGTAAGCAAACACACCACGATATGAATAGCAAACACACCATGCAGCCTCCCGTGGGAGAATCAACATAAGAACAAACTCACGAGACAGCATGCGCATGGCGCGCAATTTCATTCAAATCTGCGTGCCGATTTCCAACGGTATCTCACCTTGCTCACCCCTCACTCACCAAAAACTCACTATCTCAACCACCAACACCTCCCGCACATGGAAAATATATTCCCACACCTCCTCATATCTCTGTACTAATACAATTCACCACTAAACAGAGGCATGCGGCATAGCTCAGGCTGCACTTGAACTGCATGATGTGGGGATGAGCAACGGACGTTAATGGCACTGGCCGCATCTTGCTGGGAATGTTCCAGGTGAGCACGTGGGATTGATGTGGCCCTCGTCCAGTCGGGATGGGTGGCCAGGAGGGGTTGCGGAAAGAGCAATCCGGGAGTTTGGTACAGAGCTCCAGGCCGTGTCACGCCGGATGTGTGAATGAGATGGCTTTTGACCCCAGCAGCCTGGCAGGGCGTGGCTAGGGTCGCCGTGGCCCAATAGAGAAGCAGAATTCGGGTCACAGCGCGTCGCTTCGGGTCGTCACTCCACCCTTCGCCCGGGGCTTATAAAAGGCGGATCGCAGAGCAGCTCACCCTCTCCTTCGCCTCTCTGCTTCGCCCTCTTCTTCACTGCTACTCGTTGCCTCTACCTGTCACTGGCTCTTCTTTGCCTCTGCCCGTCGCTGGCTCTTTACTTGCGGTTGGTGTGCGACTGAGACGTGTGTATTCCGGAGGACCAATGTGGAGCGCACATTGCCACGAGCAACCGGGAAAGTGACCAAGTTGGAGATAACGCGCCAACTCTTGAGGTGGGAACGCTCAAACGGAGCATCCAACGGAGGTACACGCTACACTTGCAGACCTATGCACGACTAGGTTGGGGATCTTTTGCCTCATGCATATTCTCTCCTCTCTCCTTCCACCCCTCTATTTCGTCCCCTTTGGACGCACAAAAGAGCATCATTACTGACTCGCAATCACAGTTTCCTCTGGCATGGCACCGTACCACCCAGATTGCACTACACCACACCTCCCACTCCCACACCTTTGACACCAGTATTTCAACACCCTATTTCCCCCGAAGCCAACTGGGTTTTGTTGGTCGTCCGACCGCGCAAGGTGTTGGGAGGCCGTTTATCCTCATCTACTCTCTTTTTTTCTGGCTATCTAATCGTGTGTGTGTGTGTGTGTGTGTGTGTGTGTGTGTGTGTGTGTGTGTGTGTGTGTGTGTGTGTGTGTGTGTGTGTGTGTGTGTGTGATGGTGCCTGTCGTAGTATAAGTTAAGATTGTAGAAGTCATAACGGGATAAGTCTGCTCTGTGTCTGCTTTTGTAAGATTGCTTTCCCTTTTGTCACACCAAACAAATTTCTTGCTATCCTTGCTGTACATACCAATAAACCCAATTTACTGTGCCACATACCTTTCCTCACTTAATTGTAAATAAATGCTTTGTGTAGAAATGTTCCCAGCTCGTTTTCATCTTTTCCTTCATTGGTTCAGCATGGTTCGTATCCTAGCCGAGCTGCGACATTGTCTCCCAACGATATGTTTTTCTAATCGGTACGTCCTTGGGCAGTTAAGCTCGGCTGCATCTGATCCGGTAAGGTGATCCGGTTTGAACAAGGCGTACTGAGGGCGTGTCTCCCGGTAATTAGATCACGTGACCATTAAGTAAATGGTATTTATTAGACGGAGGACCCTAAGTCATGTGGTTGAGTTATTGGCGTTCACGGTCGATTTGTGACCCACCGCGTCCACAAAGTTATTCATGTGTGACGGCCTGCAATTCCGGAGAGTCTGATGGGAACCCGAGGTACCTCCCCCGCTCATGTTCTTGCCCCCGACCCCTGGTCAGCAACAATATCTATATATATAAAGTTGAAAGTGTGTCTCTCTCTGTGTCTGTGTGTGTGTTTCTCTGTGACCTATGCACGCGAAAAGTAGTGGACTGATCCTCACCAAACTTCACATGCTGACAGAACATGTACCCGGGAGTGTCCCCATGTAAAAGAATTGTACTTCCGGTTTCCGAATTATGACGTCATCACCTGATTTCGTAACGTTAATTTTTCAAGTTCAGCCGATTGACATGGGGCCAATGCCATTTGCAATAGAATGAAAAAATAATGCTACAGTCAAATGAAGACAATGACTTCCGACTTCCCGGTTTCCGAATTATGACGTCATCACCTGATTGCGTAACGTTAATTTTTCAAGTTCAGCCGATTGACATGGGACCAACGGAATTTGCTAGAGAATGAGAATTAATTAAGTCGCAAATGATGACATTAAACCAGCCTCACATTGTTGAGGCATTATGGTTTTTTATCTGATGCGGCAATAAATCTTAACATTTTTGAACTCGAGTCTTCTGCATATAAAACATGGCGGGGAAAATATAATATTATAGTGGTGATGAAAAAAAATAATAATGGTGGCAGCCTCTACAATTTTACAATTAACTGTGACATATACTCCTTCAGACCCGCCGCCATCCACGGGATTCCTGTGCGGATCACGGGTATCCCTGCTAGTATTTGATAATATCCGATTTCTGAGCTGTTGGCCATATTTCTTACGTGTTTTCTAAATTACCGAGCCAATTTTTTTTCCACCCGTCGCATGCAGCTGTTTATAAATATTAATGTTTGTAAACATCTCCCTGAAACATCTATATAAATGTGATGTTGTTTTTCGGTGAAAGCTACTCAAGGTTTTTCAGTTGTATACCGTATGTACTGTAGTCGATAATCATACTGACTCTAACCTGGCGATTCCCGAAAAATTGCCGATATTGGCCACGTACTAATGTGTGTGTGTGTGTGTGTGTGTGTGTGTGTGTGTGTGTGTGTGTGTGTGTGTGTGTGTGTGTGTGTGTGTGTGTGTGTGTGTGTGTGTGTTCATAAAGCATAACATATTCTCTTTACTCACTCTTCTACCCCACCCCTCTCTCTTTGTCCCATCCTGCTCTACCCCCTCCCAATAAAGTGCAGCACCCTCCTCCCACACCTCTTCGGACGTGTCCGAGTGGTGTTTTTCTCTGGACAGCTTGGCTGCAGACGCGTCCGGGTGGTGTTTGTCTCTGAACGTGGGCGGGCAGTTTTTATGTCTGGATGGGAGTTTGTTTTCGGATGCATCCAGACAGTGTTTGTCTCCGGACACGTCCGGGCAGTGTTTGTCTCCAAACATGTCTGAGCGGTGTTTATGTCCGGACGGGAATTTGTCTTCAGACATGTCTGGACAGAAGTTTGCCTCTGGACGTGTCCGAGCAGTGTTTGTCTCCGGACAGCTTGGCTCCGGATGCGTCCAGGTGGTGTTTGTCTCTGGGCGGTATTTATAGTATGACCGGAAGAAAATGGATTTCAGACATTATTTTGTTTCCATCTTCACTGTTATTCTATGCATAAGCATTGTGATGACACGGTGTGAACCGTAATTATCACGAAACCACACATCTGCCTTCCCTTCCTCTTACCTCACGCTGACTTCCCTTCCCCCACCCCTCCTCACTCTACCCCCCTCCTTGCTTCCTCACTTTTCCTCGCTCCACCTCCTTCCTCACTCCCCCACCCCTCATCGCTCCCCTCCCTCTTCTCTCTTTCCTTCTCTACCTCCTCACTTTCCCCCCTCATTCTCTCTCCCACCCATCTCTCTCTCCCCTCTTGTTTTTTTTCCCCCCTCCCAGTTTTCCCATAAGCAAATTGACGAGTGGTATTTGCTAGTCTAATACAATTAGCCCGTCCCCCATGCAGCGGAAAACGGGGTTTTGCAATCCCTTGTCTGTCTGTCTGTCTGTCTGGGCCGTAACTTTGCAATTTGAGCTTTTGTCATCAAATTTTCATCAATGCTTTATTCTGAGAATATGGAGAAGAATATTCTCAGAAGATTCTGAGAATATTCTGAGAATGAATAATTTTGTTAAAATAATTTTCATGATTATTGTTAATATTAGCAATATTTTTTTTATTCTTCGACCTCTGTTTGCTCTGTTGTTTTTTTCTCAGCAACCACTTGTCCGATTCATACAAATGTTTTAGGGTAGGAGCCCCCCCCCATGGAGATATTTTAATCGTAATTATAGCCTGGTGTTGGCTCAGTGGCTAGGGTGGCGGCTTGGGATCCTAGGGTCCTGAGTTCAAGCCCCGTTGACCACTGAATTAATACAACAGGGGGTTGACTCAGCTTGTCATCCTTCCGTGGTCTGCGAAATGAGTACCAGTGTACTGGTAGAGGGGCACTGCATAAGCGACACGGTTGCGCTTCCAAGAAATGATAGCTTCCCCGGCAGCTAAGCTGCCATACGCAAGAAGAAGAAGAATCATAATTATAAATAAGTCATCAAATCATCAAGTCATAAATCACATGGTATGGCAGCCATCTTGGATTAAACACAAAAAATTAAAACATTATATCTCTGAAACCGCTGATCGGAAAAATTTGAAACTTGGCACATCTCATTCTACTCCAAACGGGGAATAACGAGATGTAAGGATGACGTCATCAGTGAAGTGATGGTTGAGCAGCCATAAACGTTTTCATCAAAATCCTTGTTTACCATTGAGATTCAGTGTGTATGTCCAAACCATAACATTTTTACCAATTGAGCTTTTGTCATCAAATCTTCAACAAACCTTTATTATGAGATTGTGGAGAACACAAATTAATAAAATGTACAATTTTTTTTAACTGTCGTCTTCGTCGTTTTGTTTGAGAGCAAAGCAGATGCAGATTTGCTTTGCATTTTGAGATGCTTTCTAGTTATTTTATTGTTTACTTTGTACAGGGTGGGGCATTTATATCTGAAACATTTGCAATCTTTCTAGCCGGAAGCAGTCTTGGCATAACTAAGTATTATTTTCTTTTGTTTTACAAATAATACTTTAAAGTTTTTATTGATGGAGCACTTTAAATGCAATGAGCATCTTTTTTTAAAAAAATTGTTTTCTTTTTTAATGCAATGAGCATGACAATTTAACAAACAAGGTCATCATGACAGATGAGGCACACTTTGATTTGGCAGATTTAACTCCACCAGATTTCTTCCTATGGGGATTTATGAAGGGCAAAGTTTATAAGGAACATCCAACATCGATCGATTAATTGAAGGCAAACATCACCACCTACCATCCGCCCTATTGATCAAGAGACATTGCTTGCGGTAGTGAACAATATGATGATCCGCTGTCGTGAATGCACGAATTTGAAAGGGGCCCATTTGTCTGATGTAATTTTTAAGAAATAAAGAATCAAAATTTATTATAAAAAAACTAAGTATGTGCCGATGTTGTATCGAAATTTAATTTAATTTGGTTTAGAAACAAAAAAGTTAAGATAATAAACCGTCAGATATAAATGCCCAACCCTGCATGAGGTTATGGATGTACTTATCAATCGTCGTTTTCCTGAAATTATCAAAGCACTACAATTCTATACTTTTGTTGTTTTAGCTCTTTCACTCTGCGTACCTGATAAGAAGCCAACTTTACTGCTGTCTTGCAGACTCATCGATCGCTGAAGAACTCGAGGTCTTTTCAGAGACCACACATACAGGGGATGCAGATCTGGCGATGACACGGGTGTGGAGAGTTTACTATTGTTTGAATTCATTAAACTGACACTCTGTCGAATTTGACATTCAAAATAATCTGGTTATTCATCACTCTTAAATTTGTGCTGAGTTGCTGAAATTGTGTAAGAAAATGTTGATCTGTTTTTGTGCATGTTGACCTTCATTGTTCAGGACACGAATGTATATAACGATGTATGCGTGAACAAACTTGCTTTTTTGACTCAGGGCATGCCTCAGAGTATGCAGGTCATTTCGTTGGCCACTCAGGCTTTGCAAGGCGTCAGCATTTCTTTGGGGCAGGTGTCGCATTCCACCTGCTCCAAACCTCAGTGTGAGATGCTGACCATACCCTGGTGACACACTTGGCTTTAAACACAAATAATTTTGAAGCACTGCTGATAAAGCACAGAACATAGTGACAGTTGACATTATAGCTGTATCTCAGCTATCTATCAAAACGGACTGTATTGCCAAAATGAGTGGTACCATAAGGAAATATACAATGTTATTCATTTACAAACGTTGATTTGCTGTCTAATCATTTGTGATGTCACGAAGACTTTGTGATAAATTTTGGTATGTGTCCGCCAATATTGCACCATCTCTTCGTAAGATCAAATCCACGTTCACACACTCGCCTTTAAGCTGGCTATGCTGGGTTCAAATCTCCAACCAACTGCAAACTGCCACCCCGGTGTTTCACAGGCATGGTGATTCATCAATGGGCTGGTGATACGTCCCTCGGATGGACGTAAAGCGGGCGTCCCGTCTGTTGGCATTAGTTGGTGAACGTTAAAGATCTCACGATGTCTGTTGGGAAAAGCGGGTGAGCTATCGCCGGCACCCTGGCCAAATTCCAAATCCCTGCCCGAACCGTATTCGAACGTCAGGCCTGGCCAGCCGGTTCGTGAAAGACTTGGGCCGAGCTTCCCCCAGCCAACCCTACAAGAACCCGGCAATAATTGTAGCCGTTGAAGAAGAGGAAGATCACGTTCAGTGGTTGACCATGTTATTTTGACTGAGGGCTTTTTACAACATTCTGAGCCATCTTAGAGTGTTCAGTTTGATTTAGAGTCTGGGTGTGCTGTCCTCGTGCTTTTGGGAATTATCATGTATTTCAGTAAGTTGTCTCTCATTACACCTGTGGTGTACTTTTCATTGATGCCAATTTGTTGGTATTTTTGCATCATGAACTTTGTTCCATTGACTTGTCCAACTACTTGGCAGTAGTGTAGGCGTGTTGTTTTTTTCTTAACCTGGTTTCTAACCAATCATTTTGCCCCACACTACTATCGGGCTATTGGACCTCCTCCTCGGGGGACGGGTGTTGAGGAGGGCTTGAACGGAAATGTGGTGACACTTTCCTGCCTGACAGCTCGCATTTTACACCGTAGTGGAAATAACTCACAAACTTGAGTTTCACTGGAGTTAAACTGAAGTTCGCTGGAGTTAAATCGCATTCACAGCCCGATCTTCAGCGCTGCGTTTCCTCTCTTGACTCACGGAGCTTCGTACCACGTGCTGCGTCTCAGCACTTTGTTCGGTGGGTTTTCACTCCTTTCAACCACAGGACTATTATCATCGCACCCATTTTGATGAGCAGCCTATTCCCACAGGCAATGGCCTTTAATGACCCCTGAGTTACCGAGTGGATTATATTATTTCATGGACACGACGCTGAATTAGCCCACTGGTGATAAGCCATTTCTTGCTTCTTTTTGAACTTTACTGAACTCACCCGTGCTCAAGTTTAATGGATTATGAGACACCGCTCAGACTGGACGAATTGTCATCAACCTTCAGCGGTGAGTAGAAGTCGATAACTCGATTTTCTATACACTAATTACTGAAAAAAAATCTTCCCATGCAGACATAGCCTTTAACCTGTGACTTAGGCCCAAGTCACATTTGCCACGGCGGCCGTGAGGTCTCCAAAATCTACGGCCATGAGCAATTATATGGCGGCCGCAGTATTTCCACGGTCACACAATGTAGCGGTCACATATGTTTTTATTTTTCGGGGAGCCGCACGGCGTATTTATAAATTGTGGAGACCGAAAACGTGGGGGTGCCGTACGGTCTTTGATTTGATGTCACACGGTGACCTTAGGGCGTTCCTGCGGCGGCCATAGAATTTTCAAGGCAGACGCAAGGTGCCCGCAAGGCGACCGCAGGGGGACCGCAAGGGGGGGGGGGCCCTAAGGCGAACGTGCGGCCAGACGGATGGTAACGAGTGGATTTTTTTTTACCAGTTCTTTTTTTCGGCTTGTCGAATTGCTACGGCGAACGTAGAAATGAAAAAAAGTTATAACTCCGTGCTATAATTCCACGGCGACCTTACGACCTGTAAAATATAGCCATACGGCGTAGGGCCACCCTGAGGCCACCTCAGAAACTGCGGCCGACGCACGTTTCTGTCAATTCAGAGGGCGTACGGCCGCCGTGTCCTCGCCCTAGAGCAAACGTGACTTAGGCCTTAGTAAACAGGTCACCCCTCCCTCACACCTGCGCCAATTCAGGTAACCGCCTCTCTTTTCCTTCGAAGCGAATGTCCAATCAAAACATGTTCAGGCCTTGTTGTCGTATCAGCTTTAATCAGCACACTTCAGGATGACGATGCAATATCGGTTCCAAGATGGGCGAGATGTCAGAAAAACGGGACCACGCACGTGCCTGTCAACCGCGCAACCCTACGTCACTTTATGAACAGCAGTGACAACACTAACATGTAATGGTGCTGGAACAGCGCGACATGATACACATTTACAAAAATAACTTGCAACCTCCCACACCCTACCCCCTCAACCCCAGGGACCATGAATTATTTTTATCACCTTAAACCTTCTCGTCCACATTCCGAGTACAACCACCAGGTCTTCAACTCATTTCGTCCAGCAGCTTAGTACTGCATAGAAGTCAAACAAACCCATAGGCCGTCAGCTGAGGCGTCATGGTCGTTTCATTGCGTTCCACCAGTCGCGGGACTTAAAAAATACTGACTCCACTATCATTTGGCAAGTTGGTAACTCGATCATGCTTGATCCAAAAGTTTGACATCCGAAACATGCCAGTTTGTTTGTGGTGATTCAAACGACGGACAAATCAGATCGCTCGATTTCATCATGCAAGTGGTCAAAATGGCAGCGCTCATAGATCCATGATTTCAACTGAAGGTGTCAGAACGTCAGGGGACAAATCCAATTCGAGGTCCTTAATGCACTCCGATTTCATCAAGAACGACAGTGTACATCCTTTCACAGCCCAGATATGGACGACGTATGTTGAATGTGTTCGAAAATGGATTAATCTGGATGGACCGAGTCAAGAAATTGCAAAGCAACACAACCCTATAATCGGTATAGATTTCCCCAACATTCTTCACTGAGCCCGTTTTCGCCCTTCCAGCTACCAACGCTTCATCAATGAAAAGGACGTTGAACATCAGGGAATTCGGATGCTTGAACGGACTCAAAGTGCATCCACATCAAGGCTGAGTGAGGGATCCACATGTGATGTCTCTGCTGAGCCAGTCAAACAGAAATAGCTTCACTTAGGGTCACCGATTCGATCAGCGGAACAACTGGTGCTAGCAGCCAGGAGTTTGCATTGTTTGCAAAAAAGGCAGCATGCTATGTGAAGAAGTCTCACAAGACAACGAAGGGTCCTCTAGTCTAGTGCAAGCAGAGACCCCTACAGCTGCTGAGTGCATTTGGTCTTTTCCTTCTGCAATCTGTTGCTTTAGATGCTCGTTTTTTTTTTTGTGTTTTTTAATTGTATAAAAGGTCGAGGCTCATGGAAAAGCTAGAGCACCAAACAGGAACAAGAACAGAGCAAAAAAGAAGAAGTAGAAATGGAGGAAACACCAATAGCAGGGTAGAGGGACACCGTTGGGAGTTAGTTCCACAGCCAGGGAAAAAGAGGAACGAATGAGTGGAGGTGAGCAGTGAGTCTACATTTTGGGAGTTCCACCAGGGAGGGGTTGCTGGTGGACTGTGTGCACCCTGCAGCAACCTGTGGGGCAGAGTTGAAGGCCTTGGTTTGTACGACGTCAAGCTGAGCAAAGTGTGTAGCAGGGGCACCATCCCAGCGCATTTATGCTTAATTTACATCATACCCCTCCGGGTTAAAGGTCAAGGTTAAATGGCGGTGTGAAAAAATAAAAGTGTTTTTTGTCATCGCTCAATTTTGCTGTCGCTCAATTTTGCCAATGCAGAATCTCAAAGACCGCTTGGCCTTCCAAGATGTTCTTGCATCATAATGGTGGACCTGCACTGAAGTTGTGCACCAGACATTTGTTTTGTGTTCTTGACCTACCTTTTTTGGATTGTGACCAAATGCCCAAAAAACATCTTTTTGATCATAACTTGAAAAATTTTCATCTGATTTTCATGATGTTGAGTTTTATGGATAGGTTGTTTATGGGGACACATTTTCTTTATTGGCACTTTATCCCTAAATGTTAGTCGGGAAAAAATAGGGCCATCAATTGATCATGGGCCAAGGGTAAGTCGTGGGCGATCGCCAAGGGTATACGAGGTGTGTTGAAAAAGTATCCAACCTTAATTTTTCGTGCGTAAACAAATGAAGCTAGGGAGGTGTGCTTTGGTGCACGTATGTAGGCGATCCTAATCCGTATGCGTGAATATTTTTCCGCCTGCAGAAGCTGTCAGTCGCCGACAGACCGCCGATGAGTGAGGAAGTGTAAGTGAGCACCGTCGGATTTTCGTTTTTGACAAAATGACGGATCACTGTGGTCTCATCGCCAGTGATCACTGTGTTGAAGAAGTTGGGATCGCTGTTCACAGTCTCCAGCATGTCCTGTGTGATCTCCAAACGGAGTTGCTTCTGCTCGATCGTTAGCAGCTTTGGCACGAACTTCGCTGAGATTCTCCTTAAGCCCAAATCCTCAATCACAATGGAATGAACGGATCCAATGCTGACGCCCGCCTCATCTGCAAGTTCTCTGATTGTGATTCGACGATCCTGCATCAGCAGGGTCCTCCTCACTTGGTCAATGACGATCTCATTTCGGGATGTTGAGGGCCTACCAGAACGTGCTTCACTTTCCACTGATGTGCGACCATCTTTGAAGCGGTTGTACCACTGTTTTATCTGTGTGGTAAAAATTGCTTCGTTCCCGAAGGCCTGTTGAATCTTGCGGATCGTTTCCACTTGGGAATCGCCAAGCTTTACACAAAATTTGGTGCAGTGGCGTTGTTCAAGTTTTTCCGTCATTTTCTTTTGAGACATGGATTCCTTTGAGAGACATGCATTGGCTATGAGAGTAGAAGAAATCAGGAACCCAAGAGTGGAGTTGACCTTGGATGCCATAAGCATCGCATTTGGAAAGGAATACAGGATGCTCGACCAAAAGCTCAAGATATGTCCAGAAAGTTGGCCCTGGTCTCATGTCTGACATTGAGGGTCTCCATCCATTGTTTGCAGAGTCGAAGCAGCATATCCAAGGTAGTGTGACCTGATCTGAATCCGAATTGATAATTTGAGATCATGCTGTTTGAGAAAAGGAAGGATTTTATGTCAACTGCTATGATAGATTCCATGACCTTGCTGAAGTAGGGTCTTATGTCTGTAGTTAAAGAGATTGGTTTTTGTACCTTTGTTTGTGTAATATGGTGATGTTTGCTGATTTCCAAGCAAATTGAAGATGACCTAAGGCAAATAAAGAGTGAAAATGGCAAGAACAGCAGAGAAGGTTATTAAGGCACATAAGCTGATACCATCCAATTCAGTTGCAGAACCAGAATTGAGGATTGCCAGAATCTTCTCTACCTTCTCAGGCACAAAGAGTCCAAGAGCAGTTGGTTGCGACTGGGTAGGTTAGGCACAGAGAGTAATGGGTTGAAGGCACAAGATTTGTAGGCAAACACAGAATTAAGGCATTCGGCCTTCTCGTGACCGGAATCGTCTGTGATGCCATTTGGAGTGAAGGAATGGATGGAGAGGGAGCACACTCATGAACTTAACAGACCTAACGAGAAGGGCACTTCATGGAGCGCATACCTCCACCACGTAATTCCTGATCCATGAAAACATATCTGGCCCAATACATTTTTGAAATATGCTATACTGTATATCGTTTATGGCCCTGTCACTCAATGGTGAAGACTCACTTTAAAAAATAAATAATTCTCATATCCAGATCAGGATTCGGATCTTCACCAAGATCGAAACAATTTGTCATCGTCACACACGCAACATGTCCACCAAGTTTCATCTGAATCCGTCTACAACTTTTTGAGATATCATGCTATATATTAGTTTAGTCCTATCTCTCAATGGTAAAGAATCACTTTAAAAATTCTAGTGGGCGGATCTGGATCCGGAGCTTCACCAAAATCTACTCATTTTGTCCGTGTCACACACCCAACCTGTCCACAAAATTTAATCCGGATCAGTCCACAACTTTTTGAGATATCCTGCACACAGACAGACAAATGGACAGACAAACAAACAGAGAGAAAGGGATGAAAACATAATCTCCTTCACCTTTTGTGGTGGAGGTAATAAGGCACCACAAGATTTCAGAGGAGGGAAACAAGTTTGAAAGTTCAATGTTGAAGTTGGACAGATGTCGTTTTCTGGCTCTTCTGAGAGTGTACCCAAACTTGTGGACATTTTGGAATGACCTGAAATTACCTTCGGTCGGAATTGCCTTCCAAGAAGAGCAGGCAAGTTGTTTCAAAGCAATTGCCGCACAAAATGATTCAGTGTACCATGGGTGGAAGGATGAGTATGATAACTGAAGACAAGAGAGAGCAGGTTTCTGTGGAAGAATTCCCAGGCTGAGTTAATATCAGGGGCAGTGGATGTACAGTTGGAGACTAGTCCTGAAGTGAGATGGCTACTCACAGTCCCTACCAGTTTGCCTGAGTGAAGTTACAAACTCACCAGCAATTGAGGCTGTTCTCTGAGAATGGCCAGAGAGATGGTGACCTTCACAAACACATGATCAGATGATCTAATTGGAGCAGAGGAAGAGCAGGAGACATTGGTGGGGAAGTTGGTCTTCGCCAAATCCAAAAGGGGGGGGATTTGCAATTGAAAGAAATTCAGTTCAGAAAATTCAAAGATTGAGTCAGTCTCATGGAGACAGCAGGGGAGGACTGGTGGTATTCTGGGCCATTGAGCAAAAAGGAGTGTTTGGGCCCGCTAGATAAAATTTTGAATGACAGTGCGAAATGAATGTTTTCTGAAACAAACATTTGTGCATACAAATGCAGAATAATAATGAGACCGTAAATTTAAGGCGAATCGATACTAATAAATGTGTGTGTGTGTGTGTGTGTGTGTGTGTGTGTGTGTGTGTGTGTGTGTGTGTGTCAGTGTGTCTCCTCCATAACTCCAAAACCAAGAAACCTAGCAGCCTGAAATGTTTCGTGTATACTAAGGGAACTCCAAGGAAGTGCAAGAGTGAAAATTGGGTGTTTGGGTTAATTCAAACACCCCTTTTGAAGATAATTAACGACCTTATTTAATCATATCCTTTATCAGGCGCATCCTCGGCCACCTCACTCTCTGGGGTCTTAAGACCTATCCTGGGTAACCTCGCTGGAGTATGAAGCCACCATGTTTTTTGGCCTGCTCAACCATGCCTTGATTTGGAACAGGTGCAATGATTTCTTAACGATAAAGATGTTTTATTTCAGTTTCCTCACTTATATTATCGAATGCCTGTTCATCATAGCTACGAATCTCTGAGTACATTGCAATGCTTATAAACGCCCAGAGACGCCAGCGTTCGTGGCTTTATTTCATTTCCGCACATGCGATAACCTCGAGAATCTCTTAAACTAAGCTGAATTACAACATTTCAGCTCCAGAATTGAAATTAGCAGTAGTTCCAACTGTTGAAGAAAGTGCTCATTTGTCCAATTTGGACATTGCTTGGGTGTCTCCAGTAGGTGTTTAATATGACGGATCATTGCTTGCCAAGCCACCCATTCCTTATAAACCGTTTCATTGGAATGCTTCCTTGAGTGCTTGGCCCACTTGGCTAGCGCTGTACAGTATTCGCACTGTCAATGAATACCTTATTCCAGTATCAGTCCCCCTATGTGGAGTTCTACCATCCTCCATGATATCGATCGACTTGAACAAGGTTTCTGGGCCACTCGCCTGCATTGGCCACATGTTGTTCTGCAGTGCAACAGGACGTGGTGGCTGGCTCGCTGAAAATGTGAAATTTTATTTTACACCACGCTTCCCCCTTTTGTGCGATCTTCCATTATATGACTCGTCACTTCGGCATAGATAAACACAAATAAAAATTAAACGTTTTGTTTTTAAAAAATTCTTAAACCATTTCGTGGAGTGATTGGTGAAGCCACTTGGCACGTGTTCTTGAAGCTTCAATCCAATACAGCGGTTTGAAACCAGAAGTAGGAAGGAAAAATAAATTATATCATCACAATGAGTAAAAAAAAAAAAAAAGATTCAGTTGTTGAGAAGTAATAAATCTCCACATCAAGGCGGGAAAGCCGAGAGGTACGCACGCTCGCTCTCAGCTGTGTAGCCTTGGTTCGAATCCCGACCCAGCTATTAACTGTCATCCCAGTGTTTCACAGACAGGGTGATTCATCAATGTGTGTGACGTTGAACTGGATATCACATCTGCCGGAATCCCCCCCTCTCCCCTCTTCCTCACTCCTCTACCCCACCCCTATATCTCTCACACCCCTCTCCGTCTCCCCCCCCCCCCCATTCCTCTCTGTCTCCGAACATATCTGGATGGTGGTTATGCCCGGATTGTAGTTATTTCCGAATGTATCCACACGGTGGTAATGATTATTGTGTGGCCTTTGGCAATTCAAGGGTGGGCTGTTACGATGTTTGTTTCTTCCCCTCCACGGCCCCTCTGGTGATGTAAGAAAAAGAGATAGCGGGACGTTCGGACCGACCGAGTCAATTCGCACCCTCGTCTCTTGAAAATCTGTGGTGTTTCTCCATGAGATTAGCAAAACATACTGGTGATAATGGTTAATCATTTTTTTGGATAAAGAGGGTGCAAACCCCGATTTTTGGAACGCGCGTGTCTGGTTAATTAACAACCATTTTCTGTAAAGTTTGAAACTAGCTTTAACAGCGGTAAATGTTGTTTGTTTAAAGCAGGTTAAATGTTTCGTTTAACAGCAATTAATAACTTTACTTCGAAATTGTCTTTTAACCCTCAACAATGAATGTACTATGTTTAAATCTACGTTCTAAACTCGCCTTCCTCTCCCAGTTATGAAATCGGAAACCTTGTTATTTATTTATTTATTTTGGAGCATGGGCCCCTTAATGGTCCGGGCCCCTTAATGGTCCGGGCCCTCGGTCAGTGCTTGAATGGCCGAATGCTCACTCCGCCCCTGAGTCAGAGAAGTCCTTTGCAGAAATTCCATGGTTGGTGAGAGAGGTACCAACATCCAGCCAATTAGCATGATGACATTTCCTCTTGTGGAAAAGCAACATTATTCTCCACAAAGTACAAAATAAGTAGGCTTTTTTCCATCAGTGTGTTCAAGTCATTTCAGAGCCAAGCTTTTTACAAACTGTAAAGTTCAGCTGCCATGGAAGATCCTTGCTATTGAATCAAAGTACTTGCTATGAAAGAGGGATCTCTAGAAAAAGAAATACAGACTTCATAGAACACTTTACCCCACACAGTCTTGAGGGAAAAGGACATGGGACTTTATTGGAAACAGTTTATTGGAATAATAATAAGAAGAAGAAGAAGAAGAAGAAGAAGAAGAATCCTGAAATTCTCAGACCATGAGAGCATGAGTGACTGATTTGATTGGTCGAGACAGCGTTCAAGTTTGCCAAAAACTGAAGGTTTTTGTACGACGTGCAAACAAGGCGATTTGTGTTCGACGGTGTTCAAATTTCTAATGCAATTGAAACTCGAAAGCTTCTGAAAATGCAAAGCCCGTACACTTTGTATTTGGACTTCTTCCGCATGCCGAACGGCACCTTTGATCAAATCCTTAATTTGTCTTCTCCATATGTTCTCATAATAAAGTTTTGTTGAAAATTTGGTGACAAAATTTCAAATGACAATTAAAATTTCATTTCAATTGGATGAAAATCCATCCACTGGGGACCACACTCTGCACAGAGCATCAGTGCTGCTGAAGGAATGCCCTGGGTTATTGTGCACAATCTAGGACAGGTCACCACTCCAACACAGGATACTCCAATGGCTCAGCAAGCTGATACTCATTTTGTCAGCTTCAGAAGGATGGCATGACAGGCTGAGTCAACCCCACCTGGTATTAATTCAACAGCCCAAGCAGGATTTGAACTCAGCATGCTAGGATCCCAAGCTCACCACCTTTACCATTAAGCCAACACCAGGCAACAAATTATTAATTTGTATTCTCCATATTCTCACAATAAAGCTTTGTTGTAAATTTGATGACAAAAGCTCGAATGTTAAAAAAAAAAACAATAGTTACGGCCCAGACACACACACACACACGCGCACACACACATGCACGCACACACACACACACACACACACACACACACACACACACACGCACGCACACACACACACACACACGATTGCAAAAACTCCCATCTCCCGCTGCATAAGGGGTGGGCGGATGTAATGCAAGTTTTAAAGGGTTCGAAAAAGAAAAACATTGAATAATGGAAGTTTACCCTCTTTTACACCACCATATTTAACTCGTTGAATTTATCCTTCGTGCCTGTTGTTTGTGTCCTTTATGAAGTCCCTAAAAGCAGTAAGTTTCCTGTTTGGAATGATTTTCAATTTTTTTTCCCTGCCAGACTGACGGACAGACTGAAGCAATTGCTTTAGCACGAGTGTGCACGTGCGTTTGGGATGACACTCCTTCCAATTTGCCAAATTCAGAGCCAAAGTACTGCTAAACTGCAGGTTTGTGTTCTGATTCATTTTCCAATTTATTTGCGACAGTGTTCAAAATTTAAAATACAATCGAAATTAAGTAGCTCCTTGATCATACTGTACACTGACCGACAGAAAGAGAGCTTAACCCCGCTTTGCGCTTCACGCACGGGGTAATAAGCCTTAGTAAAACGACGATGGGTTTTTTTTTTTAATATTGATCTTCGTCCTTTCATTTGCATTGTTAAAAAAAGTTGACATTACCATTCTCAGGGAGGTCAAATAAGGAAGTATTCAAAGAGTGGAAGCATCTATTTGTGTGTGATGCTTGTGTGCTTTGACCCAGACCTCAGCGTGGAAGTTCTGGAATTGTACCTGGCAAGAGAAACCACTGGTAAAGTTAAAAAACAAAGCAGCTTCTTCAGCTTTAGCCCTGAATGATGACATGGAAACAGCATGCATGGAAGTTAGTCAGGTTACTGGCTTTGCGCCTCTTGGCTTGGTAGAAGATTCGTTGGATTTGCCGGCGGATTTCAGGGAAAATTGTCCTGTGCTGTGAAGGCAAATTCTACACTTTTGTTAACCAGTGATAAAACAACATGGTGTCATTTTGAATTCAAAGTCCTGTAAAAAGAACATGCCACCTTGCCGTTTGCGAGCTGAGAACTGCGCTGGCAAACAGCGACGACTGTGGGTCACAGCCAACCTTCCCCAGCTCTGCTTGGACACCTGTTAGTCATCGTTGTGCTTCTGCCTTTCCATGCATACTTCATTAAATCCCTCTGGGAAGAAGAGAGCTGCATTGCAGTGGCTGATGTGGAACAGACGTCACTCCTGTATTTTCCTTTCTTTCCCACTTTCTATTCGTTCTTGTCTTTTATTCTTGTTCAAATTTCCTTTACTACCAAATAAATACTGATTATTTATTTGCTTGTGTTTTACATGATTATGATTCCCTTTTTATTGATGTAATGACAGTAGCTTTAACAGGTCGATTAATTATGCATGCCATGAGAAATTAATTTTTCTGATAAATGTTCATTTTCAAACTTTTTATGTGGTTCGATCATCAAGATGTGGAGTAAGAAGGAAAGTGCAAAGATTTTGAGTTAGGAGGGTGTATGGACACCTGTTAAACAGGATGGGAGGGTAACTTTGGGTTTGAATGAGGTCATCCCATGACTTTACTGCATGGTGTCATTGAGTCGAAATATCTGGCTTTTCAGATTTGGGATGATGAACTTGGTTATTGGGAATGGTGAGAAAACTTTTATAGACATCATTAGTGTGGATCGGTGTGCTTCGCATGCCTCACCGCACATCGCTGTGGAGGCATAGGCGTCTTCGATCATGCCTGCTTTCTCCGGGAGTGAGGGAAGGGGAGAATGGTGGGTGTGAGTTTGTGGGGGTGGATGGTGCTGGGGTGGGGGGGGAATGGTGGGGAAGTCGGCCAATTCTATTTTGTGCTCTGACTGAATATATACTGTAAATCAGAAGTCAGAACCCAATAATGTATAAAGAAAAAGGAACTGAGTACAAATTTATATTTATTTTAAATTATCAGTTAGAGCTGGAAGGCAAGGTCAGTACAACATCAACCCTTGGCCAGGACTTCTTTTGTGTGGTGTATTTTGTGTGGCGTTTGTGTCCTCGTGTGTTCGGTAATTAATGAGACATAATTAGAACTGCTCCTTTATAACTGCTGGCAGTGATGACCGGGTACCAAGACGTCCCACTTCTGAGGCAACTCCGATTGATCACGTCGATTGATTAAGCAGTTCCAGAGAAAATATTATTTAATATTTTACTTCAACCCAATATCGCTGCCAAACCATGTGACATATCAATTATTCCTGAACAAACTTGTACACCTTTGGCTTGCGGAACATTTGTGTGAAGTTTCCCCACGATTTGTCCAGCCGTTCTGGAGAATATTTTTTATGGGTTTTAGGTTAAATCCAATATGGCTGCCAAACCATGTGACCTATGACATCATATGTCTGAACTTTTTGTTAACCTCCGCCATCGAAGATGGAAGGAGGTTACTGTTTTCACCCCTGTTTGTTTGTTTGTTTGTTTGTTTGTGAACAGTATTACGGAAAAACTCCTGGACGGATTTCGACGAAACTTGGTGGGGGGATTAGGTATGGTCCAAGGATCATGCCATTAGATTTTGGACTTGGTCCAAAGTCCAATGTGGCCGCTATGGCGGCCATTTTGAAAAGATATTTGAATTTTTGTTTTTGCATTTCTACATGTTTTAAGTGATTTCCAACCAAAAAAAAAAGAAATTTGTTAGAGAAAAAAAAAACAATTTTGCAACTTTTTTTCAAAAAAATTTCGATTTTATTTGAAAAATATTTGAATTTTTTTTTTTGCATTTCTACATGTTTTAAGTGATTTCCAACCCCCCCAAAAATGTTAGAGAAAAAAACCCAGAAATTTTGCAACTTTTTTTTCAAAAAATTTTCGATTTTATTTTTTTGGCATTTCTACATGCGCGTCGATCTAGTTTAGTTTATTCAATCGTGGTTCATAAGAGTCTGATCCATTTTGACCTACAATGAAGAGGATATCAGGTTCACTTAAGTGACCCGGCAGTATTGGCGGCAGAGGTTTTGCACTCTACCGAGTGCTCCCCCTCTAGTTACTCATGGAAAGGCGGTCATACGTGTAAAGCTTCACCTTTATCTGTTCAGCCACTTCAGAGATGATTTTTGAACACTGAAAAAAACAAGGCTGCCGAATCTCGTGACTGATGACGTCATTAAGTTTTTTTCTGTGGACCATTTTTTCCCAAGATTACCCTCAAAAATTTTCATACTGATCAGATATAATGTGATGCATATGCAATTTTGTCGTCATAACGAAGGCACCTATGACATAATAAAAATAACACTTATTCTACATGAGTATTTGCCATGTGCCAAGTTTCAATTTTTTTCCTTGTTGCGGTTTCAGAGATACAGAAGTCAAAATTTTTCCCGTTTTTCCAACATGGCTGCCACACCAGGTGACATATTATGTCATAATTATGATTAGAACATTCTACATGAGTAGTCACACCAATGGTGAAAAACTCGTCTCAATCCGACAAGCGGTTGCGGAGAAAAACACTAAAGTTCTGTGCTGATAAACAAACAAACAGACAAACAAACAAACAAACAAATGTACTCAAACGCAATACCCTCCTCTTTAGCGAGGGTAAAAATAGGACCACTGGACCTGTAGCTTATCTATGCCCTGTCCTAATGTTGCAACCCAAATTTGGTAGCATTCTGACTGGTGAGTCTGGAGAATATGATTTTTGAAGGAATTTACGCGATTTTCACAAAAATTGATGAAGTCGGCCATTTTGACACACTTCTGGTACCGTGATCAGAATGACCTCCTCAATTTAACATCCCTTCCCAGGCCTAATGTTGCAACCCAAATTTGGTAGCATTCTGACTGGTGAGTCTGGAGAATATGATTTTTGAAGGAATTTACGCGATTTTCACAAAAATTGATGAAGTCGGCCATTTTGACACACTTCTGGTACCGTGATCAGAATGACCTCCACAATTTAACATCCCTAACAGGCCTAATGTAGTAATTTAAATTTGGTAGCATTCTGGCTGGTGGGTCTGGAGAATAAGATTTTTTGAAGGAATTTACGTGATTTTCACAAAAATTGATGAAGTCGGCCATTTTGACACACTTCTGGTACCGTGATCAGAATGCCCTCAACAATTTATCATCCCTTCCCAGGCTGAATGTTGTGACCCAAATTTGGTAGCATTCTGACTGGTGGGTCTGGAGAATAAGATTTTTGAAGGAATTTACACGATTTTCACAAAAATTGATGAAGTCAGCCATTTTGATACACTTCTGGTGCCGTGATCAGAATGACCTCCACAATTTAATATCCCTACAGTGGCCTCATGTTGTAACCCAAATGTGGTAGCATTCTGACTGGTGGATCAGAAGAAGATTTTAGAAGGAATTTGTGGGACCGCCATTTTGACACACTTCTGGTGCCGTGATCAGAATGACCTCCACAATTTAACATCCCGACAGTGGCCTCATGTTGTAACCCAAATGTGGTAGCATTCTGACTGGTGGATCAGAAGAATATTTTGGAAGGAATTTGTGGGACTGCCATTTTGACACACTTCTGGTCATGTGATTGGCATGGCCTCTGCAATTTAACATCAGGACCCTATCTTTATGTTGGAACCCAAATTTGGTAGCATTCTGACTGGTGGGTCTGAATAAGAAGATTTTTGAAATAAGTGATACGATTTTCCCCAAAATTGACGAAGTTGGCCATCTTGACACATTTCAGATCACATGATAAGAACGACTTCGGAAAATGAACATCCCAACCCTGGCCCAATGTTGTAACCAAAATTTGGTAGCATTCTGACTGGTGGGTCTCGAGAAGATTTTTGAAGAAATTTACTAAGTCGGCCATTTTTACCTACTTAAAGTCATGTGACCCGAATGAGCTTTGCAATTCCCGTTATGAGTCACGAGAAGAACGTTGCTGCCAAATTTCAGCCGGATAAGCCTGATGGTTTGGCTGGAGAAGTCAAAAAAGGAGACGGATGGATAAAAAGATGGATGGATGGTGCACGAAGAGAATACCTCATCTGGAATGTAAATTTCAGATAAGCTAAAAACTGGATGGGAAATTTAAACTCCTCGCCTTACAGAGCAGACATGCCCCAATACACTGCTTCTCTTGGACTTTGGGCCGGGTTTTTACGTCATTTATTCTCTTTTGCTCATATCTCGATCTCGATTAATGAAATCAAAGTAACAAAACAATTAGGGATGATGAACATAGGTAAGTCACGAATATGATTCTTAGGTTAGCTTTATACATAGACTAGTGGGGTATGCTTACACGTTGTAAGCATTAAGGAATCATGCTCAATTGTCTTGGGTTGCTCACCTGCATTTTTATTTTTTTCATTTACTGATGCTTTCCAACGGTTCTGTGATTTTTCCCAGTGTATTGGCTTTGATGTCCGTCGGCATGTGAAATTACTGTGCTTCCCCCATTGTCTCTGGTTGCTCACCTGCATTTATTTTTTTCATTTACGGACATTTTCCAACAGTTCTGTGAGATTCCCGGTGTATTGGCTTCGATGTCCATCGGCACACAAAATATCAGCTTTCTGTCACCCAGAACGTACCAAACATTAATGTCAGTAAGTCAGTGGTTAGAATCCAAATCCATCGGGACCATGCTCTGTACAGAACATTGGTGCTACCAAAGCAGTCCTAGGCTATTGGGCACAATCCTGGACAGGTCACCACTCCAACACAGGAGACTCAAATGGCTCAATCATCCCAAAAAGCTGGTACTCATTTTGCTGACCTCAGAAGGATGACAGGCTGACTCAACCCCACCTGGTACTAATTCAATGGCAGAACAGGATTTGAACTCAGGACCATAGGATCCCAAGCCCACCTCCCTACCCATTAAGCCAACACCAGGCATGTGGTTAGAATGAGCTGTATATATTAGACTCGCTACACTTGCCTCTCCACACGTCGTTGCAGAGATTAATATCACCA
The DNA here is from genome assembly GCF_056783735.1 of Eptatretus burgeri. Lineage (NCBI taxonomy): Eukaryota > Metazoa > Chordata > Myxini > Myxiniformes > Myxinidae > Eptatretus > Eptatretus burgeri. Next base: position 88,361,631 of record NC_140966.1, read on the forward strand.
ATTTGCTGTGTTGGCATGATTTACACCAATCATAATAGAAACATTTATTTTGCACAAATTTCTTTGAAATATTGCTGATATATTTATTTGAAATTTATCTGGAATATAAAAAGGTCCAAGTAGGCTCAGTGGTCAAGGGTCGAAGCTGTCTAATCTGTCTGAAAGGTGTAAGGGGTCTCAATGGTGTTAACGTCTAAGGGGTCAAAAGGGTCTAAGAGGCCTTTTGGGTCCTTGGGGTCTTTTTGGTCCTCCGGTCTTTTGGTTTTTCAGAGTCTTTTGGATCCTTCGTGACTTTTGAGTATTCAGGATCTTTTGGGTCCTCGGTGACTTTTGAATCTTCAGGGTCTTTTGGGTCCTCAGGGACTTTTGGGTCTTTTGGGTCCTCAGTGACATTTGGGACTTCAGGGTCTTTTGGGTCCTTGGTGACTTTTGGGTCTTGAGGGTCTTTTAGATCTTCATGGTCTTTGGGGACTTTTGAGGCTTCAAGTCTTTTGGGTCCTCAGTGACCTTTGGGTCTTTTGGTTATTTTGGGTTCTCGGTGACTTTTGGGTCTTCAGGGTTTTTGGGGTATTTTTGGGTCTTCATGGTATTTTGGGTCCTTGGTGACTTGTGGGTCTTCAGGGTCTTTTGGGTCTTCAGAGTCTTTGGAGTCTTTTAAGGTGTTCGGGGTATTTTAGGTCCTCAGTAACTTTTGGGTCCTTGGAGACTTTGGGGTCTTCAGGGTATTTTGAGTCCTTGGTGACTTTTGGGTCTTTTGGTTATTTTGGGTCCTCAGTGACTTTTGGGTCTTCAGGGTTTTTGGGGTATTTTGGGTCTTCATGGTATTTTGGGTCCTTGGTGACTTTTGGATCTTCAGGGTCCTTTGGGTATTCAGAGTCTTTGGGGTCTTTTAAGGTGTTTGGGGTATTTTAGGTCCTCAGTGGCTTTTGGGTCCTTGGGGTCTTTTTGGTCCTCCGGTATTTTGGTTTTCCGGAGTCTTTTGGATCCTTCGTGACTTTTGAGTATTCGGGATCTTTTGGGTCCTCAATGACTTTTGAATCTTCAGGGTCTTTTGGATCCTCAGGGACTTTTGGGTCTTCAGGGTCTTTTGGGTCCTCAGTGACATTTGGGTCTTCAGGGTATTTTGGGTCCTTGGTGACTTTTGGTTATTTTGGGTCCTCAGTGACTTTTGGGTCTTTTGGGTCTTCAGGGTTTTTGGGTCCTTGGTGACTTTTGGGTCTTCAGGGTGTTTGGGGTATTTTAGGTCCTCAGTGACTTTTGGGTCTTTTGGGTCCTCTGTGACTTTTGGGTCTTCAGGGTGTTTTGGGTCCTTGGGGTCTTTTGGATCTTCTTTTTGGTCTTTTGAATCCTCGGTGACTTTTCGGTGTTTGGGGTCTTTTGGATCCTCGGGGGCTTTTTGGGTCATCTGGGTCATCAGGATCTTTTGTGTCCTTGGGGTCTTTTGAGTTCTCAGGGTCTTTGGGAACTTTTGGGTCCTCTGGGTCTTCAGGATCTTTTGGGTCCCTGGGGACTTATGGGTCATCAGGGTCTTTTGCATATTTTAAGTCCTTGGGAACTTTTGGTTCTTATGGGTCCACAGGGTATTTTGGGTCTTTAGGGACTTTTGGGTATTCAGGGACTTTTGGGTCCCCATGGTCCTTGGGAAGTTGAAGATGCTCATCAGCGATGGGATAATTATAGATTGCTTGGGCATTCCTTGTAGGAGAGAGGGTCAAATAAGTCAGACTTCAGTCTCAAATGAACAAGGGAGAGTCTGGAAGTTTCTTTACAGATGATTAATTATGGGTCTAAGCACGGATTGACTGAGGTCCTCATTTCGAAGAGGAATTGAAGACGAACTCCCTCATATACACCATTAAACGTTAATGTGTGCAAAGATGCGTTTGGTGTGCATCAGGTCTTGTCGCTCACCTGCATTTATTTATCTTGTCCTTGTTGAAGGAAAAGCTTGGGATCATTTTTCTGCAGGAGACCCATACAATCCAGAGGTTGCTTGCCATTGGGAAACCCAATGGGTGGGGTCAGTTTTTTCAATCACCTGACACATGCTGTGGGGTGGCAATCTTTTTTTGACCTCCATCATCTCTGTCATCTGCGATGGACGGAAGTTATGTTATGTTATGTTTTCACCTCTGTCTGCTTGTCTGTTTGTTTGTGTGCAGGATATCTCAAAAAGTTGTGGACAGATTCGGACAAAACTTGGAGGACACGGTGGGTGTCTGACAAGGACAAATCGATTCAATTTTGGTGAAGATCAGAATCCGGATCCAGGTGCTCGAATTGTTCAATTTTTTGAATGATTCTTCACCATTATGCCTGCTTTGCCATTGAATTAATACCAGGTGGGGCTGACTCAGCCTCTCATGCTTCCAAGGTTGGCAAAATGAGTACAAGCTTACTGGGATCATTGAGCCATTCGAATATCCTGTGTCAGAGTGGCGACCCATCCAGGATTGTGTCTAATAGCCCAAGAGACTGCTTTGGCAGCACCAACACTCTGTACAGAGTATGGTCCCAGTGGATGGAATCTGTTGTCTCTCTCTCTCTCTCTCTCTCTCTCTCTCTCTCTCTCTCTCTCTCTCTCTCTCTCTCTCTCTCTCTCTCTCTCTCTCTCTCTCTCTCTCTCTATCTCTCTATCTCTCTATCTCTCTATCTCTCTCTCTCTCTCTCTCTCTCTCTCTCTCTCTCTCTCTCTCTCTCTCTCTATCTCTCTATCTCTCTATCTCTCTATCTCTCTATCTCTCTATCTCTCTATCTCTCTATCTCTCTCTCTCTTGGCACACACGTGCAAACGCAAGGGGCTGTTGCTCAGTCTCTAGCGGTACGTGTGGAGCCTGTTTGCTTTCTCTCTTCTTATCATATTCTTCTCCTTTCTCTAATGTTTTTTTTGGGGGGTATCCATGTGTATGAACTGTTGTCAATGCTTTATCGATGACTTGAAAATTGAATTGGTTTCCTCTTTTTTTTCCACTCTTGTATATTATCATTTTGCTTTGTTGTATTGAATTTTTACCCTTGATACTTTTTTGTAATAAAGGACATCAAAAGTCTCTCTCTCTCTCTCTCTGTCTGTCTGTCTGTCTGTCTCTCTCTGTCTGTCTGTCTGTCTGTCTGTCTGTCTCTCTCTCTCTCTCTCTCTCTCTCTCTCTCTCTCTCTCTCTCGCTCTCTGTCTGTCTTTCTCTCTCTCTCTCTCTCTCTCTCTCTCTCTCTCTCTCTCTCTCTCTCTCTCTCTCTCTCTCTCTCTCTCTCTCTCTGTCTGTCTGTCTGTCTCTCTGTCTCTCTCTCTCTCTCTCTCTCTCTCTCTCTCTCTCTCTCTCTCTGTCTGTCTGTCTGTCTCTCTCTCTCTCTCTCTCTCTCTCTCTCTCTGTCTGTCTGTCTCTCTCTCTAAAAATTTTTTTCATTATATCTCAAAAACGTTGGGGATGAGTGATGACAAAACAAGGTGGATGAGTTGGTTACATGACAAGAACAAGCCGATTCGATTTTGGTTCAGTTCCGAATCAAGATGTGGTTTATCAGTGGGATACAGAATATGAACTGTTCAGCTTGGTGAAGGTATGCGCTCTACTACCAAGTGGCCTTCCAGTTCATCATGTTTTCAGGCTGAAATACTTGCTGTAAATACGGTCAGTTCGGGCCATTTGCTGCACGTTATAGTGCGGTATGAAGATATTGTCATTCTTCATCTGTTGGCACTGCACGATTGCTATTCTTCAGCCACATGTGGAGGTTCATGCTGAGCTTGTCAACGCGTCCCTTCACCGAGTGTGTCAGGAGTCACATATTCCTTTTGCTGAGGTATTACAGCAGGTGACAACACTGTTCATTTGGCATGTGCAGCATCCCACAGACACCTCATTTACTCGTGCATTTACTACTGCTGTGTCCATATCTCGCAATCCCGTGTTGACAGAATTTGTCTCACCGCTATTGTCGGAATGTCTGTTGCTGTGGCATCACATTTTTTTCATTTTACAGATCATAATCTTGCCTGGAAAAGTATTTTAACTGGCTGAGACAAGTAACAGCGATAATCTGTTGCCTTTTGGCAACTTAACAATGCCTTAGCGCAGGATGAGCCTTTTTTTTTCAGCCTTTCTTTTGGTGAGCTTGGACAATGAGGAAGGGAGACTTTGATTCGCTTGGACTCTGGTGGGATGTAGGGAGAGTAGAGTAAAAGTTAACATGTCATCAATGCTGGCATGGATTGAGTGAAGCACTTTGGGTGGAGATTTGGTGGCTCGAGGAAGAATTGTTGCATCTTGATCAATGCCTGACCACATTTACCCCCCAGTTGAATGACGTCGGTATGAGGAAAAGAAGAATATTCTGAAGGTGTGTTGTACAATGAAGGCCCAAGGGTTTGATCAAGCAGTTTATCATTCCTAAGCTGTTGTTCAAGCTTTCCTGTATCAGGATTGCAGACCAGGTTTTGTATCATGTGAAAGGGAAGTTGTCAGATTTCCTTTGGAGTGTCCTTTTGTGGACTGCTGTAGATGGTGATGTACTTCATCGTCATTCATTCGCTCCATTGTATTGCACTCGCAGGTTGGAGAAACACTGCCTGGCACAGGGGTTTCTTCTACCTCCCTTGCCCGTTTGACCACACCGGGTGTCCTTCGATCTCCCACCAATACCCAGAAGGGTAGGTAACCTGAATTTGGCTGTGCTTCATGGAGCACCGAGTTCTGGGGCTCTATTGCCACATTTTATCAATTTTTCTTTTGGATGTTATTTCTGTGCTGCATTGGAAGCGATCTGTCATGCATATATTGGACAAAATATTGCACCATTTTACGCCATCTCGACCAATTAAACTTGCCGCTTGTGCTCTCAGCGTTGGGGAATATGGAAGCTCAGACAAAATATAGGCTTGTAGGAAATATATGCCTGGTGTCCTGAGCTCAAATCCCACTTGTCTGTTGAATTAATACCAGGTGGGGTTGACTCTTCCTGTCATCCTTCCGAGTTCGGCAAAATGAGTGCCAGCATGCTGGTATACTGTGTCGGAGTGGCGACCTATCCAGGATTGTGCCCAATAGCCAAGGAGATTGCTTATGCAGCACCAACGTTCTGCATAGACTATGGTCCCAATGGATGGATGGATGGATGGTGGGAAATCTATATTGTGCTTGGAAATGAAAAAAAAAGTTGAAAAGACCCATCCCATGTCCGTTTTTCTCAAGGCTGAGTGGAGTCAGGTGTTCCATGAACTCTCTAGTTGACTACGTTTCTGGCCTCGCTGCACCAACACTTTCTTTTCGGACATCCTGTCCAGAATTAAACGAAGTCACTGGATGTTGTTGTGAATTTCATTTTGGCATCTGCAAAACTTGCAATTTACGAAGCGAGGCAGGTGAAGGTTGGTAACATAGGGCTGCAAGGTTCTGCATGCCCGAAAGCTTTGTTGTGCTCAGGAATTGTTTCAGAGTTTAAGGCAGCATCATACTATGGGAATGTTCAGAGGTTTGTGGCAATTTGCACTCTGAATGATGGGCTTTGCTGTATTTCTCCTCCAGGCACTTTGCTCTTAATGGTACGATTACTAGTTTTATCCTTCTCTGTTTGATGTGTTTTCTGTTTCTTCCTCTCTATGTCTATCTTGGTAGCGTTTTACCTCTTGAAAGGCTCTGCTTTTGTCCACTGCATGTATGACCATGGACTTTCAGTGGATGAGAAGTCTTTTTTGAGTGACACGAAACAAACTATTTCTGTCTGCCTGAGGTTTCTTTCACCTTGAGCGCAGACCTCTGCACTCATTTACCTTCCAACAAAAGCACTGCTACTACTGCTACTAAGACTACAACTTATTTCGATAACGATGCACAATCATTCCAACCTTCTTGTGGGGTCGGTTGGAGACAGATTTTGGCCCAAGTCTTTCAGAAACCAGCTTACGAGGCTTGACGGCATCTTCTGCTACGACCAGTTGGTGGAAGATATTTTTGGTGCACCAGGTAAGGCTAGCAGACAGGACATCCAGCTCAAGGCCCCACCGTGGGACGGCTCACGAGAGATGCTGCTTGCGAAGCACCAATCCAACCATTTATGGTCGTGCGGAGAACAAAACCCAGACTAGACAGCTCAGAGGCAAGTGTGATTACACCTTTGCACCATCCTGCCGGGTGTTTGACAAAACATTGCCCTCTCTCAATTCAAGTCGTGAAAAGAATCATCAATTGACGTTTTGTCTGTCTGGAGCCTTACAGTTCCATCTCGTCGAGGTAATGATTGAATTCGTTTTTTAATGTTTATACAATGCAAAGGACATGCAATTGAATAAGACATTGAGCGAGCTTCAGACACAGCACACTTTGATCTCTTCTTCTCTTTCAATGCCAGGGATGGGATGTGTTCACCTTTGCAATAATAATAATTATTATTATTATGACCTGGTTATCAAGTGTGGTTTTTTGGTGGAATATGAGTTCTTTATAAAGAACTTCAATTTCTGGAGGAGGCCATTAGGCCAATCATAGCCTGCCCTGTGGTTACCAACATATATGGCTGTTTGTCCGTGCTCTATACTTTTTAAATTCTGAGCATCAAGCAAGGAAGCAGCACATACCATTTTTAAGGGCTTTGGCATGACTCGGCCAGGGTTTGAACTGCCGACCTCCCAGACTCCCAGACAGACGCCGGAACCGTAAAGCTACCGAGTCTGGTATAATCATTAAAATACACATAACGAAGCTCGTCTCGAAATTGTGTCCTGTTGCTGACACTTTATAAATGTTATGACATCTAAAAGTGCCTGAGATGAACAACTGCTCCCACATTTCACTACTTTGGCTGCTTTGGAAGCGCTTTAAGAAATTCCCTACATCTCATATTTAATGATACATGGATGGATGGATGGATGGGTTGATGAATGGATGAATATACTGACAGATTATAAATCTATGTATCGACGGATGGATAATAAATATACGGGAGGATTGATAGATGAATGAAATGCTCATTTAATTAAAAAAAAAATATTTTAAATGTACTCACCTGGCTGTGCTTTTACTATTGCGATGAGGAGCAGGAAAAGGCAGGTGTGCACATGGGGAAAGTCCATCATGCGAAATGGAGAAAACTGTAGAATTCCTTCTACTTCGACTAGAAAAGGTCTCAAAGACGGAGGTGATCGTAGAATGTGGGAGTGCTATGGGCAGCAGGGAGCGGATGGGGTCTGCAGGCTTACGCCTTGATTCATGCTTCAATCCTTTGCCAGAAAAGAAAAGAAAATATTCTATCACTTTTTTTGTTGCTCTTTCTCTTTGCCTCTCTATTTATTCCACTCTCCCATGTGAAACATCAGTTATCTGGCTACTTGTATGTCAAAGCCGAGCCAAGTTGGCACATTCACTTGATATCCACCTTTTTATTATTTCTCCAACCGAAAAAGACGAAGACCTATAAGCGGCTGTCCAAGACTGGTTGTCGATCTAAGCTTTTTCAACCGAACTGAATGATGCTCTTTTTGAAGATGGGTCCTTGGTTCCGTTTCATACACAGTATCTCGCAAACTTGTCCATCACGAATATCTTTGGAAGGAGAAGCAAGGGCCACTGTTTGCAATTTCCTCCAACTGTCAGGCATTCGTACTTCGTGGCAAGCGCGGGATGATTTTTTCACAACAGATGTTCCTGACACATCCTCAGCCAAATACTTTTGTTTAAGCTGTTGCTGTGGTTATTGTGCACGTCTGCTGCATCTAAGTGACACATGCAACGTTCTTCATTACCTCCGCCACCGAAGGTGGATGGAGGTTATGTTTTCATGCCTGTCTGTCTGTTTGTCTGTCTATTTGTTTGTGAGTTATGGAATATCTCAAAAAGTTATGGAAGGATTCGGCCGAAACTTGGTGGACAGGTTGGGTGTGTGACAAGGAAGAAGTGGTTCAATTTCTCCACCATTGAGAGATAGGGTCAAAAACGATATATCGCATGATATTTCAAAAATGTATCGGGCCCGATATGTTCTCGTGGATCAGGCATTGCATGGCGGAGGTACACGCTCTACCGAATGTCCTTCTAGTTCTGCTTTGTAATTACAAACAGAAATTGATTGCTTCCTTTATTTTCTTAGTGTCCGACTTAACCTGGTTAAAATTCATATGACTAGTAAATAACTGCTTCCTGCAAGAGTAAATTATGGTATCGGTGAAATATCTTGCACAATGCAACGTGTACAGCCTCCCCCACCCCTTATAAAACTGAGATGATGTCCTCCCACCCCTAAGTTATAAAAATTCTAGTTGCACCCCTTCACCCCACCCTCGTATTCAAACTTGAATTGAACTCGTATCCATACATTAATGTGCCCTTCGCCTGGGTCATCGACCGAACACTAAGAGGGTAAAGGGGCCAATTTTATTTGCTCACAGTACCCCCCTAGCATACGTGCAAAAGTTGATGGACATCGACCAAGCCGTTCTCCATTCCATAAGGTTAATACATACTATATTTGTACAGTGTGGCCACAATGTCTTGTCGCCCGTTGTAAAAGACATTGTGACGTTTCCTTTGTGAGCTCACAGAGTGTTAATTCGTTTGCTTTTTTCCATTTTTTTTTCTCAGATTTAATGAGCTGTTACCATCGGCGATACAAGCAATTACACCGTCGAACAACAGATTGTTTGTCAGTGACTTGAGTTCACGTCAAAAATATTGTCAAAATTATTCTCTGTCATGACGATGATGGAGGACAAACCGATCGACTGGCTGCGTAAACGGCTTTGTGTCACGTGCTGTAAAATGTGTAATAAAGTAAAAGAGTACTGTAAATGTATGCCGTATAACCTGTAGATAGAACCCTTCATTGTCAGCCAGTATGACAAAAGGCCTTTAGAATGTCACAATTACTTACAAGGGGGTGACAAGACATTGTGGCCTCGCTGTACATACTGTACATTCTGATTGTTCCATGCTCTGTTGCAGAGCTTCGGTGCTGCCGAAGCAGTTTCTTTGAAACTGTGAAACTGGGTAGTTTGCCATTGCCTTCCCAGCAGTAGTTATGGCAGGAATTTGGTGCTGGCGATAGCTCACCTACTCTTTGCAGAGGGGGATCTTTAACGGCCAGTTTCGTGTCCGTCTGAAGAACGGCACACACATTGATTAATCACCCTACCTGTGAAACGCATGACAGTTTATAACTGGGTCGGGATTCAAACACAGGTTTGGCAGCTTCGAGGTGAGTGCGTGTACCTCGAGACCATCCTGCCAGCACGCACACACACACACACACACACACACACACACACACACACACACACACACACACACACACACACACACCACACACACAATTGGTGTATTTGATTTTCCTTCATTCTAGAACAGTGTGAAGATGAATGATGAAGCAATTACAGAGTAGAACGGAATGCTGGAAGGATTTCTCATTAACCTCGCCCTTTCATGAAGAGATGGGAAAGGGGTATTGTTTGTCGTGTGTGTGTGTGTGTGTGTGTGTGTGTGTGTGTGTGTGTGTGTGTGTGTGTGTGTGTGTGTGTGTGTGTGTGTGTGTGTGTGTGTGTGTGTGTGTGTGTGTGTGTGTGTGTGTGTGTGTGTGTGTGTGTGTGTGTGTACGTGCACACAAGTGGATCAGTCGATGTGGACCAATTGCTTGGCCACCTCATTTGCATACCATGTCCCCCCAATTGTACCACTTTTTATGGAGCTTTGTTAAAACTAATTGTGTACTCAACAAAACCACATTCTTTGGATGAACTTAGGGTCAGGATCACGGATGGAATTCATGAAATTACTCAACAGCAACTGGGACGATGTCTTCAACTGGCTGGAAAATCAGATTGAACGATATAATATTACAAAAGCCTAAAAATTTTAAACTTTTTTTGCAGAAGGGTTTTGTGGATTTTGCTTTCATATGCCGTTTGTATAGCTTGCTTCGATCATAAATACATCCACAAGGAAAGATGCTCAAGGAGCTTGGATGCCAGAAGAGGCCATTTGGCCCAACAGGCCTGTGCTGCATCTACCCCATAATTAATTAAACCCAACAGTTTGTCTATACCCTTCATTAAATGATACATCTCGATGAGGTCACCATATGTAATCGTCTCCTTTCTCATGTATAAAGTATTCTCTCCTTGATCAGCTGCACCTCGTTGCCTGAGTCTAGACTCTCGATAGACCCGGAATCAATCTCGTCACTCTATATGCTAAACCATTTATATGGCAGCGATATCCTTCCTCAGATATGATGACTAAATGTACACAATATTCTACACTAGCAAATTAAACCCATCACTTCAAATACTGTAACATGAAGAGAATGGGGGGGGGGACAGAGTGAAGAGGTGGAGGGTAAATAGGGAGGAGAGAGAGGAAGGAGTGAAGAGGGGAGAGAGGCGAGAAAGAGGAGAGGAAGACAGGGGAACAAGAGAGAGGAGGGAGAGAAAAGAGCGGCGAGGGAGGCAAGAGTGAGGAAGGGAGGAGGGGGGGCAGAGTGATGAGATGGGGTGGAGGGGGAGAATCGGTTTGGTCCATCCATCCATCCCTTCATCCATCCCTTCCCTCCATCCCATCCATCTCTTGCCTCCTTCCCTTCCCTCCATCCATCCGTTCCTCCATCCCATTTATCCCTTCCCTCCATACATACATCCCTCCATTCCTTCTCTCCACCCATCCCTTCCCTCCATCTATCCTTTCCCTCCATATATCCATCCATCCATCCGTCATCTCCATCCATCCATACGTCATTTCCCTCCAACCATCCATCCATCCCTTCATCCCATCCATCCATCACTTCCCTCCATCTAATTCATCCCTTCCATCCATCTACCCTTTCCCTCCATCCCATCCCTTCCCTCCATTCCTTCCCTCTATCCATCCATTACTTCCTTCCTTCCATCCAACCATTAATAAGGAATGACAGGCTTCACACACACACACACACACACACACACACACACACACACACACACACACACACACACACACACACACACACACACACACACACACACAGCGAGACACAACACAAGCAAGGTGGTCATGCCGGTGGACAGTGCGGCTTGCAGTGCAGCCAATCGGCTTAAGCACTCAAAGAAGCACTCCAACAAAACAGTTGATAAGGAATGGTTGGCTTGGCAAGCAATTAGCGATCTCCGATCCATCGTATTAAACACCTCCCGGAGATGCCCAAAATATCAAACTATTTCTGAATAAGACAAATTAACACTTTTTTTTGGCAGTTAGAACTGCTGCTAAGTTCAATTCTGGAGCTTAAATTTTTGTAACTTAGCTTAGTTTGAGAGATGTGAGAGGTTATGGCATGTGCGGAAATTAAATAAAGCCACAAACGCTGGCATCTCCGGGCGTTTATAAGCATTGCAATGTCTCCAGCAATTCGTAGATATGATGATCTTTAAGAAATTGTTGTGACCTGCTCCAAATGAAGGCATTGTTGAGCAGGCTGAACAAAATGGTGAATCTAGACCCCAGCGAGGTAACCGAGGATGTACCTTTAGATTGAGGTGGCCGAGGATGGCGCCTGATAAAGAACAAAATTAAATAAGGCCATCAATTATCTTCAAAGGGGCTATTTTAATTAACCCAAACACCCAATTTTCACTCATGCACTTCCTTGGAGTTCCCTTAGTTCCCTTAAGCATGCAACATTTCAGGCTGCTACGTTTCATGGTTTTGGAGTTATCGAGGACACACAAACACTGACACACACACACACACACACACACACACACACACACACACACACACACACACACACACACACACACACACACACACACACACACACACACACACACACACACACACACACACACTGACATTTATTATTACAGATTAGGCCTCACTAAATGCCTGCACAGTGTTGACGCTACCTTTTTTGATTTGAAATGTGTCCCCCCGCATATAGAACCTATAACCCTATTATCTTTACCTGTAGCTGCCTGGCACTACGTTGTCTGCTTACCTTCCCTCACCTCCTACCCTATATCTCCTTCTCCTGTGTCACATGGTCCAAGACTGCCCCTTGCATTATGTCTCTCTATTTTCATTATTCTTACCCATGCTCAGCACCTTACATTTCCTTATGTTAAACTGCATCTGTCAATCTTTTGCACAATCTACAAGAATACCTAAACTTTCTTGAATGTGATCACTTCCTTCTCTGTTGTCGACCTTACCTCCAAGCTTAGTGTCATCTCCAAATTTGGAAATCTGAAAGCCTGACTTTGACATGTACTTCCAGATTGCTGGAGGGTTTGCCAAGTTCTAGAGGTGGTGTGCTACTGATCAGTTAGCTGGGTCACTGAATAACTGGGTGGTCGAGGCCTTCTCTGAAACAAAGGAGAGGGTTATGACGATCCACTCTTGAACAAAGGTGTTGGTGATTACGATATTGAAATCTGCTTCAGTTGCTAAGCCGACACATGGGGTTCAATACTAGAGTTGGTGACTCGGGAACGATGCAATTGACTAGAGACTCGGACTTGGGACTTGGTGTCTGGGGACTTGCTGTTACATGAAACTTGAATTTTATAATAACATAACAATGTTCGGAAAATGATAATTGAATAAACATCAAATTTAAACGAGATTTCAGAAAAACTAAATTATTTTCAGTCGTGGGCATGCGTTGTTCGATCAGTGATGACATATACCTTGTACGTGTGTATATGCAGAGTGCCAGAGCTTACGGTCGCATAATGTTCTCCACTAAGGTTAAAGAGAGTGTCCACTCTCGAGACACCACAGAGCACACCATGTCCAAATGGCAAGCACCAGTCTTACAAATGTGGGAAGCACAACTTTATTCAAACCATGTGATCAACATTCGTGCCGAATCGGGGAAACTTGGCTTCCATTCGGAGCCTATGGGCCTCTCACTTTGCCATCGCTGACAGGTCGGTGGTCTCTCTGTCTTCTTCCACCTCTTTTATGGTCTTGCACCCTTTGCTCTCTCCGTGCTTTGTGCCCCCTCAGGTACTATCTGCAGGTCGCACACGGTCCACCAGCAATTCCCTCCTCGTGAAACTGCAAAAATCCAGAACCACTGCTCACCTCCACTCATTCGTTTTTCTTTTTTCCCACCTGTGGAACCAACTTCCACACTCTCTTCAATCTCATTCTTCCCTCCAGATCTGAAAGACAGCTGCTCACCACCATCTCAGATCATTCCCCATCCAAAACCATGATCTTGTATACACCCGATAAACCACCCCAACCCCTTCCAACATTTTGTTTCTGTGTCCATCTTGTCCACCCTTGTGTTCCCCCCTACCCCTCATCGCTACCCAAATCCCAGGTTTGTCCGTCTCAGTCTATTTTCTTCCTCCGCCCTGCTGTTGGCGTTTCCCCCTTCTCCTTGTGCTGTTCTTTTTTGTTATATTGTGTCCTGCTCTGGTCTGTGTTCTAGCTCTTCCTTGAACCTTGATTATGCATCCAAAAAAAACCATCTCACGAAGCCAATTTCTGGGAACTCAGTAAGCTCTCTCCCAGCGCCGTACCTTTGTCTTCCTTCTGGATGATGTGTTGCACATTTGGGCATCATGTCTCCAGTGAGGGACGGACTGCCAAAGGCATGTGCATAACAGATATTTCACTAGCACCTCTTGTGATTATTTACCTGCTGTTAACCACAGTTTAACAGCACCTGCTTATTCTCCCACTTGCCTCGTGCTTCAAGGTTTTGTGAGCGCTTTAAAAAGAGAAACATAAATGACATATGTCGGGAAAAGAACATCAAACATAGCCAAAGGTTTGGTGGGGGCCAGAAACAACAAGATGGCAGGGAAGACGAATATCTATCCACATGTTATAACAACGCATATCTAACATCACAATTAATTATGTTATGCTTATTCTAAAACACTCATTAAGGAGATAACTGCATAACTATACCAAGCATTTATTAACGACCCCTAAGAATCATTTCCACAACAACATATATGTATGTGTTTGTGTGTATACATATATATATATATATATATATATATATATATATATATATATATATATATATATATAAATATATATATATATATATATATATATATACATTGTTATAGATTTCAGAATCGGATCCAACATATGCATCCAAACATTTAGGTCCTCACACAGTTATTTCCATAAATGCATGTCCAGGTTGACCCATCCCCATGTCTGGTGGGATTCTAACTTTGATGCGTTGAGAAGGGTAAAGAATAGATTCCCTTTCTTAAGGGATGGACTTTTTGTCTTTAGACCAGACACATTCATGCACGCGAGATAGCCATTAGTCAAACGGAGGCTCGCCTACCCCCTTTCCATCAGGATATATTGGCTTGGAGGTGGACGATTCATTTGCACCTTGTACTTACAGGATATTTGATTAAGCACACCTCGGGCTTTTCCTGAGCAGTTATTCTGATGGTCAAATACGGCTGTGGATCATTTACCTCACCCACCTATTTTCCATTGATGTTCGACACCCACCTCTTTCACTGATGTTGGCGCCCACCTCTTTCCATCGACGTTTGGCAGCTCTGTGGATGCTGGCTGGTTCTTGTTCGTGCCGGGCTGAATGGAGAGGTGATGGTTGTTCTTGACATTTTATGAGCGCTTCACGTATTCGCTTTCTAATTCTGGCAAATGGCTGCTTTCTGCCGTTCATCCAGTCGCTGTTACTGTGCTGTTGCAATGATCGTGAGATTGGCAGTTGGTGACGTGCAACGATGCGCCAATAGGCAAGGTGGATTTGGCTGAAGTCTGCTTGAGGCTCTGCCCAGACGAGGCACCTATAAATAGATGAGAGGACCGTTTTTTGTGTGAGTTGTGACAGCTGGGTGACGGCTATTTTCAGCTCCAGTCAGTTCCAGTCAGACGGTTGATGAGATGGCGACAGTTGAGTTTGTGACAGTTGGTGACGGCCTTGCAGCCTTGCAGCTCAGATCACTGGTGACAGCCTCACAGCGCTTCAGTGCCTTACAGCTTCTCACAGCGCTTCACAGTGCCTCACAGATCCTTACAGCTCTCCGTTGGTTGTGGTCATGGTGGCTCCTGACGGTGGATGACGCTTGGACCGTTAATGCTGGTGCTGCTTGAGACCTGCTCTTGCTGTACATGATTCTTGGCGTCCCTGGTTCCTGGAGGTGATGACGTGACGTCGATTGGTGTCCAAGTCTGTTTGCTGAGTTCAAATCCCGCTCTGCTGTTGAATTAATACCAGGTGGAGCTAATTCGACCTGTCATCCTTCCGAGGTCGGCAAAATGAGTGCCAGCATGCTAGTATACTGTGTCAGAATGGCAACCTGTCCAGGATTGTGCCCAATAGCCAAGGAGACTGTTTAAGCAGCACCAACGCTCTGCACAGAGTATGGTCCCAATCTCCTCCTCCTGTTTGCGAGTGGGCGCACGGCAAAGCAGGGCGCTGCCAGCGGACCAAGGCACGCTCACACTTTTGGGACATTTTATTTGACGCACGACAACTTATACTTGGTGAGCGAGACTGGATTTCTCCCCCCCCTCCCCCCCCCCGAATGATCTGCTGGGTACCCTTGTCTGTGTTTAATCGTTAAGTAAGGCATAGTGATAAGCATCTGCTCTTTCTCTGTTTTTCTATAAATTCCTGATATCTATCAAATTTTTATATCGATCAATTTCTGTCAATGCGTGATTAATTCTTTATTTGTTTGAGAATATTTTGATTAACTTGAATTTACTCATTTTCACCACAAGGAAATAAAAAGTTATTTTTATTAATTTTTCCTTATTAATAAATTCCTTGTTGACATTTCAACCTGTCTGTGCTTGTTCTTTCCTTCCATTGAATTGACCAAACGAATTGACCTGTCATAGTCGGCACGCACCAGCGGTAAACGCTTGGCCGCCCTAATTAAGATCTAATCAAGATAAGATTGGTGCTTTGCCGAGGGCACGCTCCCGTTCAGGAAGCCACGTGACGTCTCGTTAAACGGCAAAATTAGACGGTGGACACTGGAACTCGTGGTTTACTGATTGGCGTTCGTGGTTCTAAAGCAACCCACCGCACCGCAAAGTTAATTGTGAGCGGTGGCCCCAGGTCTGGCTCTTCTGAAGGGAGACGGGAATTAAACCCCCTCATAATACACTCGGTACCCATGGCAGTATATATATATATATATATATATATATATATATATATATATATATATATATATATATATATATATATATATATATATATATATATATATATATATATATATATATATATATATATATATATATATATATATATATATATATATGTGTGTGTGTGTGTGTGTTTTGACGAGTACAAGGGGTCTAACCCCGACCTGGACGGATGACCAAGCTTCTCCCTTGAAGGCCTACAGCTGAGACTCGGAGATTAATGCACGTGGGAAGGCGGCGCAATGGCGGAGGAGCACAGCACAGGGGCGCTGCACCAGGACAGCACAACGGGGGTTTATACTCAAACCCCACTACAAATACACGAATACAGCTTCTTAAAAGGAACACATTTAATGGAAATAAATAAATATTTACAAAAGACAATAATTCAAAAGGGTATTGATAATAATGAAATAAATAAATCCCACAGTCGAGGCACCTCTTCACACAGACACAAATACAGACAAAGGGAAAACAAAATAAAAAGAAAAACCTTCCTTTCGAGTATTCTTGTACTTAGCTTGGCCCAGAGCTGGTCTTTGTGGAACTTTGAATTGAGGCACTTTGATTTGCACGTACAGACGCGCACAACAAAATGGCGCCTTGTTGCTTCTCTCGTAGCGGGACAAATGCACACCAGGCAATCCGCGAGCGGCACTCCACGCCAAGACTCAGAGACTCCGTGCAACGACTTCGTGTGCCAATCGTCCTCACCAATCCAACCAAGAGCCAAAGGCCAGCATCTTGCTTCACCACGTGAACCAAATCGCCTCAACATGAATACAAGGATCGTGCCATTCTCCTCGGGCGTGCGTTCACCCTCCACTCTCACCTCTCCAAATCCACTGTGCCAATCTCTCGCCCTATTTAGTCTGATGCTCCCACATCCACTCAAAATCCGCAACCCCCCTGAACTCCACTCTCCTCTGTCCCATTTGGTCTTCTGATCATGCTTCCCACCCGCTCTTCTGCTTCTTCTTCTTGTTCTTCAGGTGTCTCATCGAACAATCCTCCGCCTCCAGCGCGTGGCCTCGTCTCGTGAAACTCTGGAAGGCGGGGCTTCTGCCTGCTCGACCGGCTTCTGACGTCACGCCCATCAATCATCAGCCTCGGGGGTGTGACTTCGCCTGTTATCACCCTTTGGAGGCGGGGCTTCTGACTGCTCATAGTTGTTTTAGGGACGTGTTCCCCACCTTTATTGCCGATCTTGAAATATAAAAACATTGGGAAAAATCACAGAGGGGCAATTACATCCAGAAGGGCAATGAATGAATCTGCTGCAACTGCAAAACCGGATATTTTGTGGATGGCAAATGTGGGAAGCAACAACATCGAGTTGGCCACGTGTGAAAACTGGATCATGCAGGTACACTCCAAGTCTTCACAAAGTTTGATCTTGAGACTTGTTTATTTATAGTTGTCATGTTCTGTGAAGCTACTGCCATGCGCATGTGCAGTGTGCGCCTCCCTGGGTAATAATCGTGGAGCTTCGACTTATGTGGTGTCTGGCTTTTCACCCCACAATCCTTCAGATACGCCACAATGGGCGACGAGTTTAGTGCTTTGCCAAGTTGGCATTGCTCACTATGGAGTCCGTGGAGATTCTGGTGGAGTACCAGCCAGATGAGGAGTGGGAAGACTTTGCTGATCAATTGGGACAATACTTCATCGCTAACAAGATGGCGGCGGCAGAAGATGGTGATCGTTGCCGGGCCGTTCTGCTCACAATGTGTGGCAAATCAACATATGCCCTGATGAAGGATCTGGTTACTCCAAATAAACCAAAGGACAAAACCTTCGATGAACTGATCGAGATTGTGGCCAGACACTACAAGCCGAACCCTGGGAAAATCGTGTCCCGGTAAAAGTTCTGCACTCATGGGAGGAAGGAAGGTCAGTCGATGTCTGAGTTTGTTGCTGACCTTCGCAGATTGGCTGAACATTGTGAATTCGGTGCCACGTTGGATGAGATGTTGAGAGATGTTTTCGTTGTTGGCATCAATAAGGAGACGATCCTCCAGAAATTGTTGGTTATTGTCGATCTCGATTTGACTAAAGCTGTGTCAATCGCAACTGCCTGCCAGATGATGGATGAGGGGCTGCGTGTTATCAGCGGCAGAGAGCGAGACTCCCAGCCGAGTTCATGCAATGATGTGAACAAACTGAGCTCATCATCATCAGCTGTGAAGCCCAGCTATCCTCAATTTCACAGATCTGCTCAACACATCACCTCGTTCCGTAATGCGAGCTTGTTTGTGCTAAAGCAGAGCAGTGGATCGTCGGGTTCTCCAACAGGTAAACCATGTTGGCATTGTGGGGGCAGGCACTTACCCCACCTGTGTCGTTTCAAACATTACTCCTGTCATAACTGTGGGAAACTTGGCCATCAATGCAAGATGTGTCGCCAGACATCCCAACACGGTACGAATCACCACATGTTCGATTTGGCCACGCCAGTGACCGGTGGTGAAGCAATACCTCCTGCTTCAAAGGAGCATGATTTACTCAGTATGTCGGATCAAAGCTAACCCATTGTGGTGGATGTCAGGGTGAATGATATTGCCGAGGAAATTTTGCTGGACACCGGGGCCAGCCAGTCAATCATGAGTTCTGAAACTTTCAATGGGCTGTTTAGCCAGGGTACAGCGAGACCAGTACTCAGACTGGTGAATGCCAAGTTGCGAACTTACACCAATGAACTGATACCTGTGATTGGTAGTGCGGAGGTGAAAGTCACCTACAATGATGTATCACGGAAACTACCCTTGTGGATCATTCAGGGAAATGGGCCAACATTGTTTGGGTATAATTGGCTTGAATTCATCAAATTTGATTGGCCTGTGATCAAATTGATGGCTTGTGATGTTAATCACAATGCCATTCTTGACAAATACTCCTCATTGTTTGGAGGTGGTGTCGGCACCTTTAAAGGTGTTTCAGCCAAAATCTATGTGGATGAGAGTGCTTAGCCAATCTTTTGTAAAGCGAGGTCTGTACCTCACATGATGCGTCCAAAGATCGAGGAAGAGCTCGACCGCCTGCAGGTGGAAGGTGTTTTCAGTCCTGTTGAGTTCAGTGATTGGGCATGTCCAATTGTTTCTGTATTAAAGGCCCTGTCACACCTTGATGATTTAGCCAGTGTATGCTGATGTACGAAAAATTTGTCTTAAACGCTGGCACACGTCAAATACGTTATGGGTAAGTTTTGTATACGTTAAGAGCACGTTGGCATACGTCGTAGTATGCCGAGCTCGTCGACAAATTTTAAGCATGCTCAAAAATGACACACACGTTCCGCATACGCTGGCCATAAGTTGTAGGCACGTTATGTGATCGTCGACACACGTTACTTGTAAGTTACTCATAAGTCGAAAAACATCGAGGTAATGTTTGGCGTACCCGAAACTTATTTCTAACCTATGAGTAACGTGCTTTGAACCTATGTGTAACGTATCTCCAACGCATATTGACATATGTAGACGTATTTGACATCTTCCGGACGACCACAGAACTTACTGAACGTGTTTCTAACTTACAGCTACCGTACAATGGCGTATTGGCAGCGTTTAGGGGAATTGGTATATGAAAATGGGCTTCACAGGAGGAACCCGTCAGTGTTCCAGACTCCATGGTTTGTTTTTTTTTTGTTATTTTTTTTTTCTTCGGCATGACGGTGATGTTGACACTTCGATTTCTAGTGCGGTTATGATTTAAATCGTTGAGCGGCAGCCTTTTAATAGGCTACGCCACGTGATTGTCTGCGATATGCTGCCGTGCGCTATGCATAAGTTAAACTATCGTTGGGCATAGGTTGTGAACGCCGACAACACACTAAGCATTCGTTGGTATAAGTTATCTATAAGTTATCGAAACGTTCTGTGTACGTTACCAATACGTTATGCATACGTCCAACTCGTTATGAAAACGCCCAAAACTGAAAAAAACATCAATAGTTCAGCTAACGCCAGCGTTTTACATACATTCTGATACGTTGCCATACGCTGGCTAAAACGCCAAGGTGTGACAGGGCCCTAAGGCCAAGCACGTCCAAGACGGAAGCTATCAAGGATGTTCCGACTCCTGCGAACACGACCGAGCTCAAAGCTTTCCTGGGTATTTTGAACTATTACTGTAACTTCTTCCGAATATGAGCACCGTCCTTGATCCTCTCCACAAACTCCTTTGTAAAGGTGTTGAATGGCGATGTTGTACGTAGTGTAGTTTGGCATTTGCTGAGGCAAAACGGTTGCTGTGTTCATCTAAAGTTTTGGTGTACTACGATACTGCTAAACCATTGGTTCTCAGCTTGATGCCTCGTCTTATGGCATTGGCTGTGTGTTACAGCAACGTAATGACGGTATACTATGGTCTGCAGCCTATGCATCACGCACTTTGTCAGCAGCCGAGCATAACTTCTCCTTGGTTGAAAAAGAATCTCTCGCATGTATTCTTGGTGTAACAAAGATGCATCAGTATCTCTTCTGTCGACAATTTGAACTTGTAACCGACCACAAACCATTGCAATCCCTGTTCAATGAGAGTAAGGGAATTGACCCACAGGCCTCTGTACACATTCAGCGTTGGGCTGAGAAGTTAGCAGCCTATGACTATTCCATAAGGTATCGTCCTGGCAGTGAGAATTTCTATGCTGATGCTTTGAGTAGATTACCACAACCAGTTAACGTGAGTAATGTACCTGTACCGGGAGAAATTTTTATGGCAATGAGTGTGTTTGACTGTCATAATGCTCCAATCACTTCTAAACAAATTGAACAATGGACAAATGTGGATCCGACCCTTTCTATAGTCAAACAATGTGTTATCAGTGGCATATGGTCAACTGTACCCTATGAATTCCACGACAAATTGAGGCCATACCTTGCTCGTAAAAATAAGTTGTCTTTGTATTCGGGTTGCCTGCTGTGGGGCAGCAGGGTCATTGTATCACCCAAAGGTCGAAATAAGGTGTGTGATGAGCTACATGAATCACATCCAGGGATTGTAACCATGAAGTCAATTGCCAGGAGCCATGTTTGGTGGCCAGGTATAGATGAAAACCTCGAGAGCTACGTTTGCCATTGCTCCATGTGTCAGGCCACTGCACTGAACTCACCTGAGGCACCGGTCCTGTGGTCCTGGCCTTCCAAACCATGGTCTCGAATTCACATCGATTATGCTGGTCCATTCTTAGGGAAGATGTTTTTGGTTGTTGTCGATGCTCATTCAAAGTGGATTGAATGCTTAGCCTTATCATCCTGTAGTAGCGAAATCACGGTTGAAAGTTTACGTGCCATGTTTGCCACTCATTGTTTGACAGATTGTGTAGTTAGTGATAATGGCTCATGTTTCACCAGCGCTGTGTTTCAGGATTTCTTGAAACAAAATGGTGTCAAGCACTATCGCAGTGCTCCCTTCAAACCTGCTTCGAATGGTCAGGCCGAAAGAGCTGTCCAGGTGATCAAGAATGGTCTCAAAAAGGCAAATGACGGTTCTTCTCTGCAAACCAAGTTATCACGTTTGTCATTTACATATAGGACACATCCGCACACAACCACTGGACGCACACCCACAGAAATGATGTTTGGTCAGATGCTAAAGACACGCTTAGACCTGATTCATCCGAATGATTCGTCCAGGGTGGTGGACCACCAGTTTAAACAGAAGTGGTTCCATGATAGGACCTCAGTTCCACGTGCCATCAATGTGTTCGATCCTCTTTTTGTGCTGAATCCCGGCCGTGGATCTAAATGGATCACTGGTCATGTAATAAACCGAATTGGCAACTCTTTATTTGTTGTGGAACTCTCCAATGGACATACAGTATGTAAACATATTGTCCAGCTCCACCTGAGGCATTGTGACCCCAATCCTCCAAACTATATTTAGCCCTTTGAGGGTGATTCCCTGGTGTCTGTTCCGATTGTGAGCCAAGTGCCTGAGCCGACTGATTCGGAGCCCGGTAGTGGTGTGGTGGAGCCTGCTCCTCCTCCTTCCTCTCCATCTCCTCTTGAGGCTGCCGCTGTCTGTGTTGCACAAGAACAGTCACCCATCTCGCGATGCTCTGCTCGCACATGCAAGGCACCGGAGCGGTTGAATTTGTGATTGTACCTCGCACTGTTGTATAAGTGTTGTTGAGGAAATAATGTTGTGCAAGATTTTATTTGGCGGGAAATGCTGTCATGTTCTGTGAAGCTACCACCATGCGCATGCGCAGTGTGCGCCTCCCTGGGTAATAAACGTGGAGCTTCGACTTATGTGGTGTCCGACCTTTCACCCCACAATCCTTCGGATACGCCACAATAGGAAAGCCATATGCGAGCTGTACTGCCAACTGATGTTATTGCCAAACAAATGGGATGGACTCGTCAGTGGGCTGTATCAAAGCATTGCTCAAAATTAGCACCGTTTTGTGTGATCCTGCAATAATCGTTCGTTGATGACGACGGGCGACCTTTCTATGTTTTCATACCATTCAGCCTTGACAACTCTGGCTAAAACGGAAATTATGTACAAAAACCTTCATATATTTATAATTCTAGCAGTGTGTGTGTGTGTGTGTGTGTGTGTGTGTGTGTGTGTGTGTGTGTGTGTGTGTGTGTGTGTGTGTGTGTGTGTGTGTGTGTGTGTGTGTGTGTGTGTGTGTGACCGCTGTTTCTCAACAACCGCTGGTCTGATTTAATTGAAACTTGCCAGGTATATTGCTGGGGACCTGAGTATGTGCTTTTTCAAGGTTTCATATTAATCGGACAAGTGCTTCCCAAGTTATGGACATTTATTTACCAAACCAATGACAAGACACGTTGCTGCGGCCATTTATTTACCAAACCAATGACAAGACACATTGCTGCGTCGGCGTGTCCGATGGGGAAAGGGCGCCATTTAGTTACCGTGGCGTAGGAGTGGCAATGGTCAATGGCAGCAAATGTCTTGGCAAGCAAAGACAGGGAGGTAAACTTGATTTTAATTTGGATTTTAATTAACTCTGTGTGTATCACAGCAGTTGTTACTTCAATGCAAGCGATAATTCGTGGAATGCATGTGAACATTCGGTACAGGCACGCACCACTTCCGGATAG
The DNA here is from genome assembly GCF_056783735.1 of Eptatretus burgeri. NCBI lineage: Eukaryota > Metazoa > Chordata > Myxini > Myxiniformes > Myxinidae > Eptatretus > Eptatretus burgeri. Next base: position 88,384,838 of record NC_140966.1, read on the forward strand.
TGATGACTTAGTGTATTCTAATAATTTCTTGATTTCTTATGCGCATTTATCGATAAACACAATGCCCCAATCCAGTCGTTGTTTACGAGAGCGAAGGAACGGCCTGTGTGGTTGTTTGAAAGTTAATTTTTTTTTTGGTTTGCATGTATGGCCACGCACTTACGGCCCCGCACGTACGGGCACGCATGTACGGCCACGCACGTACGGGCACACGAGAGCAAAGGAATGGCCTGTGTGTTTGTTTCTGGTTCTCGGTTTGAAAGTTTTTTTTTTTAACGTACGGGCACGTACGAGTGTATCACATAAATTGCTCATCCCTTTGTTTGGGCAGTGTATTTTTCCAACTGTTGCATCGATCACTCCCGAAAATAAAAAATAACCCGGATTACGAGCAGGAAGCAAAAACATGCCTACTGCTTATGTGCATATATGGTTATATATACACATTATATATATGTGTATATATAATATATTATATATGTATATATATATATATATATATATATAATATTATATATGTACATATATAAAATATTATATATGTATATATAATATATTATATATGTATATATAATATAATATATATAAATGTGTATATATAATATATAATATATAATAAATATATATATGTATATGTATATACAATTTAGTGTGTATAAGCTATTTCGTGCCCTTGCTGGGTGAGGTTATATAAGGAATGGAATGTACAGATGTTTGTGAATCTGAATCGATTAGATTAGTATCTTGAAATTAAAAAGCGTGTACATTGAACTCGAGCTTGAATCTTGCCCTGTTGTCTTGTTTTACTCCACTGTTCATCTGCGTGAAGGACCCTTGGCTTGAGGCCTGGGCTAAGTACCATGCATTGCTTTAAAGCAACATTGACTGGAGGAAACGGGCCGTGGTCCATTTAACAACTCGTTAAACGCACAACAGTGTGCCCTACGCCTGGTCATTCCAATGATGTCATGCCAAGGGAGGTTAGTGAAGGGAGGTTAGTGAAGGGAGGGCACTCTCACAAAGGGCCTGTGAGGAATCACGATTACTGTCTGTATAATGTTCACAAGATTGGTGTGAGGGAGGAGAGGGGTGCGAGTGGGGGAGTGAGGTTCTGGAGGAAGGTGAGCAATACCTTAATAATCACGTGTTTACTGTTGTGACGCACGTGCTGAAGTGAGAGGAAGTGAAGAAGAAGAACCACCAGGTTCAGATGAAGAGGGCTGCCAATGCAGGATTTCCTTGGCGAGGAGGCATAATCAACAATCACATGCCAATCGGCTTGGCGAGCGCTCGCCAAGTGGCTTAAGCACTCAAGCAAGCAGTGCAGGTTGTAAACAAACGTCACTGCTACTATTTACTACTATTTAATACTTAATCATGACTTGCAAACAAATTATTATTACGGTAAGGGCTCCATGCATTACTCTCACTTTATTGTGCACGCCAGTTAATGTCAGGTCCTTCACGAACCGGCTGGCTCGGCCTGACATTCGATTGAAGCTGATTTGGGCAAGAATTTGTTGGGGGGGGGGGAACGAGTCGTGAGAGGAAGAAGAACCTCCTCCCATTAACAGAAGCGGAAGTGTTTCCATAGCAACTGAAGTGGAAGTTTTTTTTTCTCTTTTCGGTAAGACGACTTTTGTCACGAACGGCAAGCATTACTAGATTGTTAATATACAACACTGTATTGTTACTTATAATATAGTTTATGTGAATAAATAAAGTCCCTTTGTTAAGTAAGACTTTTTGCCGGTGATTGCATTCTTCTGAAGTGATTTGACAGTCCAATTGACGTGACGCCTGCCGTAACTATAACGACCGACCGGCAAGGGGGGTCTTGTCCTTCGATGGGGATGTAAAGCTGGCTGTGTTCGTTACTTGTCGCCGTTCATATAAATACATAAGTCATGGTTAGCTCAGTGTTATGTAGAATGGACGACGTCCTGCAGACATGAAAGATATATTTCGAAAGGAGTAGGCCATTGTGTGCTTCCCTGGTCATGGCCAAATTCCCTGGTGACACATGACCTGGGTTCATCATCAGCCTTTTCATCCTACTGTCGGATGGAGACCTCCCTGAAGTCTTTTGGGGGTATTGGTGTATTTTGGGGGTCTTCATGCCTGCCGAGCGCAGGTTGGTGAAAGAGTTTTGGGCAGAAATTTGTTCAGAGTGCCGGCGACAACTCGCCAACCCTTCGCAAAATACCCCGTGGGATGTTCAACGTCCACCAACGAATGTTGGCAGATGGGATGTCCGTTTGGCGTCCCACCGAGGGACGGCACACACACATTAATAATCACCCTGCCTGTGAAATTCGGTCGGAATGATAGTTTATAGCTCGGTCAGGACGTGGGATTCAAACCCAGGCGAGACAGCTTGGAGATGATTGTGCGTACCTCTACGTCATTCCTGTCAGCCCAAGAAAAGGCGGTGATCGTCCATTATAGAGCAGAATAGACGAAGGTTGTACCGGAAAAACCTCCTGTAAAACATGTGAGGCCAGGTGGAGGACTTGTGGCATTTAAACTGAAGGAACTCAGACAGGTGACACTTGCTTGTAAAAGAAACCACCATGAACTGTTTGGCTGGTGTACCACAGGCCATGGTGGTTAGATGGGCTGTACAGCTGTGCTGAGGGCATGACACTTTTTTGAGGGTCCACCTCGCATGGTGAGACGGCGCAAGTGAAAGTGTCGCCCACCCCAGCGTGGGCCAATGATGGGGCCCGCCGCCCATCCCATAATTACGAAGGCTATAGCCATGCTGCAAGCGGCAGTTGGACTCAGACCTTTGGAGAGACATTTCTCTCCCTTCACTCTCTGCATAGTTATCAGCGCAGGAAGGACTTGTTCTGGAGAGATGTGGATGTGGATGTCACAATCCCTTACCTCCAGACAGTATCGCTCCTGCCATCCTACCCGCCCCAAGCCGCGGGGTGACCTCTACCCCACACATCAGCTCATACCTACCAGAAGCCCTCGCCTGCCCCTTTGTTCCTCGGACAAGTCCGGTATTTTGGCGCAATTTTGGGGTTAGTTATTTATTTCTCTTGTACATAAGTTCGGGTTTTTCGCGTCTTACCTTCTCCATTCGTTTGGCCTCGTGCACCAGATCTGTCCTCTTATTGTTGTCTCAACTTCCCGTGTCTCATTTCTTTACATAAACCATTTAATTATAAGAAGTGCGTTCCCGCCTTTTTACCTCTCGTATGTTTCACCGCCAAGTTTGGCTTTCATTTGCTTAATCCTTGGGGAACGTGATATGAAGAACAATTAATTAAGAACGCAGTTAATTAAAAGACCGTTTCAAAATCCCTGGATTAGTCTGAGACCAGACTGTCCGTCCGTGTTAATGTACTCTGACACGACAATGTCAATTACAGTTATTATCTTAAATCGGACAAATGAGTATAAGAAGACGTCACTGCAATCTACATCATTATTGAAACAGTTCTGTTGTCGTATTTTGAATGGGGAAATATTTTGCTTCTGGAACACTGTGAACAGATATTGTGTAAACTTAAATAAAAAGCATCCCCAATGTTGGTTCCATACTTCCATGAATAACAAGATCCATTAACTAGATTAACTTATGCCATCATCTGGCTTGATGTAATCTTCCAATTGTATAAATTTACTTTAAGAACCAATGTCTCTCCCCTAACCCCCTCCCTGAATTTCATGTGTAGAGCAACGTTCTTTATTGTTGATCGATGTGAAAAGGAAATGCTGGCAAAGCATAAGAAAGGATCAAAAGTCAAGAGGACGTCTCTTGCAAAAGATGAGAACATTGGTGAGTGATGCATCATAAATACATTAATAAACATCAATGGAGTTTTTTTCATTTTACTTGGTCGAAAGATTCATAGAAGAGCTGTAATGCAAATCACATCCAGGCATGCAGACAAATACATGAGAAAACACTTGGCATACAAATACTTGACTTCAAACAAATGCAGCCTGGACCTTGGGGAAAGTGATGCAATTTGCTGGGGTACTGTATACCAGCAACGCCATCTTTATGACGTCACTGACTTGTCAAGGGGCAGAATTGAACTGTGAACCTCCCATGAGTCTGAGAGATTTTGCCCAAGCCATTATTGCACTGAGTTTGGTGATTTCTAGATTGTCAGATTTCAAGAGAATGCATGCCATGTTATATACCAGAATGATGAAGGCATCCATAACAGTGAAAAACACAACTCTGCACGAGAAGAATTCCAAAGCAATTAACAAATGGTTTACTCGTTAATTGCATGCCAGAAGCAAACCATTTGCAGTAAAAACAGAAAACAAGAGGTGGTACAATCAAAGTACACTGCCACCATGCCAAATAAATAAATAAATAACAACTCCTCCAGTGCGTGATATTGCCAGGGCACCTCTGGCGCCCGGCGAGCTGCTGTGCAGCACTTGGAGATGGAATTGGGAGGGAGCAGTGTACAATAATTGATTTATTAATTAATTGCATATTTAAAATAAATCAATAGCAATCGTAAAAAAAAATAATTAATTTCTTAATGAATTGGCTAATAGCATACCAAAATCACCACCGTTTCATCTGAATCTAATTTTTTTGAAAATTAAGTAATTAATCGAAAAATTAATCGATTAATTGATTGATCAATAAATCAAAAATACTCTTTATATCCAAATTCCTTGTTCAATGTCATGTCCAAATTTCAGTTTCCTAGCTCAAAAGGTGCCTGAGATATTGCCCAGAAGAGAAAGAAAATAAAGAAATTGATAATTAGGAAATAATTAATTGATTGATCAAAAAATAAAAATCATTGTTTTTGCCAAAGCACATTTTCACTTTTGTCCCCAAATTTAGGCTTCCGAGCTTAAAGGATGGCTGAGATATCACCCGGACAAGCAAACAAACGGATTAAAAACTGAGTACTCCCTTCCTTCAGCACCCGGCGATGATGACATGCATCGCCTAGATGTGGAATTGGGATGGAGCGGTGTATAATATAATTTTGGAATAACCAACAAAGCAAAACAAAAACTAGAAAACATTCCCATTAATGCTTTTCTCAGTCCAATGAGTTGTACAACCAAGCAGTAGTCTTCCAGGCAGAAGAAAGCCAAAGTTTAGAGATTAGGCTAATCAGAAGCAGTGAAAACAGCTTAATGGAAGAATTTGACGTTCATCTTGACTTTCATTCCAAGAAATGGGGACGGTCTGAGGAATAACAATAGATCACTTTTGCTGAAGCTGGAGGAAGGGATAAGATAAATCAGGGTTAAGGGCAAGGTTAGGGAGCCACGATTAGCGTTGAAATCGGACTAGGGTGATGAACGTGACACACATGTTATTCAAAGACTGACATGCCAAACATGGACAGCACAGAAATTCACATTTTATATGCTGGCTCTGAGATAGTTGTTGACTGGGACATGCCTCAATTATTCAAAATACCAGCTATCTTGAGGTAGGTCACGTGTTTCTCAATCTCTCCCGTCGCAAGTAAGCCAGTGCTTTTGGTTCCAGTCATAATCTTCCCATTTGGTATTCCCAGTTGAGGACCTGTCTCATGATTTTGT
>NC_140966.1:88395387-88472887 GCF_056783735.1 Eptatretus burgeri
GATGGTGTAAGTATCACGTACAGATGAATAAACATCCATAGTTGAGCGCCATAGATAAAAGTAGATGTACATACGCCTCTTCAATACGACACAGGCCAAAACTCCAAGGAAGAACTCATCTTTCTTTTCTTGAGTTTGTGACCGACTTGCATGGTGATAGCTTGTGGAAGACGTCAGGAATACCTGCTTATTGTTATGAAAATAGGATTTTCACTTGATTATCTTTTATGATTTACTTGCTGTGCATTATATATATATATATATATATATATATATATATATATATATATATATATATATATATATATATATATATATATATATATAACTTTTGATACACCAGTGATTAAATAGAGTCAATAATTTAGCATTTCTGTTGGTAGGTGCTTATGGTTGAGATTTATTGCGCCATTTTGATTTAAGATATAGTTTCTGAAATATATTGGATGAAGCAGGAAGATTACTTGTCATATTTCACAGGCAGAGAAGGGTCGGTAACAAAAGGGACTTTGAATTACACATCGGAAGTCAAGTACCATGATCAGCACTTTTTCAAGATCGCCCGAGCTCACATGTGTTGCGCATGACTACCTGCTTTGACTTTCACCTGAGGGTGAAACTGATAAGTTTATGATGTAGTCAGCTATGGTATCTGTTGCAGAGAGGTCTGCTGAATAAGTGAGAGCTGTTTCGGAATGTCAGGCTGGAGCATTTGTGGCCGTTTGAATGCGTCAGGCCAGGATGAGTGCATTCATCTTTTTGAGTCCATCACTGAAGTAGATGGTATTGGTAGCATTGGGAGCAGACCTTATCAGCAGTGTGGTGCATTAAGGATTCACGTGAAAGCGTCGACAGCATGACCTTGATCACACTAAGTACTGAAACTGCTGACTCCCGGTACACGTGTTCATTAGGCCTTCACTGTGTTGGTTGATCCATACCCTCTGATCTATATTGTGCTTTCATCTTCCTGCCCTGATTGATTGAGATGTAACTTGTGTCGACACAATTCTGTGCTACCTCTTCTTCTTCTTCTTCTTCTTCTTCTTCTTCTTTTGTTCTTCTCTTATCTCAGTGAAGTTCTCCTGAATCTTGCCCTGGTGAGTGAACCTATTTCCTGTGCTCTTTGTTTTACATGGTTATATTTGCAGTCAACTACAGCGGTTTACTCACCCTATGGGTGGGAGGTACTAGCAGCTACAGGTCGTGAACAAAAATTTGGAAGCACCTGGGTAAATAAGGGACATCAAGCAACGGCTTTCACATAGCTTTGTCCATGTGTTAATTAAGCAAATAACATCCCAGCATGCTTTGGGTCACGTATAAAAATGCTGCACAGGCCTGGCTGCCTATAATTCTGGCGAGCATGCAATGCTCCCATCCGCGGAGTACGTGTGGTCGCCCATTGGTTTGATGAGCATGACACTGATGTTCTCCATATGTCATGGCGTTCTCAGTCACAAGATCTGAACCCAATCGAGCATTTATGGGATATTCTGGAACTACGTCTGAGACAGCGTTTTCCACCTCAATATAACAGGTGTGACTTGATTGACTTTCTCTTGGAGGAATGCTGCTGCATCCCTCGTGCAGAACTCTAGACACCAGTGCATTATGCCACAGCACATACAGGCCGTATTGGCCACACATGGTGGCCCAATGTCCAATTAAGTGACTTTACATTGGTGTTTCCATTTTTTGTCCACAGCATGTATATAGGTGTGTTCCACGTCCACGTGTATATTGTAAGAGTGTCTTCACAGCTATAACTATGTTCTACCCTGTACTTAATTGATATACTCACATGGTACTATATGTATTAATATATATACTCGTTGTACTATTTACTTGACAGACGTTCTCATATTCTACTGAGGAGAGGGTGGAGCTTGCATCAATAAAACAAGCAAGCCAGTAAACAAACTTGGTTTTATGTGTTCAATTCTGGTTCAAATTTAGGATTTATAACAATAAGGAACTTTGATGCAGGAAGAGGCCATTTGCTCCATCATGCTTGCTCTACACCAACACCAGATTCTATAAAACTGTCAGGTTCTTGACTTCATTTCACTGTGAGGTATTATATCTGCAAATAAAATTCATATTAAAACGAACTTTAAAAAATTATTATTTTGGTACAATCATTATTTTGGTTTATTTATCTTTTATATATTTTTTGGGGGTGGCGGCATGAAGGCGGTTGTTGGGTGAGGAATGCACACACACACACACACCAACCATGCATTCACCTTTTGATGAGACCCTCTCACAGACAATCACCACACAGGTATGCGATCATCCATCCACATGCAAGCTACCTACAAGTCCTGCCAATATTTCTGTACACCTCTATCTCCAATGCATAGGCACCTATCCAATTCTATTTTAAAACTAGTGCCGTTTCTGCTGCCACTACCTTTCAAGAGATACCATTACATGCATCAACTACTCTCTGAGTGAAAGACTCCTGCCTTTGTACTGTCCTACTAACTCTGTTGGATATTCAGGCAATGGCCCCTGGTCCTATCACTTTCTATTTTGCTGAACAACTCTTCTGCACCTATTTTTTCGATACCTTTCATTATGACAAACATCTCAATCATATCCCCTCATAATTGCCTCTTTTGTAATGTATAAAGTCATATATCTTTTGGCCGCTCATCATAGCTTCGTCTAGGAAACCCCAGAATCAATTTAGTAGCCAGCCCGACACTGAACCAACTCCATGGCAGCTATGTCCTTCTTCAGATGTGACCAAAACTTAGTACAACATTATTGATGAGGTCTTACTAAAATAATGTACATTGTTAAAACTAACTTTTCATTTATAATTTTTCCCTCCACAAATACAATCTAAACCCCCATTAGCATTACCTATAGTTGACTGGCACTGTGCTGGCTGCTTACCCCCCTCCCCCCACATCGACTACCACCCCCAGATCCTTTTCCTGTCACATACTCCAAGACTGCCCCTTGCGTTAAATAATCCCGACTTTCATTATTCTTAACCGCCCCAGCACCTTACATTTGTTTGTGTGGAATTGCATCTGCCAATCTTTTTCCCATTTCATGAAGGTATCCAGACTTTGCTGAATATGACTGATACCCTGTCAACCTTACGTCTAAGATTTGTGTCATCTACACATTTAGAAAGCCGACTCTTAACCCCACTATCCAATTCGTGGATGTAAATTATGAATAATTATGGTTCCAGGTTTAATCCCTGAAGTACCCCACCACTTACAGTACATCCTCCCAGCGAGAGATCATCCCACTCATGGCCACTCTTTGCTTCTTATCATTCAGCCATTCATTACAATGAAGACATCTATTTTTGTAAACAGACACTGCAGCATAATCTTTCGTCCATATGTTAGTTTTTTCCTCTTGATTTGCTCAGGTACATGAGCCATTTAATCAGCTCCATGAATGTGTGAGTGGCATTTGCTTTGGGACCATAGAGTCCTCCTTAGAGGACATGGCTTAACCTCCTTAACACTCCATCGAGCATCTCTATCCCCACTTACATGACAATGTGGTGCATCGGAAAGCATCCAGTTCCCAACCAAGCATAAAGTGGGTCGATAAATATTACGTGTGTAATGAGAGCCGGAGATATATTGATGAAAATAACTTAGAGAAATGGGAAAGAAAGGATTCAGATAGCAGAGACAATTAAGGGTAGGTGAGTGTGGAGGAAAATGAAAGAAGGATTTGTGGGGATAGGATGAATGGCAAAGGAAGAAAGGGTTATAAGAGAAGGGAGGGTGTGTCAGGGGAAAAGATTGAAAATTATTCCATTTGTGATATTTAAACCATAAATTGCCAACACAGCAATCAACTAGAAAGCATCTCAAAATGAAAAGCCCGCCCGCGGCCACTTTGTACTTGAACTAAGCTTGACAAAAATGACAGTTAATAAAAAATTATACATTTTATTAATTTGTGTTCTCCATATTGTCATAATAAAGGTTTGTTAAAGATTTGATAACAAAAGCTCATTTGGTAAAAATGTTGTGGTCTGGACAGACACACTGAAGCTCAATGGGAAATAATAATATTTTAAAAAATAAGGGTTGCCTCGCTCTTGATGCAATAAGGACTAATAAATGTGAGACAGGACTAATAAGGGCTATTTATAGTCAGTATATGTCTGGTGTTGGCTTAATGGTTAGGGTGGTGAGCTTGGGATCTGAGGATCATGAGTTCAAATCCCACTTGTCTGTTGAATTAATACCAGGTGGGGTTGACTGCCTGTCATCCTTCTGAGGTTGGCAAAATGATTGCCAGCTTGCTGGTATCCTGTATCGGAGTGGTGACCCATCCAGGGTTGTGTTCAATAGCCAAGGAGACTGCTTAGGCAGCACCAATGCTCTGCACAGAGTATGGTCCAATGGATGAATGGATAGTCAGTTTGACTTTGCCCTTTCACATTTTAACCCAATTTTTAATTATTTTCTCCATATTCTCATCATAAAGGTTTTTTGAAACTTTTGCCATCCCTTTGTGATCCTCATGTTCATTTTAAGGCTTAGTGACCACATTGTGCATTGTCTCTTCTTCTTCCTCTTTCGGCTTGCTCCCGTTAGGGGTCGCCACAGCGGACCAACCGTCTCCATTTCGCTCTATCCTCCACATCTTCCATTGACACTCCAACCACCCGCATGTCCGCCCTCACCGCATCCATGAACCTCTTCTTTGGCCTTCCTCTTCTCCTCCTGCCTGGCGGCTCCATCTTCAACATCCTTCTCCCGATATACTCCGTTTCCCTCCTGTGCACATGTCCAAACCATCTCAATCTCGCCTCTCTCACTTTGTCTCCAAACCGTCCTACCTGCGCTGTCCCTCTAATACACTCATTTCTTATCCTATCCATCCTCGTCACTCCCAACGAGAATCGCAGCATCTTTAACTCTGCCACCTCCAGCTCTGCTTCCTGTCTTTTTGTTAGCGCCACCGCCTCCAAACCATACAACATAGCTGGTCTCACTACCGTCTTGTATACTTTCCCCTTCACTCTTGCAGCTACCCTTCTGTCACAAATCACTCCTGCAACTCTTCTCCACCCACTCCATCCTGCCTGCACTCTCTTTTTCACTTCTCTCCCACACTCTCCGTTACTTTGGACAGTTGATCCCAAGTATTTAAACCAATCCACCTTCTCCACCTCAACTCCTTGCAACTGCACCATACCACCACCCTCCCTCTCATTTACGCACATGTACTCCGTCTTACTCCTACTGACTAACATTCCCCTTCTCTCCAGTGCGTACCTCCACCTCTCAAGGCTCGATTCAGCCTGCTCCCTACTCTCCCTACAGATCATGATGTCATCCGCGAACATCATAGTCCATGGAGACTACAGTCTGATCTCGTCCGTCAACCTGTCCATCACCATTGCAAACAGGAAAGGGCTCAGAGTCGATCCTTGGTGCAATCCCACTTTAACCTTAAACCGGTCCGTCATTCCTACCGCACACCTCACCGCTGTCACACTGTCCTCATACATATCATTCACGATCCTCACATACTTCTCCACCACTCCCGACTTCCTCATACAATACCACAACTCCTCTCTTGGCACCCTATCATAAGCTTTCTCTAAATCCACAAACACACAATGTAACTCTTTCTGGCCTTCCCTATACTTCTCCATCAACATTCTCAAAGCAAACATCGCATCAGTGGTGCTCTTTCCTGGCATAAACCCATATTGCTGCTCACAGATCGTCACCTCTCCTCTCAACCGAGCTTCCACAACTCTTTCCCACAACTTCATGGTGTGGCTTAACAACTTTATCCCTCTGTAATTTCCACAGCTCTGCACATCACCCTTATTCTTGAAAATCGGAACCAGTACACTTAATCTCCACTCCTCCGGCATCCTCTCACTTTCCAAGACTTTATTAAACAATCTGGTTAACAACCCCACTGCCATCTCTCCTAAGCACTTCCATGCCTCCACTGGTATACCATCTGGGCCAACCGCCTTTCCACTTTTCATCTTCTTCATAGCAGTCCTCACTTCATCCTTACTGATCCACCCCACTTCCAGATTCACTATCTCCACCTCTTCCAACCTTCTCTCTCTCTCATTTTCTTCATTCATCAGCTCCTCAAAGTACTCCATCCACTTTCTCAACACACTCTCCTCGCTCGTCAGCACATTCCCATTTGCGTCCTTTATCACCCTAACCTGCAGCACATCCTTCCCAGCTCGGTCCCTCTGTATTGCCAATCGGTATAAATCCTTTTCCCCTTCTTTTGTATCCAACTTCTCATACAGCTCGTCATATGCCTTTTCCTTGGCCTTTGCCACCTCTCTTTTTGCTTTTCGACGCCACTCCTTGTACTCCTGCTGACTTTCTTCATCTCTCTGACTATCCCACTTCTTTTTCGCCAACCCCTTCTTCCTTATACTTTCCTGTACTTCCTCATTCCACCACCAAGTCTCCTTATCTTCCTTCCTCTGTCCAGATGTCACACCAAGTACCTTCCTAGCTATCTCCCTCACAACTTCTGCTGTCGTTGCCCAATCATCCCACCCATCTTTACCACCATCCAACGCCTGTCTCACCTCCTCCCTAAATTTCACGAAACAGTCTTCCTCCTTCAGCTTCCACCATCTGGTCCTTGGTTCAGCCCTCACTCTCTTCCTCAACCTCACCTCTAAAGTCATCCTACAGACCACCAATCGATGCTGTCGAGCTACACTCTCCCCTGCCACAACCTTACAGTCACTAATCTCTTTCAGGTTGCATCTCCTACTTAAGATGTAATCCACCTGTGTGCACTTTCCTCCACTCTTGTATGTCACCCTGTGTTCCTCCTTCTTCTTGAAATACGTGTTTACCACTGCCATTTCCATTCTTTTTGCAAACTCTACCACCATTTGCCCTTCCACATTTCTCTTGTTGAGACCGTACCTCCCCATCACCTCCTCATCCTCTTTATTCCCTTCCCCAACATGTCCATTGAAATCTGCTCCAATCACCACTCTTTCATCCTTGGATACATTCTCCACCACTTCATCTAACTCACTCCAGAAATCTTCTTTATATTCCATCTCACACCCCATATGTGGGGCATATGCACTGATGACATTCATCATCACCCCTTCAATTTCCAACTTCACACTCATCACTCGGTCAGACACCCTCCTCACCTCCAATACCCTCTTGACATGATCTTCCTTCAGGATTATCCCGACACCATTTCTCCTCCCATCCACACCATGGTAGAACAGTTTGAAACCACCTCCAATGCTCCTCGCCTTACTCCCCATCCACTTGGTCTCTTGTACACACAGTATGTCCACCTTTCTTCTCTCCATCATATCAGCCAACTCTCGCCCTTTGCCAGTCATCGTCCCAACATTCAGAGTTCCAACTCTCACCTCCACACTTCTACCCTTCCCCCTCTCCCACTGCCTCCGGACTCGCCTTCCCCGTCTCCTTCTCCTCCTTCGCCCAGCAGTAGCACAATTTCCACTGGTACCCTGCTGACCACCGGTACCGGTGGCGGTCGTTGGTAACCCGGGCCTTGACCGATCCGGTATGGAAATTCGTTTTGTTGTCCGCATAATGATTTGGCATAGGTTTTTACGCCGGATGCCCTTCCTGACGCAACCCTGGTCGCCTCTTACGACACACAGGGATATGGTACACCTATTCTAACCGGGGCATACACCGGGCCCAGTACAACTGGTGCTCATTTGGCCGACCTCGGAAGGATGGCAGGCTGAGTCAACCCCCTGGTGTTTTCGACTTGGTTATATATATATATATATATATATATATATATATATATATATATATATATATATATATATATATACATACATATATTAATTCAGTGTCCCAACGGGGCTTGAACTCAGGACCTCTTGGGTCCCAAGCCACTGCCCTTACCACTGCGCCAACACCAGGCTTACTACATTGTGCATTGTCTATGATTAGAAATAAAAATAAAAATTATTCATTAGACATTAGACATCCATTCTATTAGGTTGAAAAAAAAAGAAACATGTTACTGTTTTCAGGATTATCCAGAAGAAGAACTACTGCTTGTTTATGACAACAACTTCCAATATGGACAAAACTTCTTCCTTGTAACAACACAGGAAGCCAAAGAGAAACTTCTGAATGTGAGTTTCATTGAATGGGGAAACGTTTGTTTGAAAAGCATTGAATCAAAGGTTTATTTTACACGCCTCGATGGATTTAAATCAAGAACAATGTTGATTGTAACTGACATGTTGAACCAAACACACCAGTAATTATATAGCCAGCCTGTCATACACAACGGCAGCCTTGTCATATAATATATATCATTGAAGTATAATTTCTGCTCATTGCACCAATTCACCTCGATAATATAAACAAAATAATAATCCTCTCACATACAGTACTTCTGATTCTGATGCACTATATTCTGTTGCAGGGTCTCAATACTGCCGAAGCAGTTTCTTTGCAAGGGTTATGCTGGGTGGTTTGACATTGCTTTCCCATCAGTCGTTACGGCAGGAATTTGGAATTTTGGCTAGGGTGTCGGTGATAGCTCACTTACTCTTTGCGAGAGACACCATGGGATCTTTAACATCCACCAACTAACACCAGCTGATCAGATGCCCAATTTATTATCCATCCGAGGGACGACACACACTTTGATGAATCTCCCTGCCTCCGAAACACCAGGATGACAGTTTTTAGCTGGGTCGAGATTCAAACACAGGCTAGACAGCTTCAAGGCAAGCATGGTTCCTCTCGGTCTCCGCCATATTGCCAGCTTCTCACATACTAGCTTCATCAATAATTTGGATATAAAGAAGCTGCTGTTGTTTCTATTTCCCCTTGTTGATTAGGCTAATAATTTAGAACTTGGCTATGGTACCAAAACACATCGGCCTGCTTTTATTAAAAGGTTCTGTGGAATCTTTAATAACCATTTATAAATGGTCCTTGACCACTGTTCTTTTGTTGTTGTACCTGTACGTACGAGTGTTCTTTAATACTAGTGGTTTTATATGTGACGGTGACATGATTTAATCTACCTTGCTTGACAAACCTTTCCATTATTTAGCATTTTATTGAACAGTAAATAATCACATCTATTTTCCAGAGAAACTTCAAGTGAAGCTTTTGTGTTTATACGATAGAGGTTAGTGGAACACATTTACCCACAGAAGAAGTAAATAACAATTTTCAAAACAGTGGTTCTGTCAGACATAGAGATGGTCAAACTGCTTGACAGATGAAACCAGGCATAGCAACAAAAATCAAAATAGGTCACATGTTCACTTGTAGTGCCTGAGATTGTAGTGGGCAGCAACTTTGAAGGTTTGGAAGAAATATTGTGGTGGGGACTTGCAAACAGTGTTTTTCGTTTGGTTTGTCTTGCGTTACCACCTGAGCACTTTGTTTATCTTGCTGGAACCCTAGGTTCAAATTCCATGTAATGTTTAATTATCCAATGTCTCTGAATATCATTATCAATCGTTTGAAAATACAGTGCAACCACGATTAGAACCACCTGAATTCATCCAGAGACCAAGTGGTTTTATGATGAAATGGAATAACATCAGGTGGAATGCAGGTGAAAGCAAACTACAATGAGCAAATGAACACCCCTTAAACCTCGACCGGATACGCGCCCACGGATCAACAAACAAACAGGAATGTGAATTATTTGTCTTGAAGCCTCAGTCATTCCACAGTAAAGAGACAATTTCATAGATTATTCCAGGAATAGAAATTCCACAGGAAATAGATATCAGGTTGCTCAACAAGAAAGTGACAGACAGGATAGAAAAATTCCCCGGCTGTGCTCGACCGGACACAGCCTGACACTTGAGACATGAGCAGGCAAAGGAACAATATCCATGCTGCAGTGTAATCCCAGCATAAGAAGGGTGGGTGCAGCTTACTGGGCGGGCATGTCAGAGACTGCAGCAACTCATGTGCGGGTTTCGAGCGAGGTTCCTGGCATCTGCTCGGCCTCGCACTGCTAAAGGCCCAGTCACACCTTGACGTTTTAGCCAGCAATGGCAACGTATTAAAATGTATGTAAAACGCTGGCTTACGTTGAACTTTTGATGTTTTTTTTAAAGATTCGGACATATTCATAACGACTTGGTCTTATGCACAACGTATTAGTAACGGACTTTGAACGTTTCGTTGTGTTATAGATAACTTATACCAACGAATGCTGAACCTGTTGTCGGCCTTCACAACCTATGCCCAACGATAGTCTAACTTAGGCATAACGCGCTGCACGCATCGCCGACGATGGCGTGGCGTAGGTTATGAAAAGGCTGCCGCACAACGATTCAAATCATAACCGCCAGAGAAATGAAAGTGTCAACATCGCAGTCACACCTTGGCGATCTTGCCAGCGTATGCCGACCTCTGAAAAATGCGTCTAAAACGCTGGCGCACGTCGAATACGGTATGGGTAAGTTTGGTATGCGTAAATGAAACGCTAAAGTACGCTATCATACGTCGTAGTAAGTGGAGTACGTCTTGTAATTTTAAACATGTTGAAAATTTTACGACGTACTTGCCGTATGACACGCTCCGCATGCGATGGGAATAAGTTGTACGCACGATATGCGATCGTTGACACACATCGACACACGTTACTTGAAAGGTACTCATAAGTCGAAACACGTCAAGGTAATGGTTAGCGTCAGTGTTCCAGACTCCCGGTTTTTTTTTTCTTCGGTATGACGGTGTTCAGTGTACAGTGCGGTTATGATTTAAATCGTTGAGCGGCAGCCTATTAATATTATTATATTATAACCACACTAGAAATCGAAGTGTCAAAATCACCATCATACCGAAGGAAGGAAGAAAAAATATATAATTAAAAAAATAAAACCAGGGAGTCTGGAACACTGACGCTAACCATTACCTTGATGTGTTTCGACTTATGAGCACCTTGCAAGTAACGTGTGTCGATGTGTTTCACCGATCGCGTAACGTGAGTACAACACATTACTCATAGGTTAGAAATAAGTTTTGGGTACGCTAAACATTACCTCGACATGTTTCGACTTATGAGTAACTCACAAGTAACGTGTCGACGTGTATCAACGATCGCGTGACGTGCCTACAACTAATGGCCAGCCTTATGCGGAACGTGTGAGTCATACGCTGGCATAAGTCTAAAAATTTCAAGCATGGAAAAGTTGAGGACAACCGAAAAGTACAATGTTTAAAGCCAGCGTACAACGACGTATGGCAGTGTTTTTCAGCGTGCTCTCAATGTTATCAAAACTTACCCATAACGTATTCAACATGTACCAGCGTTTTAGACAAATTTTCCAAAAATCGGCATAAGCTGGCGAAAACGTCAAGGTGTGACTGGGCCTTAACATCCACCTGTATGAGTTCCGCCTCCACCCGTTCAGATGATGCACTTGGCACCTCCCCTCTCAGCCACTATTGTTTCATGATAATGTTTTAATGAAGAAGTAGCAATCCCTGATAATATCTTTCAATGATACTCAAATTCCTGTTTGACGGGTGAAGGCGCCCATTGTTCCGGGGCCCACTGTCACTCAGATGGTGCTGATGGTTGCTGTGGTGGTCATGGCTTTTCCCACCCAAACTTGTGCCTGATGGCCTATCAGGTTGCTCAAAAGCACATAGAAGACAGATTAAAAGGTGTGAACATAAAAAAAGGTGATTCATGGATGATGGTTTTAGTCACAAACATTGAGGGTGGGTAGACAACATATTTCTATACATAGACGACGCATATCTCATGTCACAATTAAATTGCCTCACGTTTATTGTAATACACTCAATTTGGGAGATAACTACCTTATCCTATGCAAAGTTAGCCCCGAGAAGTCATTCCCACAACACTATATAAGACCAGAGTAAAGTTTTAAGAAGATAGAACAACCATCTCTGTGTTTTAGTGAAGAAGAAGCAATCCCTAATAATATCTACCAGTGATACTCAAATTCCTGAACTCCACGGCATCTAAAATTTCCCATTGAGTGTTAAGTTTTATGGATCAAAGAATTGACTATACTGTATATTATAATGTTATACATATAACTGCTTTCTACACAATGAAGGCTATCTCAGGATTGCCATTGATAGATGTAATTTGGTGTAAAATTTAAGACAATGTCAAGTTAGTTGAAGGTGTGATTTTCATGAAGACAGGTGAACGAATGCCTTACACCCCTCAGGAACAAAATCTTACATTAATTACAAAGAAAACCTCAGTTAACACCACCTTGCAAACTAAACTTTGGTTCAACAAGTGTTCAAAACCTTGCATTACCTTGCGTTGGCGGTGCCACATATTCATTACATCTGCAAAATTATGGAATTTTATACCCAACACAGCCTTAACTTTGGATCGCTTCCAAATGCCATTGATTTTTGCTGATGTGATGTGGGTGTTTGCTAAAAAAAAATAATTGTGGAGAGCAAAGTAAAAAGAGATGACTTACTTGGAATGAAGTTCCAGATATTGCAAGAAATCCTCATTATAATGACAGAGATATTCGTCCTTTGCCTGTGTATCCTGCTTCTGGCCATTTCATCATTCCTGCCCTGCATCGCCCCTAGAGCCTGCCGCGTGCCATCACTGCCTGTTCATCTCCCCATTGTCTGCTCACCTCATCACCGTCCTCATCTCTCCTCATCACCTGCTTGTCCCCACTGTCCCAGAGCTGAGACCCCTGGTTTTTATTCCTTTCCGGTCTGTGACTGAGTCCGAAGTGAGGCGCCTCAGTTTCTGAGATTTCTTTTACCTATTTATATTTGTACATAATTATTTATTTTCGATTTTGTTTCCCCTTTTCTTCCCCACCGCAACCCGCCGTCATCTCCTCCATCACGTTCAATCATCACGGGTTCTTTTTATTATCGTGTTTCAGGAAATAAACCCATTGGGTTTAAAAGCTGGAAGGTTTCCCATGTCTCTCCTCAAGATCCACGCGCGCACAGTCTGCCATTAATTTGGAACATCTCCATAGGAGTTGAGCCGCTCAGGACATCATGGGACTTGAACCTCCCGCCATGACGAGTTCGATGTTAGTTGAGCCGTGGACGCTACAATACTATATAGCGAGAGTCCGGCCAACTCGCTAGCAGGTGCCATCTTGCCTTGCCTACATACGAACATGAGCAGTAAGCGCATGCTTGTGGTGCTCGGTAGATGCCGATCAATACAGGCATGCTAAATAACTCATTGTTCAAAAAGTATGCCCTCCACAACCTTGTAATTTACTGAAATCATAGGTGGAGTCGTTCATTATAATCTGAGATTAACCTGAAGGCTGGAAATAATCATTTGGCTGATGATACGATTTGAACCTGGTTGGATTACGAATTTCTGCAATGCTTGAGAGATTCGCACAGTGATAGAACTAAAACCAGGAAGTAATCTGTCCTGGTTCTGCGTGGAATTCAGTGTTCCAAACAGATCAACCAACAATGATGTGTGCCATTATAATGAATATAAAGACGAGATCTAGTGCAAGCAGGAAATTTCAAGTACAATGCAAGAATGAAAGAAAGAGACAATGAATGATCAGAAAATTTGAGCCAAATACATTGCATTTACCTCGTATAAAACGGAGCCATGTTGGCATCCAGCAAGCTTTGCTGTAGTTGAATTATAGCAATATCAAGTTGCGATACAACATTCAGATTGATCATGAAACACAAAATAATGATCCTTACTAAGGTACTTACTCAACACAAATACGAGTAAGCAGAGGGAACCATCCAACTCTGCGCAGGTTAGCTGTCCAAATTCCACCAAAATCGAGCGAAATCTTGTATAAAATGCCACTTCTGTATGAACGCGAACCTGGAAGTAATTTGCTTCGGAGGCAAAATGGCTCCATGGACCGCGTGATTGACAAATCCCACAGCCGGATTGCTCTGTACGAGCAGAACAATAGATGGCCAGACTCTCTCTATATATGGCACTGGTTGGCATCCATGGGAAGGAGGAAATTCCTCCGAAGGAAATGCCTCATTGAGTGTGGTGAGAAAGGCAGCACCATTGTTGCGACTTCACTGGTACCCAGAGTTCCCCAGGAAGTGACGGCACTTCCTCCTCGCTGTGTTTGTCTCGTCTAACAGTCGGGTGTGTGTGTGTGTGTGTGTGTGTGTGTGTGTGTGTGTGTGTGTGTGTGTGTGGGTGTGTGTGTGTGTGTGTGTGTGTGTGTGTGTGCCAGCTTCATTATGAGCCTTCAATCCTATAAAGAGAAAAGAGACGTAGAGGGAGGGAAGAATGAAGTGGGATGTTTGTGGCAGAAAGATTTGGTATGGGAAGTTCAGGCTGGGAAGGGTATAAAAATCCATAATTTTGCAGATGTAATAAATATGGAGCATCGACTTCTTTCAAGCAATTCTATAATCGATGTTTCAATCAAATCAATACATACACCATAACTTAACCACGTTTTTCTACTTTGATTGCATCAATGTTTTATACCCCTCAGTCAAAAAAAGAGGTGGCAGGATTGGAGAAGCAGGACATTGAGGTTGATGATGAAGAAGAATTAACCCATTTTGAATACCACACACCAGAACCCCAACCATGGTTTTCTTTGGGCAGTGAAATGGAGATTGAAGAATTAACACAGATTGTCTCTCAACAAAAGGTACAGTTTTTGTCCCTCATTGACTTAGTTTTGAGAAATTTGTGCATTTAAACTGAATGTAATAATTTACATGCCAAAAGGTTATCTTAATATTTGGAGAAAGGAGTTAGGGAAATTATATTAGTTCAACAGAATTCCACTTATCTTCTCCCATTATCATTTTTTAGACAAATTTCATGTTTTCCCAGTATGTCACGGGTGACACACTGACTCAGTCTTGTCCTTTACTACTTTTGCATTTAAATTTCCTTTGACACAGAATACATCTCGGTGCAGTGTTTCCTCCACAGCTTTGTCTCGTCTTCCTCTCCTCCGCTTTGTCTTCTTCATTGACCTAAGTTCATTGCCAGTGCACATCATTGGATGATTGTCAATTTGGAGCGTTTTGAGTAAAATCTCACTTTTATGATTCATTTCCCCATTGATTGCCATTGCCTCAATCAGTTATCCACTCCTCTCTTTGGCAACAGTTGTACTCTTTCTCTGTGCAAACCGTCTTCTCTGCATGATTTTATAATTGTCTCCATCTCAAATCTTTATCTGTTGTTCAAAGCCTTGCCATCAGATCTCACTCAGTCGAAGCATGTTTAAATAATCGCTTCTCATCTCTCAAATAGTCTTCGGGAATCTTCCCACTTCTCTCATTGTAACTACATTCCAGGCTCCAAACTTACTTATTTTCTTGGGCTGGAGGAATGCCACGATTCCAGAAAAAACATTCCATTAGTTTCATTAGGGTTTCATTAGTGTCGTTCATTGAAGTAGTGGCATACCGAGACCTTCCTACCAATAAAGTGACTTGCGTTATTCATAACGTTTCTACGAAAGGCCCTTTTCCTTGCAGAAATTTGAAATTGGCCTAAAGTCTAACCACCCTGGGGCTTGCGACCCAGTAATTGTGGATATATATATATATATATATTTTTTTTTTCACAGCTGGCATCCTCAGGCCAATCCTCTATTATAACCACCGTCCGGATACCAACATAACCACCGTCTGGATACATGAGGAGAAAACCACCATCTGAAAACGTGCGGAGATAACCACCATCTGGGCATAACTGCCATCCAGATATGTCCGGATATGGAGAGAGACAGAGGGGGGGGGTGGGGGGGAGATGGAAAGGATTGGGGGAGAGATGGAAAGGATTTAGTCAGAGATGGAGAGGATTGGGGGAGAGAGAGGGGTGTAGGGAGAGGGGTGAGAGATGGGAAGGTGAGGACGGGGGGGGGGGAGGGGGGCAGGGGGTTCTCACAGATGTAACATCCAGTTGAACAGCACACACACCAATGAATCACCCTGCCTGTGAAACACCGGAATTACAGTAGTAGTAGGACTTTGAGGCTTCTGGTGCACCTCAAAAATGTACATGTAAGTAAATGGGAGAAAGGGAAAAACTTATTGACTGACAACAAAATCCTCCCAATTTCCCTTGTTCTACCTCCTGTAGACCCCACTTTTGAGGCTTTTCTTCCCCAAATCCCTCAAAATCTTCCTCCCTTTTTTCAGAGGTTCTGAGGTACTTACAAAAATTTACATGACTGACACCAAAACTCATCATAGCTCTAACAAATATTTATTCATAGTTTCTCATCACCGTCAAGAAAACCAGTTAAAAAAAACAATGCGGCGGGAGCCCGTTAAAACCCCCCAACCCCTATTTTATTCTTACACTTTATATATATACACTGATGAGCCAAAACATTTTGACCACCTGCCTAATATGCTGTTAGTCCTCCGTGTGCCACCAAAACATGCCGACCCGCCAAGGCATGGACTCCACAAGACCCCTGAAGGTGTCCTGTGGTATCTGGCACCAAAACATGAGCAGCAGATCCTTCAAGTTCTGTGAGTTGCAAGGTGGAGCCGCCGTGGATCGGACTTCTTGGTCCAGCACATCCCACAGATGCTCAATCGGATTGAGATCTGGAGAATTTGGAGGCCAGGGCAACACCGTGAACACATCATGTTCCTCAAACCATTCCCGAACAATGTGTGCAGTGTGGCAGGGCGCATTATCCTGCTGAAAGAGGCCACTGCCATCAGAGAATACCATTGCCATGAAGGGGTGTACCTGGTCTGCAACGATGTTTAGGTTGGTGACACGTGTCAAATTGACGTCCACATGAATGGCCGGACCGAGGGTTTCCCAGCAGAACATTGCCCAGAGCATCACACTCCTTCCACCGGCTTGTCGTCTTCTCACAGTGCATCCTGGTGCCATCACTTCCCAGGTAAACGGCGCACACGTACACGGCCATCCATGTGATCTAAAAGAAAACGGGACTCATCGGACCAGCCGACCTTCTTCCACTGCTCCAAGGTCCAGTTTCGATGCTCGCGTGCCCATTGTAGGCGCTTTTGACAGTGGACAGGGGTCATCATGGGCACTCTGACTGGTCTGCGGCTACACAGCCCCATATGCAGCAGGGTGCGATGCACTGTGGATTGTGACACATTCCTCCTGTGACCACCATTAAAATTTTCTGTGACTTGTGCCACAGTAGACCTTCTGTCAGTTCAGACCAGACGGGATAGCCTTCTTTGCCCTCACACATCGATGAGCCTTGGGCGCCCAGAACCCTGTTTTGTGGTTTGTCCCTACTCGGAGCACTGTCAGTAGATACTCACCACTGCTGACCGGAACACCCCACAAGCCTTGCCATTTCAGAGATGCCCTGACCGTTGTCTGGCCATAACAATTTGGCCCTTGTCAAAGTCGCTTAGGTTTTTACTCCTGCCCATTTCTCCTGCATCAAACACATAAACTTCAAGAACTGACTGTTCACTTGCTGCCTAATATATCTCACCCCTTGACAGGTGCCATTGTAACAAGATAATCAATGTTATTCACTTCACCTGTCAGTGGTCATAATGTTTTGGATCATCAGTGTATATCCGTAAGGGAGGCTGTCGATCCCATTTTCGAAAATATACCTCTTATCATCAAAAGCTCCCAATGTCTTCTTATTTACCTCCTCTGTATATAAATGATGTTTATAACTTCTTATTGTATTCATTTTTCTGCACTCTTCTTTCTTAAAGGCTAAACAGTTGTAATAATCTTCAACATTTATTGTTTCTTTGATTACATTTTTCTTTGCCCCTTTTAACTTTTTATCACTCTTTTCAATTTTATCATCAATATATTTATGGGCACAAGCCTTTGCTCTCAATCCCACAAACTCACTCATTATCTTTCCACACAACTCATCTTTAAACTTTCCAATAACCTTTTTATTCTTTGTCGAGAATAGTTTGTCATCTGATTTATAATTGCTTGTCCATTAATGCCTACATCCTGAGACATATCCTTATAAATATCTTCCGTATTGATTTTCAAAATAAATCTGTCTGTCTCCATATAAAGTAGATTAACCGCTTCCATATATTTTTTCTTTAGGTTTTTGTAGAAGTCGTCATACATTAACAACTTTGACAAGTCAAGAATTTATGTTCTTATATAGATAGGTTTATCCATTTCAATACTTTCTATGTTCAAATGAATAGCACAAAAGTTCTCTGAAAACACCTCCACTCTTGGAATACTTGATTTATTAATTAATTTGGATGCTTGTTTCCACGATGTAGCAAGTCTTATGTTTTGTCTATTCCTAACATTTTCCATAGCTTTTCAAAATGCAGCATAATTCATTGATTTGTAAAAGTTCTTCTCAAAATCATTAGGAGCAAGTGTTCTCTTTTCTGTGTTAAAATCAATGTACTTTTTTAACCAATAACTTTGTTTAAATTTCAAAATCCTTTGAATTTTCTTTACTCTTAACCCAGCAGATAAATATTGTCTTAAATTCCTTTGATGTAAAACGTAATTCCCTTTATCATACATTGTGGTAAGCAGTTTCTCTGTTGGTTTGCCTTTTGTAAGAAATGATTGTTGCTATCCACTAAGCCATTCCTTCTTTGGACTTTCTTTATCAGGCGCATACGGAAGGTCTTTATGTTTCTTATGGAGTTCTTTAGGATATTTTAAATCAATCTCAAAATAACATCCTACTTTCGCTTCATCTAATTCTTTTTGAGAGAAGATAACAATGTTCTGTAAAAACTTTTCATAATTTTTCTCCTTAACCCATCTAAGATTTCCATAAGGTAAAGATTGCGACACAGTCCATTCATACAAATTGTTAGCATCACAATATATCAAGTAAGAACTATCTTTTTAAACACCATAGTTGGGAAGATATTTGTTGTTAGCTTGAGCATATCTCTTTGAACAGACTTGTGATATTCCACCTCTTTTAGCCTTCTCTATTATCAAAAGCATATCTATACCACCGATTAATTCCAATGGTTGTTTTGACATTTTTAACACAGCACCCCAAGCCAATCCTGGGGCTGTGTCATAGTGAGCTGGGTCTAATCCATAGGAATTTGTAAAATGACATACTGTTCTAAAAGTCTCAAATACATCAGCCAATAAAAGAGCATCAGTTTTAAGATACAAATCATGATATTCCCCAAGATTCTTTATATTGAACTTCTTCCAAACATTTTATGCTTGTGCATAATCTTCATCAGTTATTTGATTTTGATTTAACTCATGATAGAAACTTTCCTTTGAGGGAAGTTGTGTTTATTTAACCTCAAATGAGTTCATATAAGCAGAAGGATATATTCCCTTTTGTGATAGGAGATGAATCTCAACTTGATTCGAGAAATGTGATTGGAGAATTGGAAAGTTTTTAATATTTGATACCAAGACAGATGATGGACTTGACATAAACTTGAATGTGTCAAGAAATCTGATATGAGTTATGGGAGATGTAAGGATTGTTTTTGTGAATGAGATCTAATTCTGGTTAGTGTTAGGAATGGCTGAAATGTCTCCACTGGTTTTCCTCAATTCATTTATAAAAAGATGTTTGTCATAGTGAGCATTGTTGTGAAGAAATACTGGAATGAAAGAGGGAAGTTTAAAATTGAGATTACAACTCTGATGAGCCGGACCTCTATATTTACCAGTGAAATGACATTGGTCTCTTACCTTTAGACCTTCACTAATTTTCTCCTCACAAATATGACAGACAGCCTATGGTTGCCTAAATTTCCTTTTCTCTTCTTTTGTTAAGGACATTGGTTTATAGGTTTTTTGCATGACCTGAGATAATTGAATTGTCTTTTTCCAGTCGTTTCATAAACTCTTGGGAGGCATCTTCCACTCTGTAAAATTCTAACTTGTGTTCATCACCAACATATGATTTGATAAAATAACAGAAACTTGTTAGTGCATTTCATCGACATGGAAAGCAAACAGCCTTAAGACAGATGATATGGCAACCGTAAAAGTTTCAACCACTCGGCACTCTGGGATCGACTGGTCTAATATCAGAAGAAGCGAGGGTCACATTTACAAGATTTGTGTCATCCATGTATGGGCAGGATAGTAGCAGTTTGAATGAGCTGCACTGTAAGAATGCGGCATTGAACATGGTGGGCGAGAAGTTGCCACCAACGGATAACAACTTCCAGCTCCACTTCTGGCGAAGCTGTTACCAGCTTATGGTAAGGAGACAGGCCTCGTCAGCCATGCATTGTCTTCCCGATCCCCAAAAGTATAGATATGAGCAAGATACAGGCAACATGCTGCATCCAAACTCATGAGTCAGGCTGTCTCAGCACCAGAGTTACTCAACACTCTCGTTGGCAACTGCAAAGATTACTGTTCCAGTGAACTGTTACGTTGTCACCCCAACCACTGCAATGACTGGCCCAACCTCTACCTGGAAGTAGAGTATATACAATGTTTTTTGATTGATTTGGGTCACTGAGACCATAAATATTAACAATCCGCTTGATAACATCCTGTCACCGTTGGCCATTTTTTCTAATTCGCATAAAACCAAGATTGCCGCCATTGTTCTATTGAATATACTATAATTAAGATATCTCGGCTTCTAGAAGGGATTTTAAAACAATCTAAAATGTTTTACCGGGGCTTTAAGACATTAGGCACCCAATGGAATAACTTTTGTTATGATTTGACAACTCCTCCATTTGCATAAATCCAAGATGGCCGCCGTCAAACCTCTCGGGAGACCGGTTTTATGTCACCACATTCTGGATACAATTTTGGATACATTTTTAGGTCATCTCTTCGAGCATGACCTAATAATATTGGTGTTGAGAGGAGAGGTGACGATCCGTCCGTCCATCCCTTCGTTCACAATGAAGTTGAAGCGGGAGATCTGGTCATTAGTGATCCTGATAGAGGTCGATGAGACGTACACGATGGTATGACTTTCAAGGTCACGAGGCCTTTGAAGTTGCGAAAATGACGATTTTCAAATTCTATCTCCTCCACCATTTCTCAAGCGATCTTGAATTTGATTGTAGCATATGAATCTATGGGACAATATCTAAATTTGGTCAGGCCAGATTTTCGATATTCGCTTTCGTTTTCATGTCACGTGACTTCAAAGTTGGCAAAAAATGCGAAAATGACGATTTTCAAAATCTATCTCCTCCTACATTTCTCAAGCGATCTTGAATTTGATTGTGGCATATGAATGTATGGGACAATATCTAAATTTAGTCAGGACGGATTTTCGAATTTCGCCTTCGTTTTCGCGTCACGTGACTTCAAAGTTTGCAAAAACTGCCCTACCTTCAGGAGGCTATATATTCTCTACTGGGCATGGTAAAAGTTAGTGAATGGTGTCATTGCATAGCAGCTGACCTTGTCTTTCATGTCCATTCGAAAGAATACCGATATCTTCGAATATGTACACGTCATGTGACTTTGAATTTTGTGAAAACTGCTTCATGTAGTTGCAAAATGACGATTTTCAAAATCTATCTCCTCCTACATTTCTTAAGTTATCTTGAATTTGATTGTGGTATATGAATCTATGGGACAATATCTAGATTTGGTCGGGCTGGATTTTCGATATTCGCTTTCGTTTTCACGTCACGTGACTTCAAAGTTGGCCAAAAAATCCCTCCTGACCCGAGAACACTACACCCTAGTAACAGGAACTCATGCTTGTTTCTCGCAGAGATGACCCTCACTCCCGCACGGGTGTATTTTAAATGATTTGTTTTAGTGTTTTGAAAAAATAGAGGTCCCATATAATACATCTTATATTACAATTTAAATATATTGGCTTCATTTGCATATTCCAATATGGCCGTTGTCAATCTGTTAACATTTTGCTGTACTTTTGAATGACATGCTTGATTGATCTAAATGGTGACAATATGATTGAACACCTTCAATATAATATTAGTAGTTTGTCATTGACATATACCTTAGAATATATTTAAGCTGACTAATAAAATTAATATATTCTATATGTTAGAATATATTAATACAAGGTCATAAAGTAAACTAATTTCAGATATCCATTATATAGAATAAAGTGACTGAAAAGTCATAATGTTCTAGTAGTGTCTATGCTGAGCAAGCCATGGCGCAAAAAGAAATCGTTCACATTTCTTCTCCTTTAACTACTGCGATATTAGAGATTATAGTACATGACATTGTACACAGTTATCAACATGATGTTCCTCTCATTTGTCTGTGTTGACATTAATACCTTTATGTCTAATTGTCATCGTCGTCATCTGCATCAGAGGTGACATCACATTTAGTCAGTTTGTTATGACAGTCCTCAGCATGACATCCGCAAAATACAGTGCACGGTAGTTTACCGCTCACACATCCACATCTTCCTGCTTTGCAAGGTCTTTCACTTCCACAAGAGCAGCAAATCAGTTTCAGAATCTCTTGTGGAGCAAGGGACACATCTTCATGTATCGATTTAGGCAACATAGTCTTGGAACTGTCGTCACGAACGTATCCATGTTCGGTTGGATCTAGCGAGGGAGGGTCAAGATCCAAAGCGTGTTTCCACACAGCTGCCTGCAGGTGTGCCCGTTTGACATTTTCCAGAAATGCTTCTGTTGTGGGAGGTAGAGACTTCAGCTTTGGAATGGCTGTGGTGCCCTCTCCAACCTTTGTGGCCCATGACTTCTTCCTTGCCTCAGACATACTGCTACAGTCCTGTGTCCATAGCATGAGGCCACAAACTTGGATGCCTATCTTGTTATATCTGGTAACAATGCATGAATGTCACCCAAAAGTGACAAGGAGTAGCCTTCTCGCAGTACTTTCAGTACCGTGACTTTACCAATACTGAAATAACATGCACATGTATCACAACCCGATAGGGCGTGCATAGACAACAGTCCATCTACTATGCTCTGCTGTTTTTTAACAGTAGCTTGTATGTCATTAACGGTTCTACCATGAATCGGCGATTCCATGATCATGTGACTGGTTAACTGTCGCTCAAAGTAATGGTGAAGCAGAAGGATGAAGATGTCGGTGTCATCTGCAATCACTGACACACCTACTTGGCATTCAGTTACAACTGTTACTGCTTGTTGAACAATGATGCAGTCTGCCAATTCATGAGATGTAGACATGTCTTCCCGGTGGATCACCACTCCCCCATAACTTATTTCAACAGGTGTGTTATTACTGCTAGTGATGACAAGTTTGTGGTTCATTGTGTAGTCTCGATGGAAGGTAGTGTCTCTGGTCAGCTCCTCACAGATAATTTCCATCAGCTGTGATTTATTTTCTGACACTGTGGGTGTAGAGATGTATCTAGAGCCAGTCAATGTACTCTGCTGGCTTCTGTTGTTCTATTGCATCTGTTCGTACTCTTGGTACTGAAATCCTGGTACCTGTCAAACACGAGATAGACATCGCTAGAAGTAAGTTTATGTTGGATGTACTGTTTGAAGTTCACAACAAAGTCGCGGACTCTCCCATTCGCTGGCCAGTGTATCACCCAGAGGACAGCTGAACCATCTAGCACCCTACATTTGACTTTGGGTAATACTAGGGTTGGGCATACAACCATACTTTTTTTGAAAGGAGTGTTTTATATGGCCAAATTTCACGTTGATCACGAATCCGTTGAACTTTTTGACATAGGATGATGTCTTAGGTTGGTAAAAATGCAAAAATTCAAAATGGCCACCAAATTTACCCATTTTCAGGTAAGATTTGATAATTATGGCTTACTAGGGCATGTGTGATATGTCATTTCTTATGTTTTCAGTATCGCTGATATCGAATATGAGGTCAAAACAGTGACACATGATGGCTGTATGGATTTATCACTAAACATGGGTATTTTCGATGGAAAATACCCACTTTTCAATTTCAGAACGAATTTTGAATTGATTAATCAACTATAACCTTTGTTTTTGATGTTGTACGTTTTCCGTGTCGTTACAGTTACACTGTATGGGTTTGGGTGGGTGTCTTCTGTAGCCGGCCTTGCTGCAGTACTATTTAATAAATCATTACCTCCACCATTGAAGGTGAAGGAGGTTATCTTTTCACCCCTTTCTGTCTGTTTGTTTGTTTGTTTGTTTGTCTGTGTACACTGTACAGGATATCTCAAAAAGTTGTGGATGGATCCGGATAAAATTTTGTGGACAGGCTTGATGTGTGACAAGGACGAACTGATTAGATTTTGGTGAAGATCCGGATCCGGATTGACTACTAGAATTTTTAAAGTGATTCTTCACCATTGAGATATAGGGTGAAACCGATATACAAGCATGATATCTCAAAAAGTTGTGGACAGGTTGGGTGTGTGACCACAACAAATTGATTCTATTTTGGTGAAGATCCGAATCCAGATCCGACTACTATAATTTTTAAAGTGATTCTTCACCATTGAGAGTTGGGGCTCAAAAATGATGCATAGCACGATATTTCAAAAATGTATTGGGCAAGATATGTTCTCATGGATCAGCCATTGCGTGGCGGAGGTCTGCGCTCTACTGATTGCCCTTCTAGTTTAATTATAAGAAACGCCGACCCACCTTCCTGCCTTCGCGTGTGACTGACCACCAAATTCACTTTATTTATTGGGTTATCATTGGGGGATCGAAATGGTAAATGAACATGGTAACTTATTAAAATAACACACTATAGAGTGAATTCAAACCTACTTTTGCTTATTCGCGGAGGTCTTTAGACCCCTAGCACAGAGCGCCTGCGTTAGCTGGGCCTCTGACGTAATAGTATCAAAGGAAGCACTCAGTAGCTTAATGATCATGAATTGCCAGATTTAGCACTTAAATGTCAAGTTTGATTTCATGGAGGAGGGGAGACTGTTGCCTAATATTTTGTAAGCATTGCATCTTTTCCACATCGATAAAAGTTTTTTTAAATACTCGGACTTAAATCTCACCCTCTGTCAATAATAAATGTCCCCCTCGAGATTGTTTTTGTGATGGTTTCTTCTGGTGCCAAAATGAATAACCGAAGACAAGATTAAGCTGAAACTGTCATTAGGTTTCTATCTAATAGACTGTGCAGCATTGTTCCAATAATCTTTGATGTATTTGACTGAAATACATTTTCTTTTCTTATTGTCAATGGAGGTTTGGCTATATATGTTGCAATCATTATTTCTGTTTGTTTGTTTTTTGTGTGTGTATATGATCGAAGCTCATGGAAGAGCGAGAGCAGAATGGAAGGAATCAAAATGTGAAGGAGGAAACACCAACAGCAGAGTGGAAGTGAGAGTGAGATCAAGGGGAGGAGTAGAACGACACGTGGGGGTGAACAAGCTGCACACAAGCTGAGTGAAACACAGCAACAAGAGGAAAGGGAAAGTGGGGATGAACCAGAGATGGAACAAACCAACAGTTGAAAATTGCCACAAAAGATAGGAAGCAGGGTTGTTAAAGTTTAATTCAACTTCAAAACATTTAAATGAGAAGAGAGATAATGTGCCATGATTTGTAAAGATGGTTTTCAAAGAAGTGCAAAAGAAATCCACCAACATTTAGGGTTTTTTTGTCGACAAACCCAAGGCTCATGGATGTATGAGAATATGGATTCACAGTTAGGGTTCAGGCTTGTTTGGAAGTAGTCAAAAGCAGTATATAAGGAATTCAGGACAAAATCGTAACTCAACGTTGACTAGTACCAAACTAAGTACATAAGGAATGTAAAAGAACATGTGAAGACAGCAAAAAAACTAGAGGGGGAGCACTCGGTAGAGTGCAAAACCTCCGCCGCCAATACTGCTGGGTCACTTAAGTGAACCTGATATCCTATTCATTGTAGGTCAAAACGGATCAGACTCGACTGAACCACGATTGAATAAACTAAACTAGATTGACGCGAATGTAGAAATGCCAATAAAATAAAATCGAATTTTTTTTGAAAAAAAAGTTGCAAAATATTTTTTCTCTAACAATTTTTATTTTGGGGGGGGGGGGGTTGGAAATCACTTAAAACATGTAGAAGTGCAAAAAAAAATTCAAACATTTTTCAAATAAAATCGAATTTTTTTTGAAAAAAAGTTGAAAATTTTTTTTTTTCTCCAACAAATTTATTTATTTTGGTTGGAAATCACTTAAAACATGTAGAAATGCAAAAACAAGAATTCAAATATTTTTTTTAAATGGCCGCCATAGCGGCCATATTGGACTTTGGACCAAGTCCATAATTTAATGGCATGATCCTTGGACCATACCTAATCCCCCCACCAAGTTTCGTCGAAATCCGTCCAGGAGTTTTTCCATAATATTGTTCACAAACAAACAAATAAACAAACAGACGGGTGAAAACAGTAACCGCCGTCCATCTTCGATGGCGGAGGTTAAAAAAGTAGGCAATCTCGTGTAGTCAAAAGTGATTATCTTCTTAAATTTTCTGAAGTTTTTTTTCTTTTCAGAATTAAACAACATGCTTGATTAATATACCTCTCATTCAAGGTACTGTTTCTGATTGAATCATCATATCATACTCCACTTTTCACAATCCATTCTCACCCAACAGGGCATCATTGGCTCTATTGTACCTCTGTCTCTTCCTACATATCCATGTTGTAATTGCAATATCATTCACCTGATTTAACTGTTTATCCCTGTTAACCTCTTTTCTTGCAGTAGTTTGCCCGAAGTCATGTTAATTGCCACCACAACAATATAATGGCAAGGATTACACGAGGTAGTTGCAATAGCCTTACAGGAGTGGGCAGAGCAGAATTTGGGACTTTTTGTATGCAAAGTCGATGCTCGTAAAAGAGCTAGAACACTGAATTGATCAGGATGCACCAGAACAAAATAAACAGGAGAGAGAGGGGGAAAACGCTAACAGCAGAGTTGAAGGACAAAATTGAGGGAGACTTGGACACATAATGGGTGTGTGGAGGATTGAGTGATAGCAGAGGATGGATGGGGTGGACTTGTCCAGTCATGGCGATAACTCAACGGCCATTTGTCAAAAGACACCATGAGATTCTACTGTTTGTCAAGGCAACGCCCACCAACTAAATCTAGCAGACAGGTCCCCAACTTTAACATCCACCGAAGTGATGGCACATTTCGTGAGGCAACACCCTGCCTGTGAAGCACTATTCGACAATTTATAGTTAAGCTGAGAATCAATCCCAGACAAGACAGATCAAAGGTAAGTATGCCACCTATGCACCATCTTGTCAGAACGCCCAGTGCAATCTTTATATAACCATTTGTGAATTTCCTTTTCAACAGTTATCTGAGACTCTGAGAAGAACTTGAACAAATTATGAGACAATGTACAAATGAAGGTAAAATGGTGCTGGAAGGATGGCTTAGAGGTATGCGCACTCGCCTCTGAGCTATCTCGCCTGGGTATGAATCTCGACCCAGCTATAAACTGTCATCCTGGTATTTCACAGGCAGAGCAATTCATCGATGTGAGTGCCATCCCTCACATGGATGTTAAACTAGGCATCCCGTCTGCCAGCATTAATTGGTGGATCTTAAAGATCCCACGGTATCCTTTGTGAAGAGTGAGCGAGCTATCGCTGACACTGTGGCCAAATTCCAAATACCTGCTCTAGCTTACAGGGGGCTCTAACCTACCTACATCAACTTCACAGCCGTGCTCCCAACAATTGATGCAAAACAGCTGCAATGTGGCTACATACGAAATTAGTGAAAATGAAGGTAATATATACAATGAGAACCCAGCATCTCAGAATTATGAGTTGTGTGTTCAAATTGGAAAGCTAAACAGGCCAACCCAACTTCTCATGAGATATAATGATGCTCATCAAATGTCATCATATCTCATTATTCGTCTTTACTATGTCATCGTATCCTATGAGAACGATAAGAAATCCATTCAATTTTGTGATGGTGTTGTATCACTGGTCAACAAACAGAGCTGAAGAAGGAATGTAACAGTCATTTATGATAAATCATCTTGTTTTATGATTCCCGCCACCACACACAGCATTTGTAAATTTGCTTCAATAAATTTGAGCAAAGAATAACGTCATATCTGAAACCATCACCTGATGCTTTCTTTCATGCCAAAAAGTCTTTTCCTAATCCATAGAACTTATAAAAAGCACTCTAAATATGATTGACATTAATGTTGTGTTCCATGTTTGCAATTATGGCTATTGACTTGTGCATGCATGTGTTGTCTCTTCCTGTGTGCAGTTGGTAGTTCGTGCAACACGAGCAATGAAATTCTTTGGCAAACCAATTTCCTTCTCAGACCTTGACCCAACAGACCCCCGTGCAGGCGTTGTTAATTGTGCGCCCTATGAAGATGCCACACACACTCTGAGCAGGCTTCAAATGGACTGTGCTGTGCAGGCCAGTCCTGTTTTAAACAACAACTACAGCCAGACTGCCTGGTAACAAAGGAAAGAGTAAACTCTGTCCCTTCACATAACCTGACTTCTGGTTCCTGGTGTGAGCGCGTGGAAGTTGGCTCGTGCAGTGCCTCCTTCCAGTTCATAAAGCTACGTTTTCCGGACCAGATTTGTCATGTCTCTGTATCTTTTCGTCCCTGTGTTGTTGGTTGTGTTTTCATCAAATTTTTCATGTTTAACTGTACCTTGTTCTGGTGTATCGTCGAATTTGCATCCTTTTGAGTGTCTGGCCTACTCCCTTAGGCCTTAACTAGTAGGCATGTCAATTCTGTCTCTGCTTTCTTTTGCCTATGTGTTCTCCTTTCATGCTTCTCAACTTTATCTTATTTCCTCCTCCTCACTTCAAAAAAAACCGCAAAATATCTTTCACTCCCAAAAAAAACAAAAACTCATTCTGCTTGTTATTTCCTTCCTTTGTTCATTCTTTATTTCATCCTTTCTTAATACCCCCCCCCCCCAATTGATGTAACATTCCTCCTAATTGTATTAATTTTCCTGTTAATTTAAAAGTTTTCAATAACATTTAAAAATGCTTCATTTGCCTTATTTCAACATCAGGAACACCCCACATTCTTATTTTCTTCTTCTTCTTCACAAGGTTTCCTCACAAACTTGTCTGACTCACAAACACTTGGTCCATCAACTGTCATCCTCCCCCCACTTCCCCATTCCTACAGCACGACAGTACTTTCCTCTATGCCTTCAACAAACCCTAATTTCACTCCTTCCACGATGTCTTTCTTCGTGTATATACATTTGGGAACATGAGAGGTCCATTGTGTAGAGGTTGCCTGCACATGACCATCAACTCCCCTTCATGTTCATTAACAGTGTCAAGCTCCTTCATGTCAGTACCCTCCCCCTCATCATTTTTTGCATGCCTGCATCCTCCCAACCCTACCCCTTCTCTGTGTCCCCATCTTCAACAACCCTCCACCTCATGCCGCCCCTTTCTGCTTCCCTCTCACCCCACCCCCCTCACAGCTTTCCCCTCACCCCGTCCACTCCCATCTTCCTCCTTGCCCCATCCCCTCCCAGCTCCCCCACCCTGCCATTTTTCAGATTCTGCCTTGCCTCACTCCCTCTCCAAGTTCCCCCCACCCCCTCTCCATGTCCCTGCACCCTGCCAACAGTTCTTCCTCTCACGTCCAAAACTGTGTGGATCTCAAACATCCGAGGCCTCTGCTCCAGTTTCACAGATATCTCAATACTTGCTGCTGCTGATCCTTCTTCCCCCAGAATTCTTCCTCCCACAAGATGTCCATGATTCATTGGTGCGTCCCTGGCTATTGTCTTCTCCTGTTCGATAGGCCTGAACCCCATCCCGGCAGCAGAGTTGTACTTTACATCAAGAACTCCATTTTGTACTGTCCTTGTAGGCGTGTACTGCTCTTACACATCCAAAGCTGACTAGTTGGGACTGCAAGCCCCCATCTCACTTCAGGACTGGTCTCCAATATCTGCCACCCCAAATATTAACTCAGCCTGGGAATTATTCCACAGAAACCTATACTCTCTTTTGCACAGAATTCATACCATCTCCGTTTTAGTTTTCATACCCATCCGCCCATGGTACACTGAATACTATGGTGTGACAGTCACAGTGAAACAACTTGCCTTCTCTTCCTGGTCGGCATTTCCAACCGAAGGTGATTTCAGATCACTCCACAAAGCCTATAACAAGAGTATCCACTCTCAGGTGAGCCAGAAAACAACACCTGGCCAACCTCAAGACTGAACTTTCAGGATTATCTCCCTCTAAATGCTGGTGATGCCTTGCTCAGTCTGTCTCTGGAGTATGCTCCCCCTCCATCCCTTCCCTACCCTCACACCATAAAATAGCACCGTACCCGACTCCACTTAGGAGAAGGACAAATATCTCAAGTCTGTGTTTGCTTCCACCAAATCTTGTTCTCTCTCTCTCTCTCTCTGTCTCTCTGTCTCTCTCTGTCTCTCTCTGTCTCTCTCTGTCTCTCTCTGTCTCTCTCTGTCTCTCTCTGTCTCTCTCTCTCCCCACAGTGTCGTTTTCACCTTCTTCTTATTCATATTATTATTGCGTATGGCAGCTTAGCTATCATTTTGTTGTGACACGACTATGCCGCTGTTGCTGTGCCCCTATACCAGGACACTTGTACTCATTTTGCCGACCTCGAAAGGATGACAGGCTGAGTCAACCCTACCTGGTGTTAATTCAGCAGCAAATGGGGCTCAAACTCGGGACCTGAAGATCCCAAACCAGCCACCCTAACCACGAAGCAAACACCAGGCTTTACCTTTTCACCTGAGAAGGTGAAGAAGTTTCTGGCTACCTTCAAAAGCCTTTGGGGCTATCATTTCACCTCGCAGACAGGTTGGTGGTCTCTCGGTCTTCTACCATCTCCTTTCTGGTCTTGGACCCTCTGCTCTTTTCATGCTTTGTCCCCCACCCAGGTTCTGCAGGGCTCACGCTGTCCACCATCAACCCCCTTCTGGTGAAACGACCTAAATCCAGGATCTCTGCTCACCTACACTCATTTGTTCTTCTTTTTTCCCCACCTGTGGAACAAACTTCCACATCCTCTTCAATCTCATTCTTCCCTCCAAGTCTTCAAGGCAGCTGTTCACCATCATCTCAGATCGTCCCCAATCCAAAACCATGATATTTTCCACTCTTGTTAATCCACACCCCTTCCCCACCCCATCTCAATCCCTCCTTCCAAATTTCCAGTTTTCCCTCCTGAGAGTTGTCTTCTGTATCCATCTTGTCTTGCCCTTCAGCTCTGCTGTTGGTGTTTCCACCTCTCTCTGCTGTTCCTTTTGTCAGGGTACTCAGTGTACTACAGTGTTGACAGTGTAGTTCAGTGAACTAGTACATAAGGTTTGCAATCCTTGGTGAAACATAAATCAAGAGGCAAAAACCTAAGAAATCTTGTGTTCATCTTGAGGTGAAACAGAAAACATCATCTTGCAAATCTCAAGGCTGAACTCTCAGTTGAGTCTCTTTCCTCACAGTCACAATGGTACAATGTCAAGTCCATCTCTGGAGTATGCTTGTCCTTCATTGCCTCACTCACTTCAAACTGCATCACTGCAGACTATACCCAAAATAAGGCAAAATGTCTCATCTTGGTGTTTGCCTCCAAATCTCATGTATCCAACCCATCCCATTATGTCCCCATATTAAATGACCTGTCTGATGGTCTGGAAAACTGTCTCTTCCTTTTTGCAGATGATTCCACATTGTGTCAGGTAGTACCCCATCCCATGACAGACAGACAGTAGCTGCATCACTCGCTGCTGACTAGTAAATTATTATATTCTGGTCTGGTAAATGTAACATGTTCTTCAATCCTGGAAACTCTGTCTCACTGTGATGCTCCAGAAGGAAGGTCAAACTAACCTACCCATCATGTTCAGCCATTGCAAAAGGTGCAGTCTCTTTACCTCACAGGCCTTACCATCAGCCATGATCTTTCCTGCACCAACCATATCGCAATACTGGCCTCCATTTCCAGTCACAGACAGGCCATCCTCAATCATTCAGTCATTCTTTGAAAATCAGAACTACCCACAGACTACAAGGCCTTTTCCATAGCTCAATCAAGTACTGCTCTCCCACCTCGGCTGGCACTCTTGCATCATATCTGTCTCCTGCATTCTGTGGAATCTAAAGCTTTCAAAATTATTGGCATCCCACAATGACACTGGAGCACAAGGCCTGTTGATCTAACCTTGCAGACAGGTCTATGGCTTGTCTCTTTTGACCGCCTCTACTCTGGTTTATCTCGCTCAACTCCCGCAACCCTCCGACCCTCCCCAACAACTCCAAGATTCATGCATCCTTCCAGTAATGCACTCCTGATTGAACTTTCAAGACCCAGGCTAACTGCACACCTCAACTCTTTTGTTCTTTGCATCTCTCCATTCAGGGGAGCCACCTTCCTGAGGCTTTGGTACCCCACTCTTACCTTAAGGGCTTCAATCATGTGGGGGCACTGCTAGCTCAAATCTTCTCCCTGACCCTCACCCACAGTCTTTACTTCCCCCATTATCCTTTCCCAACCCAACCCTCTTACTTGCAGGTTGCAGTTTCCTCCTCTCCACTGTCTCTCTCCTCTGTTCTGGTTCATTCATTCCCTTACTTCTTGTGTCCAATAGTTTCCCCACTTCCCGACTGTCAATTCATACCCTCCTTCACCTTTCTCTTCCATGAGCCTCGTTATTGTGGAGAATTTTATTTTTGCATCTTGCATCTCAGTGTAAAATGATGAACGATATGTCACAACAGTCATTGTTTTCATGCTGCAAACTATATGATTAATTAACCTCTTATCTTACATATATGAGGAACCATATAATAGTACAAATGTTGAAAGTAAGGTAAGTATTAATATTATATCCTTAAATCTGATTGTGTTTTTTGACTTTATCAGGCGATATCCACGCAACGCACACACACAGTACTGCCCGCGCATGCTCACTGAGACAGAAAGGACAACAATACAAAAAAGTCACGAGTTCATTGAATTTCTGACCTCTCGAGCTCGCAGGTTACTTGTTCATTTACCTGCTTCGAATATTGCTTTTGTAATTGATTGTAATTCGTTTTTGGAGGTTACTGAGTTTCACAAAGGCTAACCGCATGTGCTGTAAAATTCTAACTGTTATTCCACCTGATTAACGACTCAGCTATTCTTCTGTGACCTCATAATTGCATGGTCTTTGAAGGTCACCGTGTCCATTTTCAGTGAATAGTTGCTGCTGAATATTTTTGACTGAATGGTTATGTAAATCTTTGAGACTATGGGCCTTGCAGGATGGTGTTGGCATTACAGCAAAATTACATCGTTGATGTGTTTTCGGATGAGTGGGTGGCACTCCCCGGGAAAGAGGAATTGGTTGAAAGGCGTTCAGATGACCAGCTAAAAGAAATTCAGTCTTTCATTGACCCAACTTTCAGCAAGGACGAGAGCATTACTTGCATACATTGGCACCCGACTCTTCATGGTACGTTAAACTCTAAATTTGAACTTTGTCACTTGCATCCACAATTTAATACACATTATTTAATACACGTATGAGTTTTAACCATATTCGCTGATATGAGAGCAGCAGTAAGTGGTCATTATAATGACACCTTCACTAATTTCGCAATGGTTGTCCAGACTAGGTTGAAGAATGGGTCACATGATTATGTGCAATAGAGATTTTTGGATTAAGGTGGGACAAGATGTATCCCTGTTGGGAAAAGTGTGGCAAGATGCCTTCACCCATAATATACCCAAGTAACCTCAGTCCTGGTGATATGTTTCATAACCTGAATATCTGCACTCGAGCGATCTCCGGATGACAGTGTAGCAGGTAATTACCACGTTCATGCGAAATGAAAAGCGGGGTTAAGCAATATGTTCACCGTCTGTCCGTCCGTCCGTCCATCCACAAACGTCAGTTTATGATCGAGCAACAACTCGATTTCAATTGAATGTTACATTTTGAACACGAATCGAAAAACAAACCTGTAATTTAGCATTACTTTGGCTCGGAATTCATCCTGAGCGCACATATGCAGAAAGGAGTGAGATAATATTTTTACACCGTCTGCATGCTTGGCGGTCAAACAAAATTGAAAATCATTCCAAACAGTAAAGTTCATATTTTAAGGATGTCTTGAAGGACACAAACAACAGGCACGAATTACTAATGTAACGTGTTAAATGAGGTGGTGTAACAGATGCTGCATCAACGGCGGTAAACTTCCAGAAATAATTTTTTTTACACGACCTTTAAAATCTTTATTTTATTTCAACTTAATTATAGACTTGAACACTGTAGAACACATATTACCTCCTTATTCCTTCCAAAAACTTCCAGTTTTTCAGTCCTTGGACATGTTAAATAAGGTGGTGTATAAGACTGCATGAACAGCTCTAAAATTCCGGATTTTTTTTAATACGACATTTACAATCATCATTTTATTTCAATTGAAGTATACACCTGAACACTGCATAGGGTAAAGTATTCCATGAACTCTAGTTTCAAATGCATAATGTTCACTATACTAAACAAGAGCGAGAATAGCTTTGCAATACATGTGCCCTCACAGTCTCAAGGAATGTTCGTTTATTTGGGCGGTGTATAATGGCACATTCAGTGCTGAAAATAATAATAAAAAATAACCCGATGGACATACATGGAGCAAAAACATGCGTATGGCTTATGTGCATGTACAAAATACATCGTCGTTGTATACCTGGGATCTTTCCAATTGCACTGGGCCATCAACGAACACCTCGGCCTGAGGCCTGACAGTCTGTGCTGTTTCATGGAATGGCAGTGCATGATTTTAATTGGGGTACAGTCAGGCCAGCTATGCAGCCAATGGATGTAAAGCAGTGGGGTGGAGTCAGTGCAGCTGAACACTGACCCGTGTTTAATATTTGATATTTTCTAAGTCTAAAAAGGGCATAACTCTGTAAAATTGATGAAATGTCCTGAAACTCGAACTTGTTCTGTAACTTATCATAGTAAAGCTGTGTACCAAGTTGCAGTTGAATATGTTAAAGGGGATGGGAAAGAGTGTGGAAAAAACACAGGTGGGACGGACTGACGGAGAGCAAACCTATACTTCCCTCCGCTGAAACTGGTAGGGGACTAATATGGAATAGGCAAAGCCTAGAAGCGAACGTAGAATTCTTCTTACATGCGATGCTGCAATTTCCGGTTACTTCGGCCTGGATTCGGGATCAGCGATCAAATAATGTAAATCACGATAAAAAATTATTTTTTGATGATGCTGCAATTTCCGGTTACTTCGGCCTGGATTCGGGATCAGCGATCAAATAATGTAAATCACGATTAAAAATTATTTTTTGATGATGCGGGACATATCTTTATTAAAATCAGTGGAGGAAATATACACCATGTCTGATATTTGGGTCTTTCATGTCTCCGACGATGCCTTTATCTCCCGGGACGCATCATTCCCCATGACAAAAACCGGAAGCAAAAGGGTCATAGCCGACGACACGGATTCCAAATTGCCAGGGTATTGTGTTGTTGTTGTTGTTGTTGTTGTTGT
Organism: Eptatretus burgeri; assembly: GCF_056783735.1. Lineage (NCBI taxonomy): Eukaryota > Metazoa > Chordata > Myxini > Myxiniformes > Myxinidae > Eptatretus > Eptatretus burgeri. The sequence continues at coordinate 88,430,799 of NC_140966.1, forward strand.
TTCCTATTCTCTCATGTGCACGTGTTGAGTATGAAGCTCACTACGTTCGTTAATAATAGGACAGAGGAGGATGTATGGGACAGAAAAGTTCTCTGTGATCGCAGACTCTGATTGCCCAGGTCGTTGTTCATCACACACACTTGTCCATCCTTTTCAAAACCGTTCACCTCCTTTGTACACTTTTTTTTTCTTGTGTGATATACAATATTGTGCAGTCATTCTCCAAATAATATAATTAAGTAGATAAATAATTTCACAGATTTACCAAGCAAAAAAACCTGATGACCCCTTGCTGTTCTACAACATTGCACACTTCTAGTGGAGCAGCCATCTTTGTAGCGGATAACAAGCTCCACACATGTGGAAGATGGGCAATAAGTTGTCAATAAATGACTCACATTTACCCATGCAATATCACATTTTCTTTATTTATTCATATACAGCCTGTGGCTGCTTGGCTGCATCATTTGTTTGTCACTTTTACAATGTGCCCCCTGTTACCAGCACGCTGGTTCTTATTTTGCCAAGTTTAGAAGGATGGCAGTTTGAGTCAATTGAACAGAATGACAGGGGCTTGAACTCAAGACCCGAAGATCTTAATCCAGTCAACCTTACCATTTTGCCAACATCAGGCTTCAATTACAAAAAATAATCTTTTGCATACAATGTGGAGGCTCATATGAGAGCTAACACACAGAATGTATAACAAGGGGAGCAGGAGATAAGATAGGTGGGAGAGGGAAGGAAAAGATAGTGTGGAACAGAGACAGGTCTGTGGAAGGGAGAGGGATGGGGGCAGGGAACACAGGGTAAACAAGATGGACAATACAGGGACTTTCAGGTACTTACATGACAGGGACTTTCAGGAAGGAAAGCAGGGAATTTGAAGGAGGTGGGTTTATATTACGGTGGATTAGCGGGGGTAGAAAACAGTGTGGTTTTGGATGAGAGAAGATAAGAGATGGTGGTGAACAGCTGTTTTGAAGACCTGTAGGGAAGAGTGGGATTGAAGAGAGTGTGGGAGTTTGTTCCAAAGACAGGAAAAAAGAGGAATGAAGGAATGATGATGAACAGTGATTCTTGATTTTGGTAATATCACATAATAGAATCGTATAGCACACATGCACTATTAGTGACAGTAAAATTCACTTTATTTGCTTCCCTTGTAAATATAATTTCCCATTGTCTTCAGCAAGGCTTCACTTTTTACTTACGAAATCTAAAGATTTCGTAAGTATATTGATGACTTCCGTCCTCTGTTTGTGTGTTTGTGTGTTTGTTTGTAGGCACGATAACTCGAGAACGGAAGGAGCTACCAATGTCAAATTACACCACGTGATTTAGGAGAGTGATGGCTAGCGCTGATTAGATTTTGGTCAAAATCGGTCAAAGGTCAAGGTCATAGTATGGTCAAACATAATTCGGTAAATTCATGTGGAGAAATGGAGTATTTTTGCTTTGGTCGACGTTACGAGTTCATTCTGACTTCGATTTTAATTTTGTCTTCGGTTTTTGCGATCGCTTAGGACGCTTAACACTGGGTTGTTGAAATTCTGGTAAAAATCGGATGTTTTGGAGACGTTTTAAGATTGTATAAAAATATTTCACTCGCCGCGTCACGGCTCGTCACGTGGTGCAGCGTGCTCGAGCAGAGGCGTCGTTGAGTCACGTAAAGGTTTTCCGTGTGCGCGCTGATGGTGTTTTCGATAAAGATGGTGTTTAAAAGTCATTTTTTTTATCCCAATAAAGGTTATCGTCACATGCCTGACTCGCTAAGCCGTCGGATTATGTAAAGATTGTTGGTGGATGGCCAAATATTACGGTTTTGTGACTTTGATAAAATAATATTAAATAATTTTGTGGAGAAAGGGAGATTTTTGCTTCGGTCGACGTTACAATTTTTGATGATTTGATACAGAATCATCGTAGAAACTTCTGGTTTGCATCGCTACCTTCTCTCGAGACAGATTTTATTAGACAAGGTCAGAGGTCAAGTTGACGATTTCGTAAGTACCAGTCTATGACTGCTTGTTTATTCTTTCCTCTGCCCACCGAAGGTGGATGGAGGTTATGTTTTTTTCCCCCCATCTGTCTCTCTGTCTGATTGTTACTTACGAAATCTAAAGATTTCGTAAGTATATTGATGACTTCCGTCATCTGTTTGTGTGTTTGTTTGTGTGTGTGTTTGTTTGTTTGTAGGCACGATAACTCGAGAACAGAAGAAGCTACCAATGTCAAATTACACCACGTGATTCAGGAGGGTGATGGCTAGTGCTGATTAGATTTTGGTCAAAATCGGTCAAAGGTCAAGGTCACAGTGAGGTCAAACATTCGGTTTTTGATGGTTTGGTACAGAATCATCGTAGAAACTTCTTTTTTGCTTCGCTACCTTCTCTCGAGACAGCTTTTATTAGACAAGGTCAGAGGTCAAGTTGACGATTTCGTAAGTACCAGTCTATGACTGCTTGTTTGTTTGGTTGTGTGCAGTATATCTCAAAAAGTTGTGGACGGATTCAGATGAAATTTAGTGGGTAGGTTGTGTGTGTGACAAGGACGAATTAATTACATTTTGGTGAAGATCCAGATCCGGATCTGTCAAATATAATTTTTTAAGTGATTCTTCACCATTGAGAGATCGGGCCAAAAATGATACAGCATATATAGCATGATGTCTCAAGTTATAGATGGATTCGGATGAAACTTGGTGGACATGTTGAGTGTGTGACCACGACAAATTTATTCGATATTGGTGAAGATCCGAATTCGGATCCCGATATGACAATTTTAAAATATTTAATGTTGTCAAAACTTTACGATTGAGAACTTCACCATTGAGAGATGGGGCCAAAATAATATACAGTATCACATGATATTTTGAAAAATTATTGGGCCCAATATGTTCTACTGGATCAGGCATTTTGTGGCAGAGGTATGCGTTCTATTGAGAGCCCTTGTAGTTATTTTTGTTTTTGTAGAGTCGGGGCTTGTGGAAGAGTTAGAAAACAGAATGGATCAGGATGCAACATAACAAAAGGAACAGCAGAAAGAGAAGGGGAGAAATGCCAGCAGGGCCGAGGGACAAAGTACAAGGAGACAGACAACAAGCGATGCATGGGTGAGGATGAGGGCTAGGGGAAAAAGCTGGTGGCAGACAAGATGGATACAGAAGCAGAATTTTGGGGGGAGGGGTGGTTAAATGGTTGTAGAAAAGGTCGTAGTTTTGAATAGGGGATGATCTGAGGTGGTGGTGAACAGCTGTCTTGAAGACCCAGAGGGAAGAATGAGATTGAAGAAAATCTGGAAGTTGGTTCCATAGTTGGGGAAAAAGAAACACAAATGAATGAATGTGAACAGTGATTCTGAATTTGGAGAATTTTATTAGAAGGGGGCTGCTGGTGCACCCTAAGGAAACATGGGGGGAAGGGGGGAGGGTTGGGACAAAGCACAGAGAGGGCAGAGGGTGCAAGACCAGAAAGGAGGTGGTTGAAGACAGAGAGACCACTGACTTATCTGTGATCTGTGATGGCAACGTGTTGGGCATATTTACTCAGCTTCATCACAGGAGATTCCAATTACCTTGAAGGTCTTGGTCTCCACAGAATCAGGCTGAGCAAGGTGTGAGGCATGGGGTTTTAACCCAGAGGAGAGATCAAGCTACAATATTCCATCAAGCTACGGTTGAAAGACGTGAGGTGCATGAAAGTTTATGTATGCCAAGGAAGGGCTTTGCACGATGGAGGATGCCCAGTGACTGGCTTTGGTGGCTAATTTTGAAATGTGATTTGCTCAAGAAATATCATGGCTGAGAGTAAAAGCCTGGTGTTGGCTTAATGGTTAGGGTGGTGGGCTTGGGATCATAGGATCCTGAGCTCAAATCCCACTTGGTTTTTGAATTAATACCAGGTGGGGTTGACTCTGCCTGTCATCCTTCTGAGGTCGGCAAAATGAGTGCCAGCATGCTGGTATCCTGTGTCAGAGTGGCAACCCATCCATCCAGGATTGTGCCCAATAGCAAAGGAGACTGCTTAGGCAGCACCAACGCTTTGCACAGAGTATGGTCCCGATAGATGGATGGATGGATGAGAGTAAGACCCAAGAGTTTGAGTGACTGAATTTCTTTGAGAGTTGTTGAGAAAGTAGATAGGGAGTACCAGTTTGTGATTTTTGTCAAGGTCTGAAGAGAGGCAAGAGGCTGCTGTCTGTCTGCCTGAAGAATGAGCGATGTCACAGCAAAGGATGAAGTCATCAGCCAAGAGATTGAGGATTTTCCAGAGAGTCAGAGAGTTCGTTGATGAAGATTAGGAATAAGACTGGGCCCAAACCACTGCCTTGGGGCACTACATTATTGACAGGAAGAGGAGATGAAAGGATACCGCTGAGATCCACACGTTGGCTATAAGAGTGGAGGAAGTCAGTAACTCAAGAGTGGAGTTGCTTTTGGATGCCATAGGCAGAGAGTTTGGAGACAAGGCTGGATGCTAGACTGCATTGAAAGCTCGAGATATATCTCGACTCGAGAGAGATGGCCCTGATCTCATGTCTGATGTTGAGGACCTCCATCCATTGTTGGGAGGGTCGAAGCAGCATGTTCAAGGTAGAGTGGCCCTGTCTGAAACCAAATTGTTGATCTGAGATGAAGTTGTTAAATAAAAGGAAGAATTCCCCATCAACTGTGATGATTGATTCAATGACCTAGTTGGTGATTGGAAATAAGCTAAAAGGTCTGTAGTTAAGGAAATCAATTTTTGCACCTTTTTATGTTATACATTGATGTTGGCTAATTTCCAAGCAGATGGAAGATGACCTAGTGCAAATGGCAGGGAGAAAAAGGCAGAGAGGAAGTGCACGAACAACAGAGCAGGATTTTAGGACTGGTGAGTTGTTGCCATCTGTTACCATTGCAGAATCGGACTCGAGCGTTCCCAGAAATATCTCCACCTTCTCAGATGCAAAAGCCACACAGTCCAGGAGCAGTTGGGTGTGACGGGGTAGGTTGGGAACAGAGAGTGGGGTGTTTGGGACACAAGATATGGAAGCAAATACAGAATTGAGGCTTTCAGTCTTCTCACAAGTGGAGTCAGCTGTGATGCCATTTGAAGTGAGGGAAGGGATCGAGGGGGGATACACCAGAGCAGAGTTAACAAGTTGCCACCAGGTTTTAGGAAGTGTCAAGGTTTTGGAGGAGAGAGACAAGTTTGAAAATTCAATCTTGAGGTTGGACAGATGTTGTTTTCTGGCTCTTTCGAGAGTGGACACACACTTGTTGCTGGCTTTGTGGAAAGATCTGAGATTGCATTTAGTCATATTTGCGTTCCAGGAGAATGCTAGTTGTTTTAGAGCAACTGCCTCAGCATGAGATTCAGCGTGCCATTGGCGGAGGGATGGGTATGATAAGTGAAGATGAGATGGGATGAATCTGTGCATGAGGGACAGCAGGCTTATGTGGAAGAATTCTCAGGATGAGTTAACAGGGGTGGTAGATATCGGAGAAAATTAGTTATATTGAATTGTAACATCAGGTCTTGAGTTTTATGGATGTCTCTTGAAAATTTAATAGTTTGGTCTGCTGCTTTGTGATTCGACTTAATATTAAACTTTACTCAGTATTTTTATTGGATAAAGTCAAAATCATAATTGCAACATGTACTTTTCTTCGGCTGCAAAAACTCTACATTATGGTTGTGTCTATCATTGTAGTACACTGCAAACTTAAGTACTCCCCTTTTCACAACTCTTACTCATTTACCTTCCTGTGTATGAATCTTTTTCATGGCTCCTCTCACCTGTCTGTGAAATATATACTTTTACCATGCCATGCTTCTCTATGTTGGATAAATAGCTACTGTAAGTTGGTGGTGTACTTAGCTTGGTGCACTGTCTGCAGATCAGACAAAAAGAAAAAATACTTCCATTGTGAGGCAGCTTGATGTACATGCCTTGGTGTTGATTTTGAGTCTTCTTAGAGCTTGTCCCTGTTTTACTCAGACGTTGTGGTGCTGTCAATAATGGAACCTCTTCCATTTGATGAACATGTGAAACAGACCACCCAGTTGGTTCCGTCTCGACTTCTTGTTTGGCAATTTTCTGATCCGGCTCAACCAAAGGTAGGCAGTTCACTTGTGATTCTTTATTTGATTTGGTCTCATCTCCATTGCAATGTTTGGAAAAGGTGGACGTTTGATGCACATGGAAGTTATACTCTCAGTGCGAATTTGCCATGCTCACGATGTGTATCGGGGCTACGCATTTTGATAACACCAGAAAGGCTTATTTTAGGAATAACACAGTCCTATGTGGCACCTGATGATAAATCAGGGAACTCATGGCAGTTCCATGTCATGAGTGTTTGTGCAATAGCATGTTCAGCAGAATCAACATGACTGCTGCTTCAAAAACGACACCTTCATGTTTCAATGAGTCATCATGAGGTCCTGATAAACAGCACATTAAAGAGCTGCAGCCACAAGGAAGGAAATGCAAAATTCGGAAACTCACTTATATAATTGGCAAGTGACGCCATCTCAATGTACGGGACTAAACACAATGCAGTATTAGTATGTTTGAGACACAATACCCAAAATGTTGTTTGAGCCAGCATCAATCTCATGGTACTTGAAGTGAAGCATGAACTCTCCTGTACTCAACCAAGCCTGCTGTGCAAAGTTTTCATGGTTCTGATATGAATCGGTAAGTTTAGACATTCACAGGGACCAGATGCAGATCAAAGGGTAGTTTGTATTGGAAGGAACTTCGTAAAACCCTACTTTATCATCATGAATTAATTGTTTTTCTCATGTCTTAAAGTTCAGTACGATTTGTTATTTTAAAATGTCTTATTAATGGAAACCCATAAAATATACACATTCTGAAATGATTGATTAACAAGTTATTGGCTTTTATTTTTGCTTTTTTAAGTGCTGCCCCACTGTGGCCACAAAAGAGGTTCATAAACCCACACTAACTTTGTTTGCATTGACACAATTTACTGAGTGAACAGAATTATTGTGAGTGATGTTACTGACTTGGGCTGGTTTTTTGCTCTAATTTTGGGTACTGTTTAATGGTTGGTCAGCTATGTCTGATGAAAGCAAAACAAAGATATATGATTGCCCTTTTGGGATGTAAATATGATTTATCACTTTTATTTCACTGGTGGTACCCTTTGTGTGCAAGAGGCTCTTTAAGGTTTTTGTTGTCAGATCAGCAAGGTCATGGAATCTGTCATCACAGTTGATATGAAATCCTTTCTTTTCTTCAACAACCTCATCTCAGATCACCAATTTGTTTTCAGACCAGGTCACTCCATCTTGGATGTACTGCTTCAACTCATCCACCAATGGATGGAGGCCCTCAATATCAGACATGAGATCAGAGCTGTCTTTCTGGACATATCTTGTTGTTTTGATGCAGTCTTGTATCCTGCCTTACTCTCCAAACTCTCTGCCTATGGCATCCAAGGCCAATGCCACAAATGGCTTACTGACTTCCTTCACTCTAGTAGGCAAAATGTGGCACTCAACGGAATCCTTTCATCTCCTCTCCCTGTCAAAGTTAGAGTGCCCCAATGCAGTAGTTTGGGCCCAGTTCTATTCCTGATATTCCTCAATGATCTCTCTCACTCTCTGGAAAATCCTCCTTATCTATTTGCTGATGACTCCACCTTCTGCTGTGACATCCCTCATCCTTCTGACAGGCAGGCTGCAGCATTTTCCCTCTCTTCAGACCTTGAAAAATAACAAGCTGGGCAAACACTTGGAATATAGCCTTCAATTCTGACAAATGTTGCACTCTCACTATCTCTCTCCAAATGGACCATCCTGCAACCCCTCCTATCGACTTTCTTCACAATCCTCTTGAGGAAGTTCAGTCATTCAAACTCCTGGGTCTCACTCTCAGCCATGATATTTCTTGGGGAAGCCACAGTTCAAACTTGACCTCCAAAGCCAGCCTCTGACTGGGCATCCTCCGTCATACAAAGGCCTTCCTTGGCACACCTGCAATCTTATCCTCCTACAAGGCCTTCATCTGCAGCTTGATGAAGTATTGCTCTCTGCTCTGGGCTGGCTCCCCTGCCTCACACCTTGCTCAGCATGATGCCTTGGAAACCAAGACTTTCAAGATTATTGGAATCTCCCACATTGAAGCTGAGTTTATGGGCCCATCACATCGCCATCGCAGCCAGGTCGGTTATCTCTCTCTCTTCTACTACCTCTTTTCTGGTCGTGCACCCTCTACTCTTTCCATGCTTTGTCTCCCACCCAGGTTCTGCAGGGCTCACACAGTCCACCATCAACCCCATTCTGGTGAAACGACCTAAATCCAGGATCTCTGCTTACCTCCACTCATTTGTTCTTCTTTTTTTTCCAGCCTGTGGAACTAACTTCCACATCTTCTTCAATCTCATTCTTCCCTCCAGGTTTTCAAGACATCTGTTCACCAGCATCTCAGATCATCCTCAATCCAAAACCGTGATCTTTTCTACCATTGTTAACCCCACCCAAATCCCTCCTCCTTCCACATTTCCAGTTTTTCCTCCTGAGAGTTTCCTTCTGTGTCCATCTTGTCCACTCCATAATCCTCTCCTGCCTCTCATTCCTCCCCGCACCCATTGTTTGTGCAAGTATCCCTCTATATTGGCCTTCAACTCTGCTGTTGATGTTTCCCCCTCTCTAAACTGTTTATTTGCGACCTGTTTTGCATGTTTCGCATCCTGTTTTTGTCTGTTACGTCCTGATCCATTCAGTGTACTCGCTCTTCCATGAACTTAGACTATGTAGACAAAAAAGGTGGGAAAGATACAGGAGGGCCTTGCTGTTCGTGCGTTTCCCCTTCACGGATTCGCTCTATCACAATTAATTTATTCAGGAAAGGTTTGCGGATTGCAGTCAATGCGCTCAAATAATCACAGATTGGCAATCTATTTTCCATATTTATTCACCTAATTAACATTGGTCGTCAACATAATAAACCTCTCAAACCCTCCAACATCATCATTTCCATCAACTCATTTTTATCGTTGCCATCATCATCATCATCATCATCACCATCGCATTATTGAACCAAGTTTATCATCATTATTTTTAAAGGTAAGTTTCATGATCTTAAATCACTCAAGGAAATAATTATTTATTTTATATTCTTAATAACTCTTTTGTTCATGAATAGCACAACAACAATGCACAATCGTTTTATTTCAGGATTTTATTCACTAGAAACGAGGTGGCTACAAGGATATATGATTGAGATGTTTAAGATAATGAAAGGTATTGATAAAACTAGTGCAGATGAATTATTTAACAGAGTAGACAGTGACAGGACCAGGGGCCACAGCCTGAGAGTAAAGAAGAGGAGAGTTAAGACGGTAGCAAGGCAGGGGACTTTCACTCGGAGAGTAAACGCATGGAATGGCTTCCCTCGAAAAGTAGTGGCAGCAGAAAAAGTAGATAAGTTTAAATTAGAATTAGATAGGTACCTGGAAGTTATGGAGATAGAGGGGTATAGGGATGTTGATAAGACTTTTAGGTAGTTTGAGCATTGATGGGTGATCGTGTGCATGTGTACGGAGTGTTGTTGGTGGGGGTCTTGTCAAGGGGGGTTGTGTGGTTTATGTTGGGTGTTTTTAACCAAGCCCATGTCCTCTTCCCTGAGGGGAAGAAAAAAATAATAAAAAACTACAAAACCAACAACAACAAAAACAAGCAAACACAAAAAAAACCAAACAATTACTTCATTAATTAAAAACTTTTTTTTGCATTTTCTTCCTTGGATCTTGTGTAGATAAATTAGTGTGGTGTTCGTGCAGGCATGCTGTGCTGAATGGCTTTCACCTGTGTTAGATTTCCCTGCATAAACATGTCAATTAAGGGTACAGCTTGGCAAAAATTGTGGAAAATTTTAAAGGTGGAGTCCCGAACTCTATTTTCTCCATTACCCCTTAAGTTTGCCCATCACGGGTTTGCGGTTCACGGGGATTTTCAAGAGCGTAACCCCTGCCAATGACAAGGCCCTCCTGTACTTTGAAAGATTACTGAATGTGGAAAATGAGAGAGAGAGAGAGAGAGAGAGAGAGAGAGAGAGAGAGAGAGAGAGAGAGAGAGAGAGAGAGAGAGAGAGAGAGAGAGAGAGAGAGAGAGAGAGAGAGAGAGAGAGAGAGAGAGAGAGAGAGAGAGAAAGAGAGAGAGAGGCCCTGACAGAGGCACGGAAAACTGAGGGACCCGTGAAGGTGGTTCAAGAGGAGGAGGTGAGAAAAACACTTGACAAAATGAAAAGAGGGAAAGCCTGTGGACCATCTGTAGTTGCGGTCAAGTTGGTGAAGGCGCAAGGAACTGAGGGAGTTAAGTGGATGGCAGATTTTATTACGAAAGTGTGGAGTGGGGAAAAGATACCGAGATGATTGGAGGAAGAGCATAACAATATCAATTTTCAAACAGAAAGGGGACATCTTAGTGTCGAAATTACAGAGGGATCAAATTGATGGAGCATGCTATAAAGATACCAGAGAGGATTGTAGACCGAGGGCTCAAGGAGATTGTGAAGGTAGATGAGATGCATTTTGGATACACACAAGAAAGGGGGACAGTGGATTCGATTTTCATCATGAGACAAGTGAAGGAAAATATGCTGGATGGAAATAAGAGCTGCATTGGGCCTTCATATATCTGGAGAAGGTGTAAGATATGTTTCCAAGAGAAGTGGTGTATTGGAGTTTGAGGAAGAAGGGTGTACCAGAGAAGATTGGAATGATCATGATGGAAATGTGTGTGGGAGCCAACGCTATGGTCATGACAATGAATGCGGACCCAAAATATTTTGGAGTGGAGGTTGGTCTACACCAGGGTTCTGCACAAAGTTCCTTCCTTTTTGTAACAGTGATTGATGTGCTGAGTGACAACATCAGAGATAGAGAACTGTGGGAGCTCCAGTTTGTAGACAACTTCATCATTACTGGAATGGCAAAAGAGCTAAGAGGAGCAGGGATTAAAGGTTAATTTGAAGAGGTAATGATGTATGGTAAGACTGGTGTGGAGAGGGTCAAGGTTGTAGATGTAAGGCGTGGAGAGCTAACTCAGATAGAAAAAATTAAATTACCTTGTTTCAACACTGAAGAAAGGGAGAGGTTGTGAAGCAGAAATCCAGGATAAAGTGAAGGCAACATTGGCAAAATGGAAGGAGGTTATTGGAGTCGTCTGTGACAGAAAAATACCGAGAAAATTGAGGGTTAAAATCTACATGACAGTGATTTGACTGGTTTTAATGTATGGTGCAGAAACATGGGCTTTGAGAAAAAAGGAAGAGGAGTTGCTGGAGAAGATAGAGATGAGAATGCTTCAGTGGATTCCCAGGTCAGGTCAGGTATGGGAGCATGTCAGGAGCAGCACGTCACTGCATCTACTTTCCTCCAAAACTCCAGGGGCCTCTGTCTGGCCATCCCCCAGGAAGATGCCTGGCCCATCCCCATCTCCTTGAGATGCTGACCAACCTTTTTGTCAGGTCAGATTAGATCTGTGACTTGCTGCAGGTACCATGTAAACCTGTGTTAACCTGATTCGTGGTCGGGTTGTCGGTGACGAAACCGTCTCCCCCACCAAGTTTCTTGGTGAGAAGGGTGTACGATATGGACGTCCAGCAGGATTAAAAAGAAAACCTGTAAAGGGTGGAGGAGCTCCTTGTGAGCCAATGGTCATCCATATCTATTGCCAAACTGTGACTGCGGACATCCTCCTGCAGTTGGGTTACTTTTTATTAGGAGGGTGGTGGAAGGATTTGTACTCTGGCCACTGTAAAACCCTTCATTCCGCAAAACATACGAAAAACACAAAAAAAAATCTGAAAACCCAGTCCGTGGGAGTACCTCCTGTGCAGCTGCCTTTCGCAAGGCAGCTCACGAGATGACGGCATTGGGGCAAAGCCTTCAGGACCCCCAATCTTTGATAATAGGAGGAAAACCATGGGGTAACCTTCCCGGGTCAGTTTGTGGTGGTGCTGAGGTGTCGTCCACCAGACGGCCGTCTCCTTGGGTTACCCTGAGGCAGTCCATTCCGGTGGGTGTCCGGAATATCCTATCCCTAAGAGAGGATGATCACCTGTCTCTGTCATCAGAGTTGAAGCATTTGGACATCGGTATTGCTGCACTCTCTGAGGTTTGGAGACCGGATTGCGGTGAGATCATGGCAGGTGGTTACACTGACGATTGGACTGGTCGCTCTGATGGTTATCATGCCCAAAGAATTGCTGTAGATGTGTCCAACAAGCTGACTCCAATGATAACTGAGGTAACAGCAGTCAAGGAGCATTTTATGAGATGAAGGCTTCGTCACTCCTTGGGTGTCATTTTTCTGGTCTCTGTATATGCTCTGACTGAAGTGAGTGATCTCACCGTGAAGGACACATTCTATGCCACGCTCAAGTCTGTGGTTGATCAGTGCCCCAGGCAAGATACTCTTCACCTCTTAGTGGATTTCAGTGCTTCGATTGGAACTGATAGGGATGTGTATGAAACATGTGTTGGTTCCCATGGGTCTGGAACTGTGAACCAGAATAGCACTAAGTTCCTTGACTTTGCAAGAAGTCATGGACTGAGGGTGACTGGTTAATGGTTTCAGTGCCCACAGGCTCATCGCTGGACTTAGTATTCCAACGCTGGTGGAGTGGCAAAGCAATTGACCATGTGCTCGTTGAAGGTTGCAAGTGGACGATCAAGAACTGCAGGGTCTACTCGAGTGCTCAGTTCCTCAATACTGACCACAGGCTTGATGTAGCAGCTCTGAAGTTTCAGCTTAAATCCAGGAGAATGGTACCATCCCAGCCGAGGCTTGATGTTGGCAAGTTCAAGGACGAGAGGGGAGCTGAGGAGTTTCCTAACAGGCTGAGTGGAGATTTAGGGGGGTATGGGTGCTTTGGGGGGGATCCTGAAAAGTTGTGGCGTGCCTTCAAGACCACCGTCCTTGATGTTGCCGGTGAGTGCCTTCAAGACCACCGTCCTTGATGTTGCAGGTGAATGTCTTGGAACTCACCGTATGGCGAAGAAGAATTTTGTCTCTCAAGGGACACTGGATACCATTGACCAGAGTCACAGGGCTAGGCTGAATGGCAGAGCTGAGCTGTTCAGGGAGCTAAGGCATAAAACTGTACTTGCACTAAGGGTGGACAAGGAGGCCAATGTTCGAGGAATCTGTGAAAGGGTAGAGCATCATCTGTGGTAAAGTGATTCTTGTCCTGCTTACAGGGTTGTTCACGCATTGCGTTCCTCCAATCCTGTCCCTCAGTGTACTGCAGTTAGAGTAGAGTGTGGTGAGCTCTTGACAGAGGAGTCTGAAGTGAAGGCCTGCTGGGCCGGTTACTTTGAGCGGCTGTGCAAGGCTGATCCACCAGCTGTCGAGTTGGATATCAGGGGGGTTAGTATCTCTATTGCTGACCCTCCAATCAACTGTGATCCACCTTCGTTTGTGGAAACACAGGCTGCGGTGATCTGGTTGAAATGGGGGTAAAGCTCCTGGGATCTGTAAAATCCACATTGAATTTCTCAAGGCTGGTGGAAATGCTGCATTCGTGTCATTGCATGCAGTTCTGTGCTCTGCCTGGAATACAGGCATCATCCCAACTGACTGGAAGAGGGGCCTTGTTGTCCCTCTCTGGAAAGGGAAGGTTGATCGCCAAGACTGCAGCAACTACCGAGGGTCAGTGCCGGGCAAGATCTTTGCTCGGAAAATTCTTGATAGGGTTCGCCACCATCTGCTTGAGCACCAGCGTCCAGAGCAGTCTGGCTTTGCACCAAATAGGTCAACGATTGACCGTATCCTTGCTTTCCGGGTCCTCATCGAACGCAGACAAGATTTTCGGCAGGCGCTTCTTGCAGCCTATGTTGATCTCGAAAGTGTTTGGAAGATTCTTGGTCTTCGTGGGGTGCCACCAAACCTGATCAATCTGACGTGTGAACTATACTCTGGTACTGAAAGAGCTGTGGGATGTGGTGAGACCATCTCTGACTTATTTTCAGTTGTTACTGGAGTTCGTCAGGGGTGTGTCCTGGCCCCCACCCCTTTCAGTGCTCATATGGACTGGATTCTGGGGAGGATGTCGGAGAGATTAAGCTGCGGTGCATCATTTGGGAATGTCAGGATATCTGACCTTGATTTCACAGATGATGCTGTCATCCTTGTGGAGACTGGATATCTATTTGGGGGTCCTCGAGGTGCTGAATGAGGAGCCGCTGGGATTACGGGTTTCCTGCATCAAAACTAAGTTCCAGGCTTTCAATGACATATTGGATGCTGCTACCTTGAATGTACTGTACCTGTTTCTGGCGAGTAGGCTGAGGTCACGGAGAGATTCACTTACCTTGGAAGTGATATTCATGTCTCTGCTGTCTGAGAGCCAGAGGTCAACAGACGTCTGGGTCGGGCCTGGGGAGTCATGGATTCACTGGATCATGGGGTCTGGTGCTGCCAATACCAGTGCGGGAGGATGAAAGTCCGAGTCTTCAGGTCCTTGGTGCTTCCAGTCTTGCTCTATGCATGTGAGACTTGGACTCTGGCCAGGGATCTGAGATGGAGACTTGATTCCTTTGGAATCAGGTCTCTTCCAAGAGTCCTTGGCTATCGCTGGTTGGACTTTGTGTCCAACAAGCAGTTCCTGAGAGAGACTCAAATGAGATTCGTTACCTGCTTAGTCCATGAGCATCAGCTGCAGCTGTATGGACATGTGGCTCATTTTCCTGACGCTGATCCTGCTCACCAGATTCTCTCAGCGAGGGAGCCTCGTGAGTGGAGGAGACCAATGGGCTGACCACATTCCTCGTGGTTGCAGCAGGTTGATCGGCATCTCAAGGAGATGGGGATGGGCCAGGCATCTGCCTGGGGGATTGCCAGACGGAGGCCCCGAGAATACCGGCAGAAAGTGGGTGCACTGACGCGTTACTCTGCCGCGTGCTCCCATACCTGACCTGACCTGACCTGCTGCAACCACGAGGCACGTGGTCGGCCCATTGGCCTCCTCCTCTCACAAGGCTCCCTCGCTGAGAGAATCTGGTAAACAGGATCAGCATCAGGAAAACGAGCCACGTGTCCACAGAGCCGCAGCTGATGCTCTCGGACTTTGCAGGTTACAAATCTCATTTGAGTCTCTCTCAGCAAACGCTCGTTGGACACAAAGTCCGACCAGCGATAGCCATGGATTCTGTGAAGAGACCTGGTACCAAAGGAATTCACTCTCCATCTTACATCCATAGAGCAAAACTGAAAGCACCAGGACCTGAAGACTTGGACTTTCGTCGTCCTGCACAGGTAACGGCAGCACAACACCCCATGATCCAGTGAATCCATGACTCCCCAGGCCTGACGCAGATGTCTATTGACCTCTGCGTCACAGCCAGCAGAGACATGAATATCACTCCCAAGGAAAGTGAATCTCTCCATGACCTCAACGTCCTCACCACAAACAGGCACAGACAAGATAGCAGCATCCAACATGTCATTGAAAGCCTGGATATTAGTTTTGACCCAGGAAACCCATAATCCCAGTGGCTCCAACTTCTCATTCAGTACCTTGAGGGGCTACAAAAGGAGATCCAGAGTCTCTGCAAGGCATCTGCGAAATCAAGGTCAGAGATCTTGATATTCCAAAACTATGCACAGCAGCTTGATCTCTCCGACATCCTCCCGATAATCCAGTCCATACAAGCGCTGAAAAGTGTGGCGGCCAGTACACAGCCCTGGCAAACTCCAGTAACAACTGTAAATAAGTTAGAGGTGGTATAACCACATCTCACAGCACTCTCTGTACCAGAGTATAGCTCAGGCGTCGGATTGATCAGTTTTTCTGGCACCCCACGAAGATCATGAATCCACCAGAGGGCATCCAAATTCACTGAATCGAATACTTTAAAGAGATCAACACAGGCTGCAAGCACCCCCTACTGAAACTCTCGTCCATGTTTGGTGATGACATGAAGAGCAAGGATATGGTCAATCGTTGATCTCTTTGGTGTAAAGCCTGACTGCTCTGGACGCTGGTGCTCAAGCAGATGATGGTGAACCCGATCCACAATTATTCGGATAAAGACCTTGCTTGGCACTGAGAGCAGCGCCACCCCTCGGTGGCTGTTGCAGTTTTAGCAATCACCCTTCCCTTTTCAGAGAGGGACAACAAGGCCCCTCGTCCAGTCAGTTGGGATAATGCCTGTGTTTCCAGCAGAGCACAGAACCGCATGCAATGACACGAGTACAGCATTTCCACCAGCCTTGAGAAGTTCAGCATTGATGCCACGGATCCCAGGAGCTTTACCCCCATTTCAACCAGTTCACCGCAGCCTGTGTTTCCACAAACAAAGGTGAATCCCAGTTGATTGGAGGGTCAGCAATCGGGATAGTAACACCCCTGACATCCAACTCGACAGCTGGTCGATCAACCTGGTACAGTCGCTCAAAGTAACCGGCCCAGCGGGCTTTCATTTCAGACTCCTCTGTCAAGAGCCCACCACCCACCGCTCTGACTGCACTACACCAAGGGATGGGCTTGGATGAACACAAAGCACAAATTCCCCTGTAAGCAGGATGAGAATCACTTGACCACAGGTGATGCTCTACCCCCTCACAGATTCCTCGCACATCGGCCTCCTTGCCCACCCTTAGCACACGTACAGTTCTATGCCTCAGCTCCCTGAACAGCTGAGCTTTGCCATTTAGCCTGGTCTTGTGACTCTGGTCAATGATATCCAGTGCCCCTTGAGAGACCACATTCTTCTTCGCCCGACGGTGAGTTCCAAGACTTCCACCGGCAACATCAAGGACGGTGGTCTTGAAGGCACTCCACAACTCTTCAGGATTCTCGAAAGCACCAATGCCCCCCAAATCCCCACCCAACCTGTCCGCAAACTCCTCAGCTACCCTCTCATCCTTGAGCTTGCCAACATCCAGCCTGGGCTGGAATGGTACCATTCTCTCGGATTTAAGCTGAAACTTCAGAGTTGCTCAAACAATCCTGTGGTCAGTGTTGAGGTTCTGAGCACTCTGGTGGACCCTGGAGTTCTGGGTCATCCTCCAGCGACCATCAACAAGCACATGGTCAATATCCTCTGCCACACCACCAGCATTGGAATACCAAGTCCAGTGATGACCCTGTGGGCACTGAAACCTGAAACCCAGCCACCCTAATCCATGACTTCTTGCAAAGACTTCTTGCAAAAAGAAATGTAGTGCCATTCTGGTTCACAGTTCCAGACCCATGGGGACCAACACATATCTCATAACCATTCCTACCAGTTCCAATTGATGCATTGAAATCCCCCAAGACTAGAAGAGTATCTCGCCTGTGGCACTGATCAACCACAGGCTCAAGCATGGCAGAGAATGCGTCCTTCATGGTGAGATCACTCGCCTCAGTCAGAGCATGTACAGAGACCAGGGAAATGACACCTGAGGAGTGATGAATCCTTCGTCTCATAATACGCTCGTTGACCGGTGTTACCTCACTTATCATTGGATTATTGGACACAGCTACAGCAACTCCTTGGGCATGGTAACCATCAGAGCGACCAGACCAATTGTAGGTGCAACCATCCGTCATGATCTTGCTGCAATGCAGTCTCTGAACCTCAAAGATTGCTGCAATACCGCTGTCCAAATGCTTGAGCTCAGATGATCTCGGAGACAGGTGATCATCCTCTCTTCGGGATCGGACATTCGAGACACCCTCCCGAAAGGACCGCCTCATGTTAACCCAAGGAGACCACCGCACCCAGACACAAGCTACCGCAAAAATGACCCGGAAAGGTTACTGTGATTTTTCTCCTGTCATCAAAGAGTGAGGGTCCCGAAAGATTTGCCCCAAATCCCCTCACCTGGTGAGCTGTCCTGCGGAGAGCAGCTGCACAGGAGGTACTCCCACAGAGTGCGTTTTCAGATTTCTTTGTGTTATTTGTAGGTTTTGCAGAATGAAGGGTTTTATGGTGGCCGCAGTGCAAATCCTGCCACCAACCTCCTAATAAAATGTAACTCAACTGCAGGAGGATGTCCGCAGACACAGTTAGGCACAAGTGATTCACAGAGTATCACAAAGAGAGCGGTTGAGGAATGGGTCGATACACAAGAGAGCTGGAGTTGTCAGTATCACAGAAATGATTACAGAGACTAGGTTGCGGTGGTTTGGACACATGATGAGGAAAAAGGATGAAGAACCAATCGAGAAAGCATGGAATGACCCAATTAGAGGGAAAAGCTCAAGCAAACGACAGATATTAAGGTAGTGGAAGGCCGTGGAAAGAGATTTTTGAAGAGCGTAGGATTGAAAGAGGAAGATGTGGCAGACAGAGTTGATTGGAGAAGGTGGATCTGAATGGCTGATTTCTAACTGTTGGGATTAATGTTTTGACTTTGAGGTTTTTATTATTGAGGATTTTACAAACAGTTTTAAATCCTACCTTTTCCCTTTCAATCCTGCTTATTTTCCTCTTTCTGGTTCTACTTTCTTTTTCTTCTTCTGTCCTTTTTATTCTCACTTTTTCCATTTTAATTTAATCTTCATTCTGATATTGCACTCCTTCCTCTTCTACCCCCCCCCTTCCATTCCTTTTCTTTGTCTCTTTTTCTCTGTCTTCCTCCCCCAAAGTTTTTTTTACACAATGTACCTGGAATAGCACTATAATATTTTTTTCTGAAGGTTTTTTTTTAAATACAGGAAACAAAGGGCAGGTTCAGGCTGCTCTATTGAACTTTCATAATACTTATTTGAGCTTCAAAGTTCACAATAGCCACAATTTTTTTTAATGCTGAGGATGATATTACACTATGGCCAGAAGCTACTGAAAGTTGAAGTTTAATTGGTCAATACATTTCACCACTTCAGCGATTGTCAGCGACTGCTACACACCACTCCATGAGACACGATTGTCAAGAATAACTTGTCGTAAAAGTTGAATATGTTTCAATATTACGATTGTCGCCGATGCATCTGAAAAACTAGTTGACGAGGCACGTCAACTGCTGCACATTGCATGAATATGAAAAACTGTCGTCGACTATTAAGCTATCACTGACAATGTTGTTGTATTGCTTCAGCTAGTGTGTGGCGATCGTTATACTGACCCCTGCCAGAGGGAGGGGGTATCAAACACCTGTCGGGAGCAGGTGTTTCTCGTATGTATAGCTTATACACTACATCCTTCTTATCGATCTCCATTTTTCTTTCTTTATTTCATTTTTCTAGGTCCTGTTAGAATCTGTGGCTGGAACTTATTGTTTTGAATTTTGTCCTTCCGATCAGAACTTGATTGCTGGTGGTTGCAGGAATGGTCAGGTAAGAATCCCAGGGATATGTCGAGAATGATGAAAGCACATATTGTTTAGGACATGGTAAAATGTTCTTAAATGATGAGAATTTTACAATTCTTACAAATTTGCATTGACTGAAATTTCTTTCAAGATATTCAAAGGCGTCATTTCTGTAATTGGCTGGCTGATTGTTCCGGAGAGAAACTAATTAACTCTACTTTCCTGAAGAGATAGCAGTGCATGCTGAGGATAGGAGTTACAGCTAGAAAATCTGATAACGGGAAGTCTAAGAGGGGAACGGATCCAATTAAATTTATTTTTGATGAATTTTTCTTCATCGTCAACAGTTGTGTTTGTGGAAAGTGGCAGGAGAAATCCAATTACTGTATGTGTCGTTACATTGCAAGTGTCTGACATTGGAATTTCACAATAGTTGATGCTGAACTCAATCTGCTTCACATAAGACAAATTACAAACCTGCAAGGTTAGTGAGGATGATGTGGTGAGGAAGACGGATGAAATATTGGAGGGTTATGGGTTTGAAAAGGAGACTGCTCTGATGCAGCATCTCTCCAGCCATCAAACATATTTTATTTACAACTGGATGTACCTGAAATGCTCTTATTGATTCATTCTTCACTTGTAAAACCATAACCATGGCATAAACTGCATGACTATCAATATTATTTGAAGAAGGCTTTTTATGCTCGACCGACAAAGTTGCTGGAGGCATTATGTTTTCAGGTTGTCTGTCCGTCCGTCTGTGCGTCCATAATACGTTTTCGGTAACGCCATAACTTAATAAAAGCTGAAGGGATCTATGTCAAACTTGGTGCAAGTATGTATAATGATGCAGAGATGAACTGATTATATTTTTGAGGCAAGAGCTAAAAGGTCAGAAGTCATCTTCAGTTATAAATTATGTTACCATGCTAACTTGTGAACCATTGATAGGATTTTGACCAAACTTGGCAAAAGTATACAGTATGGTTTAAAGATGAACTGCTTGGATGGCAGCATCAAGAGGTCAAAGGTCAGAGTCCATGATAGGTTTTCGTTACCACAATAACTTAAAAATGACTGAAGTGATCTGAGTCAAACTTGGCACAAGTATGTATAATGATGTCTACATCAACTGATTAGATTATAGGGTCAAGATGTCAAAAGTCAGAGGTCATGTCAGGTCAAAATATGATATTTGAAAAGAGATGAAGTGATTTAAGTCAAATTTGGTCGAAGTATTATCATGATGTAATAACGTGGGCAGAGGCATGTCTGTCGACGTCGCGACGTTGAAAAGTGCCGTTCTAGTTTTTCATTATTTCCAGCTCAGCATTTAAAAAGGATAGAGCACAGACAAAGAAACATAGGTTGACAACCATTATGCTGGCTTTATGGGCCTAATTCATGGCCTTTGGGTGTACACATTAAAAACGGGTGGCAAGACATTAAAAACTAGAGTTCATAGAACACCTCACCCTGTGCTGTTTTGAGAAACAAGGACATGGGCAGGGTCTACAAGCGGCAAATTTGATTGGTCATGATGGTGCAAAATGCTGTTATATTTTTTCCATGTACTGCTAAATGGAAGGGTTTTGAAAGTGCCAAAAAGACGATTCGTGTTCTATAGTGTTCAAGCGTATCACTCAATTGAAATGAAATTAAGATTTTAAAAGCTGTAGAAAAATAAAATCCTGATGTTTACCACCGTTGATGCAGCGTCTTTTACACCACCTTATTTGACACATTCACAAGGAATTACAAAGAATCTAGATGCAGGAGGAGGCCAATCAGCCCATCGTGCCTGCACCACATAAATACCAGACCAATTTATATAAAAAAGAAAATGCAAAATGTCATTTTCTTTTTGTAGTTTCTTTGTCTGTAATTTTTTTTGTCATAGTTTTGTAATTTTTTTCTTTCCGTGGGAGGGAGGGGAGGGAGTGGGTGAAGGCAGTTCTTGGGTGAGAAACGCACAACATCAACCATACACCACCGCTTCATGAGACCCCCACAGACAATGCTCCACACACATGCACATAATCCACAATCACCCATCAATGCTCAAACTACCGAAAAGTCCTGCCAACATCCCTATAGCCCTCTATTTCCATAATTTCCATAACTTCCAGTACATATCTAATCCCAATTTATACTTATCTAGTGTTTCTGCTGCCACTACCTTTCCAGGGAGACCATTCCATGCATTAACTACTCTCAGACTGAAAGTCCCCTGCCTTGCTACCATCTTAACTCTCCTCTTCTTCACTCTCAGGCTATGGCCCCTGGTCTTATCACTGTCTACTCTACTGAATAATTAATCTACACTTATTTTATCTCTACCTTTCATTTTATTATACATCTCTATCATATCACCTCGTAACCGTCTCCTTTCTTGTGTATAAAGCCCTGTCTCCTTCAGCCACTCTTCTTCGCTGAATCTAGCTAGGCCCAGAATCAATCTAGTAGCCCTGCACTGAACCCTCTCTATGACAGCAATATCCTTCCTGAGTTGTGGTGATGAAAACTGCACACAATATTCTTGATGTGGCCTCACCAAATTTCTGTACAATGTTCATACCACCTCTTTTGATTTATAAATTATGCCCCTCTGAATACAACCTAAAATCCGATTTGCTTTACCTATAGCTGCCTGGCACTGTGCTGCCTGCTAACCTCCCATATCTATTACCACCCTCAGATCCTTCTCCTGTGTGATATGCTTCAAAATTACCCCTTGCATCCTGTAATCTCTATTTTCATTATTCTTCCCCATTCCCAACACCTTACATTTGTTCAGGTTAAATTGCAGCTGCCAATCTCCAAATCTATGCAAGTATCAATACTTTCCTGAATCTGATCACCACCCCTTCTGCTATCCACTTTACCTCCAAGCTTTGTGTCATCTGCAAATTTGGGAAGCCGACTCCTCACCCCACTATCTAAATTGTTAATGTAAATAATGAATAGTAATGGTCTTAGTCCTGACCCCTGAGGTTCCCCACTACTCACATCCTCCCAGCAAGACATCCTCCCACTCACAGCCACTATTTGCTTCCTATCACTAAGCCAGTTTGCAATCCAATTGGCGAATTGACCAGCCACTCCACAAGCACTCACTTTGGCTAACAATCTCCGATGTGGTACCTCACCAAATGTCTTCTTAAAGTCGAGATATACTATGTCCACTGCCTTTCCCTCATCCACCCAATCAGACACTGCTTCATAGAACTCTAAATGATTTGAAAGACAGGAACTACCTTTGGTAAACCCATGCTGATTACCTTTAATTTGTTTGTATTTGTTTAAATGGTTCCTCATCCGGTCTTGAATTCATGTCTCCAACACCTTTCCTACAACTGAAGTCAAACTAACAGGTCTATCGTTTCCCATTTCTTCTCTGGATCCTTTCTTAAATAATGGTGTTACATTTGCTACTCTCCAATCCTCCAGTACCTGTCCTGACTCCAGTGAGCTCTTGGAAATATCCATTAATATCTTGCTTACTTGATCAGTCACCTCCCTTAATACTCTTGGGTGCATATTATCTGACCCCAGAACCTTATCTATTCTTAAATTATCCAGCTTATCTCTGCGATTCTTAGATTATCTCTGCGATTTGTCCCCACCACATTTCCACAGGGTGCTCAAGGTCCGCCAACAACCCCCTTCTGGTAAAACTACCAAAATCACGAATCACTGCTCACCTTCACTCTTTCATTCCTCTTTTTTCCCGCATTTGGAATAAACTCCCTCACTCTATTCTTTCCCAATCTTCCCTCCAGGCTTTCAAAACAGCTGTTCACCACCACCTCTTATCATCCCCCATCCAAATCCTCGATCTTTTCTACCCCCAATAATCCACCCAAGCCCACTTCCTTCAATTCCCCTGCTTTCCTTCCTGAAAGTCCCTGTAATGTCCATCTTCTCTTCCCCATGTTCCCCGTCCCATCCCTCTCCCTTCCACAGATCTCCTAATGTGTCTGTTCCCCACTGCTTTGTCCCTCCCAGTCTCGCCCCTCTTGTTTCATGCCCCCTTGCTGTGCGTTGTGTGTTAGCTCTCATACGAGCCTCGACAAGGTATACAAAAAAAAAGCTGTTCCTTTACTTCCTCCACTCCACCTGGATCTTTTGTAAAAGCCATTCCTTACCTCCTTGGTAGATACTCTCAGCTATTGTCAATTCTCTTGACTGTTCCTGTGTAAAAGTTGAAGCAAAATACCTGTTAAATAAGCCTGCCATCTCACTTTCCCCACTCTCCTGGTGCTATTCCTCAATGGGGCCCACACTTGTCCTGACCTTTTCTTTACCCCTACCTCACATCCTGCTGAGCTTGACGTGGTGGAAATCAAGGTCTTCAAGATTATTGCAATATCCCACGATGAAGCTGAGTTGATGGGTTTATCACTTCACCATTGTAGACAGGTCGTGGTCTCTCTGTCTTCTACCACCTCCTTTCTAGTCTTGCACCCTCTGCTTTTTCTGTGCTTTGTCCCCCCCCACCCCCTACCAGGTTTCTATATGGCACACACGTTCCACCATCAACATCCTTCTGGTGAAACTACCTAAATCCATGATCACTGCTCACATCCACTCATTTGTTCCAGTTTTTTTCCAACCTGTAGAATCAACTTCCACATCCTTTTCAATCTCATTCATCCCTCCAAGTATTCAAGACAGCTGCTCACCACCATCTCAGATAGTATCCAATCCAAGACCATGATCTTTTATACCCTCATTAACTCTCGCCTAAAACTCACCCCACTCCCTCCTCCTTTCAAATTTCCAGTTTTCCCTCCTCAGAGTTTCCTTCTGTATCTATCTTGTCCACCCCATGCATCCTCTCCTACCCCCATTCCTCCTCACACCCATTGTTTGTCAAAGTCTGCCTCTACCTTGGCCTTCAACTTTGCTGTTGGTGTTTTCCCCCTCTCTCAACTGTTCCTTTTAGTGGGGCAGATAACTGAATGAATCGTGCATTTTGTGATAAAAGCATGAAACTTGGCACAAAGTTAGAACTCATCAAGACAAACAAATTTAGACCCAAGGCCATCTCAGATTTTTCCCGAGATGGTGCTGGTGGTCATTTTTAAAGATGGTCACCTCGAGAACTTATTTTTCCAATAAATACTACTTCACCTAGAGCTATCATTTTTGCATCAAAATTTCAATTTTGGGGGGTAAGGATTTCAAAATTTTTAGTTTTGACCTTCTCTGATCGTTATTTCCAACATTTTTGAACATCATGGGTGCAAAAACGAGCATGAGTGTACGACAGAAGTCCATTATTTGCGATCATTGTGCACTTTTTTTGATATCTGTGTGCACCAACTCTCAAAATCAAGATATTCTGCTCCATTCTGGGTATACTCCTTGTATGGTTGATGCAGCCAACAATACAAGTCACATGCACTAACCTGGTGGGCTCGTCATGTGCAAGTAAGGTGAGCAGCTTTCAGGAAATAATCAGCTGTTCCTGATGTTGCTTCCCCAGCCTGCACCAGTCGAGCAGTCCATTCACTACCTTTCAGAAGAGTATCAATCATGCTGAGAGTTGCCATTTCAATGTGCATACCACCCAGCATTATCACAAATTGCCTCTCCCCATGAGTATCTTGCCATGTCCATTGAATCTGTTCGCAAGGGCAAACAGTGGCTGGTCCATAGTGATAACCGACACTTGATTGGGGTTCATAATGTTGATGGCTGTCTTGATGACATCTTCCAATGCATGTGTCTTATTTAATATCTCCATCTCTGCTTCAATTCCAGTTCCACATAATCTAAACCCTGAAATTTGAATGGTTTTGGTGCTGAAAAAAAGTTTCTTGTATATTTATACAAACTGTAGTGCTTTGTTGTCCAATGCCTGATACAAAATTTTGGTTTTACTGACCTATTTTTAAGACTTAGATGGTGGAAATGAATGTCATAGAAGATGGGAAAGAAAACATTTGAAATCATTGTTCCGCAAAATTTGACACCAAATGTATGGCTCTGGGTAATGGAGTCAAACAACATGGGAAAAATTTGCTTGGTGGCTACCATCTTCCAAAATGGTGTATATAAAGGTCAGAGATGGTCAAAACTAAAATTATTGAAATCCTTACCCCCAAAAACCTGTATGTTGACACAAAAATTAGAGCTCCAGGTGAAGTAGTACTTAAGATATTATAAAAATATGTTTTTGTGGTGGCCATCTTTTAAAATGGCCAGCAGCGCCATCTCGGGCAAAATCTGAGATGGTCTTGGGTCTAATGAGCATCACCGCTCACCATAACAGTCAGTCGGTGCGACTGATGTATAAACGACGAATGTGGTCATCATTGGTTAGATATTTATCGGTATGCCATCCTGATGAGTGCAAATAAGCCTGAAATCTTGATCGGTGGCTCCGTTTGATGTTTGATTGATGTTGACTCAATAATCTTTGTCTGTTGGACAAAGTCACTGGGCCGAGGCCTCTGTGCTGGAGGTCACACTTTGATGTAGGACTGTGTCCAATGGGGATCGGGGGAGTGCTCGTCACATTCCACATGTTTCGATATATGTATATTCGACCGGTCAAAAGTTTTAGAACACCCCCACTTTTCCAGTTTTTACTGAAATTTAAGCAGTTTAATGTTTCAATGTACTCTTAAATTAAAGCATTGAACAAATAAACAATTGCACATAAAAAAGAAATCATGGAATCGTTTTGTTGAACAAAATTTAATCTAAATTTTTGACTCATCAAAGTAGCCACCTTTTGCAGATATAACAGCCGAACATACTCGTGGCATTCTTTCTGCAATAGAAATCAAATATTGTTTGGAAAGTTCTTTCCAACACTTGCAGAAGGTCCTACAAATGTGTTGCACTTGTAGGTTCCTTTGCTTTTACCCTTCTGTCCAGTTCATCCCAAACCAGCTCGATGGGGTTTCAGTCTGGAGAATGTGCTGGCCATTCCATAATTTGAAGCCTACCGTCATGTTCTTTTCTTCAAAGGTAGTTTTGACATAGCCTGGAGGTATGTTTTGGGTCATTATCTTGCTGTAGGGTGAACCTCTGGCCAACTAGGCATAGACAAGAGGGTATTGCATGGCACTGAAAAATGCTGTGGTAGCCCTTTTGGTTCGGGATGCCAGTCACTCTGTGCAAGTCGCCGACTCTGGAGCCAGCAAAAGAGCCCCAGATCATCACGCTTCCTCCTCCTTGTTTGACAGTTGGTGTTACACACTGAGGAACCATCCTTTCGCCTTCTCGACGGCATACAAAAACCCTTCGTGATGAACTGAAGATTTCAAATTTTGATTCATTGGTCCATAAGACCTTCTTCCAGTTTTCAGTTGTCCACTGGCGGTGCTTCATGGCCCAGGCAAGCCTCTTTTTCTTATTTTTGCCATCTTCGCAATGGCTTTTGTACTGCCTGCCACTCGACCTGTCAAATCTGCAGCTCGAAGTCTTCTCTTCACAGTTGAAACTGAGACTTCCTTACTTCGACAAGTGTTAAGCTGTGCTTGAAGCTGCTGTCCTGTGAGCTGCCGATTACGCAAGTTGTTGACTCTCAGAAACTTGTCTTCTGATTGTGTTGTGGCTTTGGGTCTGCCAGACCTCTTCCTGTCAGAGTTTCCTACAGTTTCCAAGTGCCTTTTGATGGTGTAGGAAACTGTACTCATTGACACCTTGGCTTTTTTGTAATTTCTCGAAAAGAAAGACCTACACCTTTAAAGGTTAAAATGGTCTGTCTGTCTTCGTTTGTAAATTGTCTTTTTCTCGCCATTACGATAGCAATATGAGGTCCGTCTAAAAAGTAGCGGGACTGACTTCACAGAAATTTTATTCCAAAAAATATATTGAAATCACAGCTTGTCCCCTTCAAAATAGTTTCCCTCCAGTCTCACGTACTTGTCCATCCTCCTCTTCCACGCTTCGATGCACCCCCGGAAGTCTTCTTCTGGAATCCTCCGGAGCTCCGTCGTCATGGCCTTTTTGATGGCCTCCACATTAGGAAATCGGGTCCCCTTGATCACCCCTTTGAGCTTGGGGAATAGGAAAAAAAATCACAAGGGGCCAAGTCTGGCGAATATGGGGGCTGCTCCAGAGTTGGCAGGTTCCTCTCCGCCAGAAACTGTCAGATGCTCAGGGTACTTTGAGCAGGGCCATTGTCATGGTGGAGCACCCAGGCATTGTTCTCCCAGAGATCTCTCCTCTTGTCCCGGACTGATCTCATGAGGTGCCGGAGGATGTCCTTGTATACGGATTGATTCACTGTTTGACCCTGTGGTAGAAACTTGAAGTGGACAATGCCCTTGATGTTAAAAAACGCGATGAGCATCACCTTGACTTTCGACTTCGACATCCTTGCTTTCTTTGGTCTTGGTGATGCCCGACTTTTCCACTGACGACTCTGCCGTTTGGTCTCGGGATCGTATTTGAATATCCATGATTCATTGCCAGTAATGACTCTCCCGGGCAGGTCTGGATCGTCCTCAAGGCGCTTGATAATGTCTTGACAGACAGTGACTTTGTTGTTTCTGGTCTTTGGACAACAGCTTGGGGACCATCTTTGCGCACACCTTGCACATTTTGAGATTTTCACTGATGATGCTCCAGACAGTGTCCTTGTTGATGGAAAGTTCCTCAGCAATCATCCGCACCATGAGTCGATGATATGCACGCACCATCTGCTTCACATGCTCAATGTTGTCCACCGTTCTGCTCGTTGAAGGTCTTCCAGACCTTCAACGGATCATCCAGACCATGGATCATCTTCAACCTCCTCCCGTCCCTCTTTGAACCTCTTGTGCGATTCAAATGCACTTGTACGTGACATCGTTTCTTCCCCGTAGACTTGCTGCAGCATTGCGAAGGATTCGGAAGGTGTTTTGCAAAGCTTGGCAAGAAACTTCAGATTGGCTCTCTGCTCATGACTCATAGCGCGACGACTCAGACGAGACAACGTGTCAAGCACGACCTGTAAAAAAATCACATAATGAGCACAGTCAACCATCACCAATCATATATATTGCTGGAATGTTGCAAAAGACTGTGACGCAACGCGTTCATTCAAGTTGTGTAAGTGGAACACATTGCAGGCTCAGTCCTGTTACTTTTTAGATGGACCTCGTTTACCACTTCCTGCAGTGCAATATTGTCCAAATAATGCTTCAGAGCAACACAGTCTGTTCCAAAACAAATAATGTGTCGCAACACAGTCTGTTCCAACACTGCTTTTGCACACACATTGTGTTTGTAACTCATCAACAAAAGTTGGGACACCTGTAGGAATTATTTGCATTAAATTTCAAGGCTTAATTTACTTCCATTGCTGGAGAACAGCTGCAGTTGCTAACCCATTACTTGTTCCGTGAAAAGGGCCTTTTTAAACAACTCTGAAAAATTTTCATTATTTTTCAGTTTTTGGGAACCGAAACTTTTTTTTTAACCTCTGGCAGTTTACTGCTTAGCTTTGTACCATTTCAGGTTATTCATTGGACTTGTACTGCTTAAATTTCAGTAAAAACTGAAAAATGGGGGTGTTCTAAAACTTTTGACCAGTAGAGTATATATACATACATACATTATAATAGTGGGGTGTGCTTACACATTGTGTAAGCATATGAACGTTTGTTTCGGGTCACTTTTCTGGAATTTCTTCCCCATTGTTTGGGTTTCTTCCCCATTGTTTTGGGTCACTCACCTGCATTTGATTTTTTTCATTTATGTTTTCATTTATATATTTTCATTTGTGGATGCTTTCCGATGGTTCAATGATTTTTCATGTCCATCAGCACATAAAATTACCGTGCTTCTGTATTTTTTCTTGGGTGCTCGGGGGATGGAAAGCAGGAGGAGAAAGCTGGAAACCTTATGATTTAAGATAATCTTGGGTCACTCACCTGCATTTTTTTTCCATTTATTTTTTAATCATTTATTTATATTTTCATTTTTGGATGCTGTCCACCGATTCTTTGATTTTTGTCAGTGTACGGGCTTCCATGTTCCTCGGCACGCAAAATTTCAGCTTTCTATGTCACCCGGAAGGTACTGATCTTTAATATCAGTCAGTGAGTCAGTCGGTATGCCTGGTGTTGCTTTCATGGTTAGGGTGGTGGGCTTGGAATCCCAGAATCCTGAGTTCAAATCCCACTCATCTGTTTAATTAATACCTGGTGGGGTTGACTCTGCCTGTCATCCTTCTGAAGTTGGCAAAATGAATACCAGCATGCTGGTATATTGTGTTGGAGTGGCGACTTATCCAGGATTGTGCCCAATAACCAAGGAGACTGCTTTTGCAGCACCAACGCTCTGCACAGAGTATGGTCCCAATGGATGGATGGATGATCAGTCAGTGAATCAGTCGTTAGAAAAAGCTTTATGCAATATATATATATATTTTTTTATATATATATATATATATATATATTTTTTTATATATATATATATATATATATATATATATATATATATATATATATATATATATATATATGTATGTATATATGTATGTATGAATATATGTATATATATATATATATATATGTATATATACAAAATATATGTATATATATATATATGTATATATACAAAATATATGTATATATATATATATATATATATATATATATATATGTATGTATATATATATATATATATATATATATATATATATATATATATATATATATATATATATATATATATATATATATATATATATGTATGTATATATATATATATATATATATATATATATATATATATATATATATATATATATATATATATATATATATATATATATATATGTATATATGTATATATACAAAATATATGTATATATATATATATATATATATATATATATATATATATATATTGTTGTACATGGTACATTTTACTGTATTAGTTGAGACAATCGAT
The DNA here is from genome assembly GCF_056783735.1 of Eptatretus burgeri. Classification (NCBI taxonomy): domain Eukaryota; kingdom Metazoa; phylum Chordata; class Myxini; order Myxiniformes; family Myxinidae; genus Eptatretus; species Eptatretus burgeri. The sequence continues at coordinate 88,460,969 of NC_140966.1, forward strand.
GTCTTGTTACATTCCTGTTACCTTCTATGTTTTTTATTTAAAATAATTGCTTGATGGTTTAAGAGTATGAAGATGTCTGAAAGTCCTTTTGTCCTTGATTTTTATGGCAGCCGGTTTCTTCCAGCACGTTTTCCGACCACCTGGATACAGCTGTCCTTTTATGTTTTTTTCCAGGAAGGTTCGTGCTGAGAAGGATTAAGTGTTAAACTGCACCTCCAAATTACAAAGCTATTGACTTAATTGCTATCTGCTCAGGTTCCATTAAGTCTGATCTTTGGAGCATAGGGGTGCACTTAATGTAGACTGACATAATCAATTCTCTCCACCAAGCATGCAGTTGAGTTTGTTACTATTGGCCCCTAACCATTGGCAGTAAGTAAAAAGGTTGTGAGTTTGACCTTATTTAAACAGTACTCTTCCGAAGTGCTTGAATAAGACAATAAAATATTTTTTTAAACCAGGATAAATATTTGCAGTAAAATAGGATAGTTTTGTACCTGATTGGCACAGAGATCATTGCTTCAACGCCCTTGTTCTTGAGCTCTAACAAACCAGGTGGAGTCACACTTCGTGTTTCCGCACCCTCTAAAGACCTTTTTGCCAGTGTCCTTTTGTTTTGGCAACACACTTCACGTTTGGAGAGCATTGTCCCTCCAGTCCTCCACCAGCACGTACTCTGTTCTGCAATCTAATTGTTAGGAATGAGAAAAGTCACATCATCCTGCATGTGGACGCCATTCTTCTTATGGAGACAACGTGAGTGTTGAACGTCTTTCGCTCACTTGCTTGTATCTGAGCCCAACACTGTCATTGCTTGTCTCGGCACTTTGAGTCCACTATCGCAGCGACTCTGGGTCTTTGTTTCAGACATAATCAGAGGAGCGGTGTTTGAGATCAAATATCCTCAACTTATTCCCTTCCACGCACACATGTAGCTCACAGTGAACAGGCCTGCTTCTGTGAAAGGACAAGTTCAGTGCTTTGTTTTTCATGAATAACTAGGTGCCAGGCAGACTCTTCACACTGGAAAATTTATGTGATGTCGGTTTGATGCCTGTCGATATAGTGAATCGATATTGTAAGGACCCTTACGAAAAATTATTAGATTCTCATTAAATTTCTATCAAATGTCATGAGAAATCACAGTGGCTGACAGGTATGCACAGCTAGAGGTATGCACACTTGCCTCAAACTTGTTTAGCCTGGGTTTGAATCCTGACCCAGCTATAAACTGTCATCCTGGTGTTTCACAGGCAGGGTGATTCATCAATGTGTGTGCTGTCTCTTGGATGGACGTTAAACTGTGTGTCCCATCTTCCAGCGTTGATGAATGGTAAAGATCCCATGGTGTCTTTTGTGTAGAGTAGATGAGCTAATGCTGGCAAAATGGACAAATTACAAATTCCTACCACAACCAGCAGAGGGCACAGCCCTGCCCCCAGCCAATGATGCTACCCTGCAGCCTTGTGCTGCACATGAATGAAGAAGAAGAAGAAATCATCGTAGTTTTAAATTTCATTTATAAAAGGGGGACTTAATCGTAATGTTGCTGAATGTGCACTTCATTTCTTTACACACTGGGCTCGTGTACCTGACTGCGTATTACATTTGGATTGGCTTGTGTTGTTCCAGCTCCAACACGACGCTCCAGCACGCCCACGATCATCTCCCGCACGACGCAGCTTAGCTCTGTCTGAAACTTCATTAATCTTGGCAGCATGGTTTCCGACAATGAAACAATAGACGTGGAAGTTGCAAATTGTCTAGCAACAGCAACAAGAGCTTTTGGAAGTCTCAGAAACAGGGTGTAGTCTCAGCCTAAAATCAAATTAAAAACAGTGTCCAATGGTGCCGACCTCACTCCTTTATTCTGCTGAAACGTACACCCTATACAGGCAGCACATTACACACTTAACCGGTGTTCAAATTCGAAATGTGCAATAGCTTATGTGGGCATCTCATGGAAAATAAATCATATTCCCAATGTCAAAGTTCTGTATCCTGTCAACATGCCCAGCGTGAAGGCATGATTACTAGCCTCCCAGTTTTGGTGGATGGGTCATGTCAAAATGATTGATGACACATTGCCTAATGCAGTGTTTTATGGTCACCAAGTTGAAGGAAATCGTGAAGTCGATGATGCAGAAAGTGAGATACAAGGACATTCTCAAAAGATATCTAAAAGGAGCAGAAACTCAAGCGGGCACTTGGAAAAATATTGCACACAATGCAATGCAGCAGAGAGCAGCAATCGGGAGTACAGTGAAGAAAATAGAACAAGTGAAAAAACGAATAAAACCAATTGGATCATGACAAACACCATGGAATTGCAACAGGCTCGTCTCAGGTTTCAGGGTTGAAAGCTCCACAAATGTCACAACCACAGTGATTGACTAAACTACTTCTGGAAGCCATCACCAATATGACTGACAGCAAAACGCATAAAAGATATAACAAGTGTTGGAAGAGTTCCTTGCAATATGTGTGTGTATATATGTATAAATATATATATATATATATATATATATATATATATATATATATATATATATATATATATATATATATATGTATACACACATATTGTGTATATATATATATATATATATATATATATATATATATATATATATATATATATATATATATATATTTTTTTTTTTTGCATAGTTTATGATATTTTCAATTGTCTGTGAATTTGTAAATGGAATTAGATTTGTTTAATATTTCAACTTCTTCTTCTTTCTCTTCAAAGGTCACAATTATTCCCACATTCTTGTGAGGTTGTCTGGGGGAAACTTGGTCCAAGTCTTTCACGAACCGGCTGGCCAAGCCAAGTAGTTAAGGTGGTAATTTGTAATTTGTTCATGGTACTTGTGGTGTAGTCTGCGGGCCTACGGGGAGGGGCATGGTGATGATGCATGATGGGAGGAGGGGTCGTGGTGGTTATCGTATCTGCAAGGGATATAGGGTGTGCGCGCCGTCTGAGGCGTCGTAGTAATGCTGGAGTCGGCCGGCTCGTGAGTGTACCGAATACGGAATAAAGGGGAGCCGCGGGCACAGTACGCCCGCGCTCGCACTGTGCAACACAGCCCGGCTCGACTGTCCTTCCGCTCGTGTCTGCCTGCTAAGCATCTCCCACTTCAGTACAGTACAGTTGGCGAACGAGGATCTGCGGATCGGCGTGTGTAAGGGTGGCAAATGACCCGTGCGGTTCCAAGCTACGGAGCCAAAGGTCTCGCCGGCGCGTACATGGCAGAGAGTCAGTGCACGGCAAACGTACGCGTGCCCGCCTTCGTCGGAATCGACTTCGGCCACGTCGAGTGGGCAACGTTCGTTCGTTTGGTTCATTTTCCTGTTCGTTTTGTCGAGGACACGCGTTTCGGCTCGAACGCGGCGTTGGACGTCGCGCAAGCTCGGGAGAATGTCCGAGGTCTCGATGGTCGGGGCACAGCAGATGGTCTAGGGGTCATCCCGATGGGCCAGGCACGCACGGCCATGCGCACGGTCTGCGGCGCGGGTCGTGGGCGAGCGTGGCAATGCAATCACTCGGACGGCGGTCTGAGCTCTCGAGGTCGTCTACGGTGTGTGGGCCGAGGGTCATCGCCCATTGTTACGGTCATAGATGGCGGTGTGCGAGGCAATCCTGCCGTCCCGGGTCGAAACCTGCTTGCAATTGATCCGGAGATGACAAGATCAGTGGCAGGGGGGGGGGGGGGAAGTGAGCGAGGCACGGATCGGGTGTCGAATTGAGTCCACTCGTGCTGGCCGCGCATCGCATTCGGCTGTGCCGTGCGAATTCACGTCGGAGGAGCGTCCGGCACGGTTCAGAGATAGTTTTATTTCTGGTCTGCGAGCAGCTATCCTACGGTTGACCGACATCATGTTCGACTCGGCGGTCGCGACTGCTTCATCTGTCGAGCAGATACTCACGGATGTCCACGCCATTGCTGGCCAAGACGTAATGAGTAGCTCCAGCTGGAGCATGGCGGCTAATCCCCAGGGCCACGCGGTGACCGCGCAAGTGCCGCAGGGTGCTCGCGCGCCTAGCGGTGCGGGACGAGGGCGCGCACCGCAGCACGGTTGCACCGGGAGCGAAGGGGCACCGCAGCACGGTCGCACCGGGAGCGAAGGGGCACCGCAGCGGGACCCCAGTGACCTGGAGATCAGCCTGCAGCCGGGGCATGATGATGCCGGCGAGCCGGAGCAGGAGCCGGACTCGGCGAGCCGGACCCTTTTGGGTCGGAACGGGTTCCGGTTCGTGCCTCCAGATGTGCCAGTGCTCTCTTCGAGACCTTCGTCGAGTACCGAGGGCGAGGCTCTGGCGGCAGGGGCCGCGTCGATGCAGCGGGAGCCACCGTTCGTTGCTGCCTGCGGCGATGATGTGCGCTCCAGGAGCGGCGAGAGCCATATCAGCTCTCGCGATGAGTTCCCGCGCTTCGGCAGTGTTCGTGAGGCAATGCGCATCGGTGTTGTTCAGGCAGCTTCAACAGGTGGCGGTGAGCCCGTGGCGTTAGAGGGAGTCGCGAGTCGCAACATCAAGTCGGCAACCAAGAAACGGACTCATGATGTGGGTTGTGGGTTGTTGTTCATGGCATATGTGTTTTTCCTTGCTCTAGTGATGCAGTTTAATGTTGTTGAAATAAATGCCAGCAGTTCTCGTGTGAAAGTGGATGTGGCGGAGATCAGTCAATGGGAGTTGGATTATGATCAATGTGATGTGGGGGCTTCAGGAGCGGTGGTGGCGAATAAAAAGGTTGGGTTGGCCGTCCATTGTCCCGGGCCGCAGGTAGTTGCTTTGTCATGTGCTGGGATGTTATCAAAAAAGCGCGCTGTACGGAAAAATGAATTCGCGATGGTTCAAATGTTATTCCTATTGATTTATAACGAGCTTATGGTTGAAGTGGGGTTTAAATGGAATTACTACCGTCTAACTGCCGTGTGGGTCTCGGAGATCGACTCGGAGCCGGGACTCGTGCGCTGGTCGGCGTTACCCCCACCTCTGCTTTCAGCAAGGTCAGACGTGCCTGGCGCCTGGGGCGTGGCTCTCTGGGTGCGCTCAAGGCCGTTTTGGCCATGTGGTGGAATCTCAACTGATTATGGTGCGTGGGGGTTGGGGAGTGTTTGTTGCTTCCAGCCAAGGGTGCTGTTCAGCGCCCCCACCAGGGTCGGTTGGGTCTGGCGGTGGCGCCGCGGGTTCCAGACAGCGGGGGTCCGGCCTCGAAAGGTTTATCTGTTTCAAGTCTGCCTGGGGGCGTTTTTGCTGCGTAGTGTTGCTGTGCTTCTCCAGTAGCTCGCTTCCACGCATTATATGATGTGATGTGCTGTTATACTTCGCTGTTTTCATTTTATTTGCATGATTATTATACCGAGGTTCTTCGTGTTGTCTATGCTTCTTATAATACTGATCATTTAATAATCATACTTTTAGGAGGGAGGAGTGTGGTGTAGTCTGCGGGCCTACGGGGAGGGGCATGGTGATGATGCATGATGGGAGGAGGGGTCGTGGTGGTTATCGTATCTGCAAGGGATATAGGGTGTGCGCGCCGTCTGAGGCGTCGTAGTAATGCTGGAGTCGGCCGGCTCGTGAGTGTACCGAATACGGAATAAAGGGGAGCCGCGAGCACAGTACGCCCGCGCTCGCACTGTGCAACACAGCCCGGCTCGACTGTCCTTCCGCTCGTGTCTGCCTGCTAAGCATCTCCCACTTCAGTACAGTACAGTACTGGCGATAGCTTGTCTATTCTTTCCGAAGGACACTGTGGGATATTTAATGTCAACCAACTAACGCCAGCAGATGGGGTGCCCAGTTCAACGTCCATCTGAGGGACGGCACACACATTGATGAACCACTATGCCTGTGAAACACTGGAATGACAGTTTATTGCTGGGTCAGATTTGAAACCCAAGCTCGACAGCTGAGAAGTGAGTGTGCATACCTCCAGGCCATCCTGCCTGCCCTCTTTTAAATCCTTTATAATGTTGGTAAATCAGTTGTTCCTCAACATTGACACACATCACCTCTTCCACGTGGGAGTACCGGCATTGATTGCAATAATGTCTAACCAGACATGCTATCCTGGCTGAGAAACTGCGATACCAACGTTCAAACTTGTCTTTGGCTTGCGACAAAATTGCTGATGGAGAGGAATAGAGGAAAGGGAATGGGGTGGGGTTTGTATGGGGAAAGAAATGGAAGTTGAGAAAATGAAAATGAAAAAAACATTTCAAAATGATGTAAACATAAATGGAGGGGAAATGGATGGTTAGGGATGTTCAGATGCAAAACAAGAAATGATTGTGATGGGAGGAAGAAATCCACCGTTTTGGTATACGTGCTACACTGTATGTTTTCTGCATGTAAATTTTTTTTTGTATGCCTTGTGCTTTTTTTAAAAACAAATTTTATTGTCTTGTCGATCAAATAGTACATTCCATTTGTGTGCACGAAGCATGAATCAATGTGTAACGAGAATGCCACGCAGTAGAGCACATACCTCCATCAGGCTGAACAGTTTATGTTTTGTATCCCACTGAAAGACCTGATCTGAATCTCGACCTGAACCAAAATCTAAGAGATATCATGATATATACAGTGATATATCTACACTAATAAAAGGCAGTGTGTGTGTGTGTGTGTGTGTGTGTGTGTGTGTGTGTGTGTGTGTGTGTGTGTGTGTGTGTGTGTGTGTGTGTAAGTGTGTGTCAGTGTGTGTGTGTGTGTGTCAGTGCGTGTGTGTCAGTGCGTGTGTGTCAGTGTATGTGTCAGTGTGTCTCCTCCATAACTCCAAAACCATAAAACCTAGCAGCCTGAAACGTTGCGTGCATACAAAGAAAACTCCAAGGAAGTGCAAGAGTGAAAATTGGGTGTTTGGGTTCATTAAAACACCCCTTTTGAAGATAATTAACGGCCTTCTTTAATTATATCCTTCATCAGGCGATCCTCGACCACCTCGCTGTCAGGGGTCTGAAGGCATTTCCTGGAAAATCTCGTGGGGGTCCGAAGCCGCCATGTTTTTTGGCCTGCTTAACCATGCCTTGATTTAAAACAGGCCGCAACGATTTCTTAACAATGAAGTTTATTTTTCACTTTCCTCACTCATATCCAATGCCTGTTCATCACAGCTAAGAATCACTGTATACATCGCTTTTGTAAGTGCTGTAGTTTTCAAATAAGAAGCTTGGAGTGATTTCATGCATTTTATGATACAATTTTCCACGATCTACTCTCACGGACTAATTAAAGTATATCATAAAAAATATTATTTCAGTTTTGAGTATCGGATATCATCCGGACCAAATATGTGTCGGAATCTGTTATGTAATCTGATAATTTAAAGAAATAACGTGTCTTATAACTAAGCCGATATACCTATTTACTTTAAACAAGCAAGGTTATGTTCCCTCCTTCTCCATAGATACCCAAGAAAATGTGAAATTTCCAAAGCATTAAAGTTGTCTTTTTCTTCTGTTTGGAGAATTATATTGAGTGAACAAAACATTTAGGAACGTGCCAAAATTAACCACCTTCATTTAGCAACATGATTTAATGTATTCACTGCTAGACCTTACGCCCTGTCCCCCAGAGGGACTGCCTATCCATAGCGTCTGACAGATCTGTGTCTATATTTTCGGAGGTTTCGTGAGGTGCTCTTCAGGAAATCAAAGGAAATCTGGTAAAAAAAAAAAACGGCCGTTTTAAAAAAATCTTATAACATTTTCCTGGACACCGAACCAACGTAACACATGCACAGATGAGCAGGCAAGATCACGGATTACCTGCAATGTTTATATCACAGGTGACAAGGCTATGTCCCCTCCTTCTCCAAAGATACCCAAGAAAATGTGAAATTTCGAAAGCATTAACTAATCTTTTGTTACTGTTTGGAGAATCTTATTGAGTGAACAAAAAATTTAGGAACATGCCAAAATTAACTAGCTTCATTGAGCTACATTATTTAATGCATTCACTGCAAGACCGCACGCTCTGTCTCCGAGAAGCACTGCCTATCCACAGCATCTGCCAGATCTGTGTCTATATTTTAGGAGGTTTTGTGAGGTGCTTGACAGGGAATCAAAGCAAATCTGTAAAAAAAAAGACGTTTTAAGAAAAAGTTATAACGTTTTCGTGGACCCCGAACCGATATACCACGAGATGTGCACAGATGAGCAGGCAAGGTGGTGGATTATCTGCAATGTTTATTTCACAGGCGATTGAACTATGTGATGTCTCCAGGATTGTTCTGCATTAAGCTGCAACTCTTTTGTTTCAGAAAGGCAATATTTCGTTTGTATCTTCACTGTTATTCCATTCAGAATAATTTTGATGAGACAGTACGAATCATAATTAATGCTCCACAACACATCTGCCTTCCCTTCCTCTCACCTCACACTGTCTTCCCTTCCCCCACCACTCCTCGCTCCCCTCCCTCCTCTTCCCTCCTCTCTCTTTTCCCCTTCACCTCTTCACCCTCCTCTCTCTCTCTTCTCCCCTATTTTCCTCCCCCCCCCTTCCCCTTTAGTATTCCCTTCAGCGAAGCGATGGGTGGTATTTGTTAGGATATAATATATTGGTTTTGGCCCGATCACTCACTTGAAAAATTCAAGTATTCGGATCTTCACTAAAATCTAATCATTTCGTCATTGTCAGACTCAGTATGTCCACCAAATTTTGTCCGAATCCGTCCACAGCTTTTTGAGATATCCTCCACACAGACAAACAAATGAAAATCACTCATAGAGCGACACTTGGCAAACAGAACAAAGTAGAACGGCACTCGGTAGAGCACATACATCTGCCAGGTTGAACAGTTCACGTTTTGTATCCCACTTACGGGCTGGTTCTGAACCAAAATCTAATCTGCTTGTTCTTGTCACCTAACCATACCATCCATCTAGTTTTGTCATGACTCGTCCACAACTTCTTGAGACATAATGATATATGTGTATATATGTGTGTGTGTGTGTGTATATATATATATATATATATATATATATATATATATATATATATATATATATATATATATATGTATATATATATATATATATATATATATATATATATATATATATATATATATATATATATATATATATATATATATATATATATATATATATATATATATATATATATATATATATATATATATATATATATATATATATATATATATATATATATATATATATATATATATATATATATATATATATATATATATATATATATATATATATATATATATATATATATATATATATATATATATATATATATATATATATATATATATATATATATATATATATATATATATATATATATATATATATATATATATATATATATATATATATATATATATATATATATATATATATATATATATATGTTTATATGTATATATGTATATATGTATATATGTATATATATATGTATATATGTATGTATATATATATATATATATATATATATATATATATATATATATATATATATATATGTATATTAGTTTGGACCTGGCTTAGACATGTATGCACTTAATTTAGGAGATGATAACTCAACTGTTTTAGGCTAATATGACCCCAAGGAACAACTTGGGATGTGTGCCAAAATCTCTATCCGGGACGAACAGCCCAAAAATGACCACGCCCTTTTTAAAATCTATGTACCCCATTGTCTATCACTCTATGCACCCTATTATCACTCACTCAGCCTGCTTTTGATTTATTCATAGCACCAGTGCTACAAGATCCGGAGAGAGAGAGAGAGTGAGAGAACGACTTATCCATCCAGTGTCACAGAGATAATATCTCATATTATAGATAATATCACACCATCCAAGCAGCCTTTCAAGTCTACCTTAAGGAAAGGGCATCGCTGTCCCAGTCCTTTGATTACTAGAACACATATGTTTCCCACCTGTTCCCAATAGTCAGGGATCTGACCAATTCTCTGCGCTCTGGAGACTGGATTCTCTACCTCAGTGCTATGGAGAGGACAACTTCACTGTTCTTCTTTTTTGGGAGAACAAACTACTCTCGATGGACACCATTATTCCTACAGGACTGCTATCAACTGAAGGAGAAGTTCCCACTCCTCTACAACTCCTACATGAATGTTGGATTTGTCATGAACACCACCAAGAAAGGTAGTGGAGTGCTCTTTGACCAGGCGCTAGAGCAGTGCTACAATAGGCCTGCCAAAGTGAGTGGGGGGATAATTGGGGTCACCAGAAAGAAGGAAGCAGTAGCTCTGTGGGGAATTATCAAGCATAAACATGACCAGTACGTTGACCTCCTGAAGATGAAGGATGATGTCGAAGGAGAACTCTCACTTCACCACGACTTCAACCCAAGTACTGCAACTAAGATAGTTGGGATGGTGCAAGACATAGAGGAGTATCTCCTGAAGGTGTGCAGTCCTCTACAAGACCAGGTAGCACTGAAGAATGTTCTCACTGGAGAAATTGTGACCAATGTAAATGTAGACAAGTTGTTGTGCTGTATCAAGGAGGGCAGCACTGCTTGTGCTAATTTTATCGATGATCGACTCAGAAATAGGTCAATATCGATACACTCAACTATTAGCAAAATCAAGTTTACGTCCCCTAATACCACCTTGAAATTGGCTCCCAAAACACACATCAAAGATGAGACAATCAAAGCTCTCATGTTTATTGAGTATGGGAGTCACCGAGGGTTCACTGTTGAGGAGCTACTCAAGCATGAGATCACCAACTCTGCATTCTTCTTGGTTGGCGAAGATGGTTACTTGAGGAAGAGTACCAAATCACAACTTGGGACTGAGCTGCTGAAGCTGTGCCCACTAATAGATAAAAAAGGGCCAGAAACCTCCTCACAAACCCACGCCATCATTATCGACTTCATGGCCTTGGTGAGAAAGGTCCCCTTAAAGAAGCTTGATCCGCCCGTCAAGACATTCCATGACTTTGCTATTGCCTTGACATCTATAGTCACCAAAGCTGGGCACAACTGTGATGGGATCCATATCGTTTTTGATGCTTACAGAGAGGACAGCATCAAGAATGGAGAGAGGGGGAGAAGAAGAAAGTCAAAAGAAATGGTTGTCCTTGATGTGATATCACCAAACCAAAATGTTCCAGTGGTATTAGAGAACTTTTGGTCATCTTCCATCAGCAAAACTGCTTTCCAGGCATTCTATGTTGAGTGGCTCATCACCAATTACCACGGAACCAAACCTCTATACCTCGGTATATCACCACAGGCATGGATGGTGTCAGCTGGTTGTGCTTCTCCATTCCCTCGGCTCAACTGCACACACGAGGAAGCTGATGACAGGATGATGTTCCATGTGCAGGACATTCTAAGTCATCGGTCAGGACCTACATCCATGACACTGTCATCAGGTGACACAGATGTCTTTGTGTGCCTGTTATACCACATCACAGTCAATTGGAGAGATCGTGGCCTCCAAGAGCTTTGGCTCGTCCGCAACTCAGGAGTGAAAAGATCAATATTACCACTCCACGATATCTGCATAGCACTGGGAGACGAGCTCACAAAGTGTCTCCCAGCACTCCATGCGCTGACTGGGTGCGATACAACCAGCAAGATATCAACTAAACTTGCAGCCCTGAATGCTGTCTGCAAACCAGGAAATTCCTCTCTGATCCTGAATTTTGACTGTCCCCAGCTAGCAGAAAGTGCAACACAGATGGCAGAGACATTCTTGGTCAAGTGTCTCAAACCATCAACAGACCTGGAGACATTTGACGACCTGCATCTCACTGCATTTGTTAGCAATGCCCTCAAGATGGACTTTGAGAGAACCACTTGCACCTCAACTAATGCAAGGAAACATATCCATAGAGGCTATTACCAACAGCAGCTGTGGGTCCAAGCCCCATTTAGAGATGCCCCCCTGATTAT